>NW_017731496.1:2157154-2198959 GCF_001890085.2 Hipposideros armiger | reverse complement strand
CTGATGATCAAGTATGTGCTAAGTGCTATGGCCAATGTTAAGACGTGGCAAGACTCACGCTCAAGGAATTTAGTTTAGTAAGAGAGGTGAGTCGGATATATAAAAAGCATATACTAGAATAATGAGCATTATAGGAAAGGTATCAAAAAGGGCTTTGAAATTGAAGGTAGAAAATCAAGGAGGTTTCGTGAAGAAGGCGGCCTGGGAGCTGAACCTGAGAGGGCTTTGATAGGTGAAAATAGACTTCAGAGAGAGAAAAGCATTTTAACAAGAGGAGAAGGCATGAGAAAAATTGCACAGATGTGAGAAAGTACAAGATACATAGGAAAATTTTATACTCCTCCCCATAAAGCAATCTAGTAGTTAGGTTGTCAGCTCCATGAGCTCAGGGACCTTGTTCACCAGCTTGTCTCTATTCCCAGGACTCAGCAATGTGTCTGGTACATACAGGCATGCAATAAATAGCTGCTGAATGGAAGCCTAGAGTGATGAGTATTCTTTCCCATCATGCCCGTGGATGAGCCCAGTGGAGACCCCCGACGCTCCTTCCACCCACCCACAGCAGCTGGGCCACTGAGTCAACACAGGACAGTAGGCCTGGATGAAGAACTCCCGACGTCCACATTCTCCATACACCCCAGCCAAAGAGGTTCCTCCTTACTTTACTTTCTAATCTTCTGTAGTTAACTAACCCACAACGGCTAACGGTGCCACCAGCCGTCAGCTAATTTGATGGTTCTACCTTCCAGCTATATCCAGAAGATGACCACTTTTCACCAGTTCCTCGACTACTGCCCAGGTCGTTGCCCATGTTCCACTCTCGACCCCTGACAAAGACAGCAGCTGGGGGGCTCCGTTACAGAGTGTGAGTTGCAGCACATCACACCCATGCTCTTCTCACTTCCCATGTTCTCTAAGGCCTTACGTGACCTGGCCCCCTGCTAACTAGGAGGAGCCCATCCACTTGCGGGGAATAACTCGCCCACTTCTGTTAGTCCCAGGCCAGTGCGTTTCTTTCTCACACGTGGTGAGACATACACGTTAATCTTTTTCCCACTTTCTTCCAAATCGTGCCTATTACGCTGAAACATGTTTTTCCTTCCCCTTTCTTGGTTTCATTTATGGGCCAAAAGACAACCTCAGTTAAGACTAATAAACCTAAGAATAGTTATACTGATTTAACTGCCCTGGTGTTTGGAATGAAATGAGGTTAAGCTAAAAGCCAATGTTGGCATCTGATGGTTTGCCAGAGCTTTGTGTCTGCAGGGTCCTTTAAGCACCCCATATGACGTTTCCATTGCTTCCTTCGCCTCTCCAAAGCAATCTGCTATTCTTTGATTTCTGGCCTCATTCAAGTTATAGGATCATTCCAAAATAAGCTCTTCCTCTTCATCTAGGAATTATTGTTTTTATGTTTTGTTTAAGTAATAGTATTTTTGAAAGGTTTTCTTAGTTCTTCCCTTTGCAATAAACAATTTTCACCAATATTACTAATTAAATAGGCATGATCTTACCCTTAAAATATAATCACCACTTATTACATTGTTCCTGTGGAAAAACCAACTAATTTATTATAAAAGGAAAGAAGGAGCAAGGAAAGATTATTGCATACAAATGGAAATTATTTAAAAACACATTCATTAATTCCTTTTCCTTTTTTTTTTTTGATTCATTGTTGGAGGGGAAAGCAGTGAGTGTTGGTCCTCAACATCAGTCAATTCTCAGTATGAAAGAAGAAGCAAAGCAACCACACACACACACACACACACACACACACACACACACACAATGAAGCTGCCACAAATTTCAAACTAGAGCGGGGCACGAGAAGTCCATCTTAATTAAGATAAATGGCTGTGCCAATGAAAAGGCCTGGCCTCTCGGCCCAGCACAGCATTCTCAGAAGCCGAGAAGAGAAAAGCTTCAGAGAGCTTAAGTCAGACTTGCTCAGAGGACGAAACACTCCCGGGGAACCCACTGTTTCATTTCACAGCTAATACATCCTTGTACTGTGCCGAGGGTGCCTGGTAATCTATCAAAAGGAGACAGGACATTCATTTTGACTTCGTGAATCCTACACAGAGAATCTAGCCAGGCTAGGTAAATGCAAATAAAGGGATGGGCTAAGGCTGGGATTCTAGGGCTTGAAAATATCTTGCTGTTTGGGAGAGTGTCTGTAAGCTGACCGTGATGACAGTTGGCGGAAGGCCTTAGCAGATGCATTTCCCAAGCATTTGCAGACTTAATGAATCCACAGAGCATCCCATGGGGCAGGGCAGTCACGTTATTACCAGATTACGGTAAGGAAGTGGGGAAATCTAAGGGTGTAAGTGAATGATGGGGACATCAGGAGTGAGCATCTCAGCCTGAGTTTTCATAAACACTTTTGCTTCCAGGAGAGGCAGGGAAAAAGGGTGGCTTCAAGTGTGAGTGCAACTTCAGGAAAGAGGGAGGTGATTTTCCAAGGGCACAGTTAGCCTATATGTTTGCTCGTACACCCGTGAATGCTGCCCAAGCCTGAAAAAACTACCTCTTTGCACTGGGCATCCGTCATGCCTTTGGCTGCCCAGCGCTTTCCAGAACCCTTCCTCGGTTTGACAATTTTCAGATTTATGACCCCATTTCCCCAGGAAGGAACGAGTTCATTTTCCCAATTTTTTTTGCACCGGGAGAGAGGCATGAGCCTGGCCTCCTGAGATACACCCATGTAAGACTTTGATTAGGAGAAGTTTTCAGAGTCAGGAGTGCTGAGTGGAAGGCTTCTGATGAAGCTGACAGAGAGACCCTCGGTCTGCAGAGGTAAGGGTTGTAGTGGTCCCAGCAGCCGTTCCTGCTGCGCTGTAACAGCAGAGTTACTCCAGGAGCAATAATTAGACTGTTGGTCCTAACTGAGCACCTCTAGGCCTCCCAGATAGTCTGTGTAAGAGCCAGTAGAGTCCAGTGGATACAATTGCAGTAGCTGCAGTGAATTCTGCTGTTTGCAACCAAGAACTGTAACTCACACTCCTTGCTCATAAAGGGGATGCCAAACAACTCAGCAAAGTGAATTTTTTTTAAAAGATTTTATTAGGGAATTGGGGGAGGAGAACAGCATTGGGGAATCAGGGAAGGGGAACAGACAAGTTGCTCTCCTTTTGTTCTTCAGTCTAGTTTTGGAGGACATTGCTTCACTGGCCCATGTTGGTATTATCATTGTGCTCTTCCCAGGTGAGGCAGTCACTCACCGGCCTCTGGACGGCCACTCACAGAGGCTCTTGGCAGCTCACACTGGCTGCTGGCCACTCACGCTGGCTGCCGGCCACACACGGTAGCTTATGGCAGCTCACTGTAGCAGGGGCTGCAGCCTATGCCGTCGCCGGCGACTCACTGTAGCCCGGCTCTAGGTCGAGCTGTTGTTCACCATCTTAGCTGTAGAGGGCAGTGTCACTGGCCCTTATGTGGGATCCGAACCAGGGCCCTGCTGCTCAGAGCTGGTGTCTCAAGCCAGCTCTTAACCAACGTGCCACTCGGCCAGCCCCCAAAGTGAATATTTTAATAAGAATTTAGCATTCCAACCTTGCAAAAAGAAGTACGCATGTGTTTACCCTTATTTGAAAATCAAAGGAACAGAGTCTCAGAGACGTCTAGAAATGTACTCAAGTAGTTTAGTACACCCCATTTAAAACTAGAACCAGGCTTTCTGACTCCCAGTTCAGTGCTTTCTTCACGAAAACCTGCCTCATTATGTGAGGAAACTTGAGTCACATTCTTGACTGAATTTAACTAGAAATTCTCAAAAACATTAAAAAAAAATCTAAGTGGCTGTTGGTTTGCAGTACTCACATGGCTGTGAACAGGGCTGGGACTGGAAAAAGAGGGACAAAATTGAAAGGGGTGCCAAAAAATCCAGTGGTCAAGATAATAGTTTAATGCAACTATTTTAAAAATCAAAATTAATGAAAAAAATTCTTGATAAATGGAATATCAAAATTTTAAATAAAAACAGGATCCATATGACTGATTATTCCCTTTATCTCAAGTCTGACATAGTTACTGATCTTGTCTTTAGGGAACTTACATGTCTTATTTTCAAATAAATTCATAGCACAGATTAAGCTACCCTGTTGCCTCATCAGATATTCAAAGCTTGAATCTTTTTCCACCTGGTTTATGAATTTTCTCCAACAGAACACACAGTAGCATCTCTCTATGAGCATTCCTGAGCTCACAAATTTGGATTAGATCAGAAGACCCATGTCCAGGCCTGTCTGGGCCTTGCAGAAATATTAGCTCTGGCTGAATATCTAGAATAACAGCATAATGGAGACCAAACAAAACACCAAGAGACATAAGATTAAATTTTAATGACTATCTGGGCTGTTGGCTGTTCAGCACCTCTAAATAGACGCCTTGATAAATCATAATGATGATCATAGTGATTAGCATTGATTTGACTCAAAGTGCCAGAGACTGTGTTCAACACTTTAAACAGCTGATGCTTCTTCTTACAATCCCTGTGAGGTAGGAGCTCATATGAGGAAAGTGAGCGAGATGGAAGTCCCTGACAGCAAGTGGCAGAGACACAGTACAAGCCCACGTCTGAAACTCCCAGGCTGCGTCTTCCGGCCATACTGTTTCCTTTCAAGAAAGTGGATCTGTGCTCCCCCAGAAACCACGGAGCCTGAGGGCATCAGGACTGGGTTTCCCCTGCAGGCCAATGGACATCGTTAGACTGACAGCCTAGGGAAACCCTCGCTCTCTCTGTGATGAGTGATGGCAGCAGTGGAAAGAGAGAAAGCATTGACCTTCAAACCTGCAATATCTGACTGTCCAGTGGCCCGGCACCACTGAGTTATCCCTGCCACGTTGTCAAGTTGTCCAGTCCCAAAGGATAGCCTCACATACTTTCATGATCATTACATAAATCTAGAAGTTCTGATGTGAGAGGTTCTTCAGAAGGCGTGCTAAGACAAGTGGGGAAACTGAGGCCCAGGTAACGAAAGCAATTTTAGTAGTAAAGCTGGGACTGGAACCCAGTTTTCCCAATCCCCAGATAGGACTCCATTCACTGCACCACACATTCATGCAGAGTAAGTCCTCCATTTACAGATGTGAAGGCCACGCTTCATCAGTGAAGCTGACAGACTGCCCTTAAAAGGTGTCGTCTGTAGAGCAGAGGTCAAACACTGGCATTCTGTGGGCCAAATCTAATTTGCAGATGTGTTTTTGTTTTTCTTGGTTTGTAAAGTGTTTGTCAGAAATTTGAACTAGTTGATATCACTTAAAAATCAAGAGCTTTCACATACAAATCCAGATTTCTGGCTTCTTTTGAAAAATTCCAAGATCAGGACCCACTGGAACCATTTTCACACATGGCAACTCTTGGCTAGAGCTGGCGGTGTGCCGAAGCCAGCTCAGACTGGCTCATGGGAGCCAATTGTAAAGTGTCCAGAAATGGGGGCCAGTTGGTAAATAGCTGGTAGCCTGAAATCAGCTATAGTGAGTTTATTTACACCATGGGTATTGGCTAACCTACAAATTAGGGCTTTTATTTCTCCTTCCCTTCGCTTCTTTGCCCTGCCCTCCCCTCCCCTTCTCTCCTTCTCCTCCTTCTCCTCCTTCCTTCCTTCTTTCTTCTCTCCTCTCCCCCTCCATCTTTGCCTTCCTCCCTGTCTTGTTTGTGTACTTGCTTTTTTTTTTTTTTTTGAGCGCCAGTTTACCACCATATTATTGGCTAGAACTGAAGAGCACTCACCTGGTTTAGGAAAACACAGGCTTGCTGGGCCATCTACGCTTAATATTACCCCCTGGCTAAGGGAAAGGAGTGGAATTTGCATCTCTTACAACAGGCTGGATATAAATGTGCTCTTTCTAAAGCAAGCTTGCATATAGTTGTTGAAGAAGGGAAAAGGGTCAGCCATCATCATAATCTCTTGGTTTTAAACTCTTTTAAAACTTTTTTTTTTAATTCAAATATAGCACAAATGTACAAAACCCAAAAGCCCAGCTTAAGGAGTTCTCATAAAGTAAGCACCACTTTATCCAGTTCAAGAAAGAGAATATTGACAGTATAACCAGAAACACCCTCATAACGTCTCCCAATTACAGCCTCCTTCCTCCCTCCCAAAGGAAACCACTCTTCCGAGTTCTAACACTATGATTTAGGCACTATGTGCCTGTTTTTGAACTTTATATACATGGAATCTAGAGTATATATTCTTTTATATCTAGCTTCTTTGATTCAACATTATATTTGTGAGACCCATCTATGTTTTGGAATGGATGAATTCAGCAGTTCTTTCTATAAATATCCCACAATTTATTTATACATTCTATTATTGGGTGGTTTCCAAACTGAGCTGGCTTAGCCTGGGTTCCCCCAAAAGGAGATCCCAAGACAGGGGTTTGCCTGCCAATACTTTGTGTGGAAATGTTTGCCCTGGGTGCAGGTGTGCAGGCCAGAGAGTGTGAATAGGAGAAGGGAGGCCAATATATGGATGTGTTATTAAGTGAACCACTACTACAGTTAGCTGGAGTTCAGTCCTACAGCGTCTCCTAAAGGGCCAGCTGAAATGCATTTTAGAACTATTCACCAGGGACAACAGACGGAGGAAACATTTTTCCATTGTCCGTGGGCTCTGGCCTCCCACTGGCTGAGGATGGTCCCACCAGCACAAATTCTGCTGTTCTCTTAAGCCAGGCATGCATAAGTTTTCCAGGAAAACCCCAACTCAGAGAAGCTGTGTTGCAGGAAGTCAGATGTACGTAGTATAGGCCCCAGGCAAGGTGTCCCTGATTGTACCCGCAAGAAACCAAAGCCTGCAGGACATCAGCTGTGACAGCAAAGGGGGGACCAAGAGGATTTTGAAGTTAGGCAAAAGAGGTGTCCATCTATTGGCTTTTTTAACTAGTGTGGCTGTGAGCATTCTTATACATGTGCCATGGTGCACATGTGTGCATATTTCTGTCAGGCATATTGGTAGGAGTGAATACGGAGCATAATGCATTTGCACGTTCAACCTTAGGTAATACTGCTAAACAGTTTTCTCAAGTAGTCATATTTCTTTTCATCTCCACCAGCAATAACTGAGAATTGAAGTTGCTTCAACATTCTGTGTTGTCATCTCTTTTAAAAATGTGACTTTAAAAAATACATACATATATATATATATATATATATATATATATATATATATATATATATATATATATATATATCACATTCTTCTAATGGCTGAAGATTGCTGCCTGATTGTGTATCAATGGTTTAGTTCATTTAGCACCATGTTTTACATCTGGTCATCGAGTGCTGTGCCCTGGGCTGCAGATGTGCTCATGTATCCTGAGCTGTTGGAGTGAGATCAACAACTTTGCACTTGACCTCAGTGGCAATCCAAAGTAAACAAAGAGAAAGGAACAAGACATGTAACATCCCCAAAAAGAAGTTGCCATAATTGACTACATTTCATTTATCAGGAAGCCATTCCAAGACTTTGATTAATTTGAGACTCCCTGTTGTGATAGAGAATTTCTTCTTCAGTGGGGTGTTATAATTCTTACCAGCAAAACCCAGGGGCCGGTCTGCTTTTCCCTGCTCAGTCTAGGCTGCTAGTAACATGTAATTTTGATAGAGAAATAGGAAGGAGAGAACACTTTTCAAGGTCTGTCCCCAAACTCCCTTTCTCCTTAGTTCCACCCCAAAATGAACCCCCACCTGACTCCTCAATAATGCAACAAGACAGCCAAGTGCTTTTATTCTAAAATGCTCTTGGCTTCCTCCCTGTGGTCAACTTGGCGGGAGCTTCAGAGGAACACCCAGGTCTAAGGAAGTCACACTGAAGTCTCTCTAGCTTCTAAACATCCCTGCCTATGGTAGGGAAGTGGAGTTGAATGAATTATAAAGAGCTTCTAGTCAAGAAGCCTCCAGAAGCTCCCCCTGTTTCTCTCCCTCTGAGGCCTCTGTGACCATGAGCAGAAACTCCTTGACCGCTATGAGCAGAAACTCACCAATCCTGCTTCTACCCTTTGTGCTGGCCCAGCTCACCCAGCATCTGATACAGACAGCTCCTGGGTACACTGCTGCCCCACCGTGCTTTGCCAGGCCATTAGAGCTGTGCTTATGATGTGATGTCCTGGGGACCTGGGGAGACCTCTTCTCTAGAAAGGTGTTCACCCACTCAGGGGAAATGGGCTCTTTCTTTACGGTGGGCAAAGGGAGGTTAAACCGATCCCAACTTCTTGCACTGAGAAGCGTCCAGAAGATGTCCTCAAGTATCTCAACACCCTCTCATCTCCTAAGAAAAAAGGCCCTAGGTCACGGCATTTTCTTTCACACCTCTTCTCTCTGTTTCCGGGCAAAGCTGGCTTGCTCTTGAGTACTTCTGCCTTTCCTAGACTGTAACCATGATGATCACCATACTTGTGAAAGGGCAGGCTTCCATGAGGGTGATCGGGAGCCAGACTTTAGAGCTTTATCCTACAACTCCTCTTCTGCAATAACAGCCAACATTTATTGCTGGATGCACCTATATGCTGACTAAGCACTTTCCATGCATCTCATTTAATTCTCACAACTCTGGGAGGTAGCTACTAGAATAATCAATGTTATAGCTAAGGAAATTGTGCCTTTGGATATAGTGAGGTAGGGTTCAAACCCAGGCAGTTGGTCTCCAGAGCCCACACCCTCAGTAGATATGTTGTATCAGCATTTCTTGTCCAGTCACCCAAATATGGACTCTCAACTCCCAGCTACCTGTTTTAACCTACTTTCTTTGTGGTCCCAGCTCCCAGCACTGTCCTGAAAATGACTCCAGGGGATTTGGTTGGGAATTTGGTTCTCAGAAGCCTTCTTTTCCCCTTCTGGATGACCGAGCTAAGTTTTATGAACAACCTGAGCGGTGCTACCCAACAGAGGTATAATGAGAACCACAAGGCAAGCCTCGCAGATGTAATGTTAAGTTTTCTAGTGACAATGTATGTTAACAAGGTAGAAAGAAAGAGGTGAATTAACTTTAATAATATATCTGATTTAACCCATTATCCAAAATATCAGATCAGCACATGTATATTCGATATAAAGTTATTCATGAGGTAATCTATATTTCTTTTTATATATAGCAAACCTTTAAAATCTGGTATGTAGTTTACACTTATAGCACATCTTAATTCGCATTGGCCATGTTTCAGGTGCTCAGTAGCACGTGGTCACCATCTTAGAGCAGATCTAAACCATCAGTCCCCATGATCCCAGCACCCTCAGACATTTCCTGTTAAAGGTCTTCATCCTAACCGTGTGAGCACATATCACAGCACACGGCACGCAGTAAGAGGGTAATGCATGCGTTAGCTTTCACTTTTATTAAATCATCATTCTATTGACTCATGCTTTCCCTCTTATCTTGTTATATTTGTTCTTCCTTATTCAGGTGCTTGACAGGGTGTTAGATGAGCTCTCTAAGGCCAGAAAAGCTCATCTGTCCATAAGCAAAACTAGATAGCTGCTCTGGGCATTCTTCACCCCATCCTTGTGGAGCTTGTAGCTACCTCGTCCAGAGTGTGACTTTGGATGAGGTAGGCTCACCAGCCATGGAAAACCCTTCCTGATGAACAGCATTAATGGCCAGAAAATGTACAGAGCATTTTACCAAAGAACATCTATAAGCTAGCCATTTGAGTTGGCTTTTTACCCCAGAAGTGTTTATTGCTCATGCCAAGGACTCATTTTCTTGTCTCATGTCAGTATATATAATTGACGTTAAATCTCATACTAATGCAGTGGTTTTTAATTATGCAGCATATCAAAATTACACATCTGAGATTTCTCAAAATGTTTTTCTGCCCTGAGAGTCTAGCATAAATTGAAGTCACAGAACCAGAGATACGTTTAATTTGATTCTGACACTATACCCCCCCCCCCCCGCCACCTCCAGACCCTGCTAGCACCTTCCGAATCAAGAACCATCATCATGGCGGCTTTGCAGATAAATAGCACCCAAATGAGCAGCTTTGAAATGAACCTTAAGAAAATCAAAATAATCAAACTTCTGGCAAAAGCCGTTCTATCTGCTCCTTGATTCTCTGCCTTTTCAAAATAGCCTCTTTTCCCAGCTAACACATAAAAGCTCTGACTTAACTTTCTTTTCCTAATAGGCATGGTCTTTTCCAACGTCGGTTCCTTCCTCCATATAGTTCAGATGTGGCATATGAGACATAGCAACAACTGAGGACATAGAGCAAATGAAAGGATGGAGCCCAAATTGAATCGGGGTCTCCCATATCTTATCAATCTACCCAATAACATTGTCTTTCTCTGTAGAGGTTACTGTTTTATGCACATAAATGAGAATTAGAACATCTCTGCCCTGCTCCGTTCAGCAGTATAGCTTTGCAATGAGGCGTGCTGCCGTCCATTTCACTGGAGCATTTGCCATAAATTTGCTTTTAAAAGACATTCTCTTACAATGCTGTCAATGGCCCTTGCATTAAAAACGAGGAAAATATGGAAACATGCATTAAAATATGCAGAAACAAATGGCTTCTTTATTACATAAAAGCTCTCGTGTGTCTCAAAGGTACTGAGAATAGAATAATTTATCGTAAATGAGATTATTATTGCTGGGAAAAGGTCTATTTTAATGCCAGTTTTCTTGGGGATTAAACCAAACCCTAAGTATCCACTGGGGGTGTTCATAAATGTGTAAGTCAAACTACTTAAAAGCTTTAAGTGGGAAATATATGCCGAGGCAGCAGTCTCAGGGAAGGCAGAACACATTGTTTGTTCTTATCTCTGGGGTAGGGTGGGGGTGGGGGGAGGGTGGGCAGCTACAGTGTCTAGAAAAAAAAATGAACATAACGACTTCTCTAAAACCAAGATGAAGATCCACTGTGCTTTGGGGGTTTGGATTGCAATGTCAGAGCCTCAGACTGTCGGCCTCCAGGGTCCCCAGCAGCTGGGTGGTGTCCAGTATCAGGGATACACTCTGCAAAACAAATATTGTCTTGAGAAAACCTTATCCTGTTGTCCTTTTGGGCACATATTTTGCAAGAAGATAAATGGGGACTCAAAAGGAAAACTGCAGATCTGGAGTTAAGAGAATGAATTGTAGTTTTCTGATACAGACAGAAAGTAGGGTGTCCTGGTCGATATGCCTAAAAGATGTCCGTATGGCTGATTTTCAGAGGCTCAGATCGAACGCGTTTCTCATGAAAGTTATATTGAATATTACTTGATCTCTCTGTTTTGAATCAGGGTCATATTTATTAGCATTATCATTGTACAGTAACCAAGCAGAGAGTCAATGACTAGAATTTCACTTAAACCAGCTTTTATGGAATATGGTTTTAACGGTCCTGGGTGGGGGGAGAAAAACACACTTTTGCACTAACCCAGGGTGTCTGATGACTTATGCAAGGTAAGAGAAAGTGATGGATGTTCATTTTCTACCAGTGTAACTCGCATGGAGGACTGGCCAGCTGGGGATTGTATTTTACATTCCCTATACTTGTAACGTCTTAATTACACAATCCAGGGTTGTGATAACAGATGAAAGGAATCCTATTCATAGCTCTACTTCCCTTCCCATTTTCATTTCCTTCCCAGGACCCTTTATCAACTTCATTTTGCAACTTCATTTCTGTCCTGTGCCCTGTTACCCCTCTGGAAAGATTTGTGGAGCAGAGTACTCAAATTGCCATGATTGTCTTTTGTTTAGAGGGGTGGGGGTGGGAAGTTTGGGCAGCCAGGGTCCAAGGCTGGAAGACAGGAGCTGGCAGAGAGGAAGTCTGCCTTAAGGACAGGCCCCCCAGGACTTATGCTTGGCAGATTATTCAGGTCCTTGGATGTCTGCACTGGGGCTATAAGAGAGCCAGCATTTATTAAGCATTTTGTGCGTGCCAGGACCTGTGCATTATCTCCTTTAATCCTTACACACCCCCGCCAAGTAGGCACTGTTACCTCTGTTTTAAAGAGGAGGGCTAAGGCTTGGCAAGGTTAGGTAACTTCCCAAGTCTGCACATCTGGGTCTTATCTCAGAGTGTGAACTCAGGCTACTCTGCTCCTCACCCCACCGTCAGACATAGCTTCTTTTCCACCTATGTCCCCTTTGTCACTCTCCTTTTTAAGATGATGACAACTTCAGAAAATGTGTTCATATCATCTCTATTCTTTGTGAACTCTTAAAGGGCAACATGGCAGTTCCTGGATCAAGACTTATGGGGTCCAAATTCTTATCTTTGTGTAGCTACCAACTCACTGTATTGTAGTGACACTGGACCCATTGAGCCTCAGTTTGCCCATCTCTAAAATGAAGGGGTTGGACTAGATAGTATCTGAGGATAATTTGACCTCTGACATTGGGTGACTCTCTGGGGTCTAAGAGGGGCTGTGGGGCATGACTTACCTGGGTTGTCCCCAACTGGGCTCTGAGTGCCAGGAGGACAGCACCTATGATTGCAATGACTGGATTTCCAAGTCTCAGTAAAAACACTCATCCGAATCACTGGGTCACATACGTTATAATAGTAACATGTATCTGTTCCAGAAATTCAATCACATGGAAAACATGGTGGAAAAATCTAGACCCATCCTCCTGTGAACAGTGAGACACATCAGGAACTGCTCTGGTGACGCTCGGACCCTGAGCTGGTCCCCTGCCCCAAGCTCCAGCAGGCAGACTAAAGCTAAGAGCAGAGTTTCTGTCCTGTTATAAAAACATTCCTAGGATTCTGGGTGGTATAGCTGATTTGCAGATTATTCACATGTGTTTGCATATTGTCCTCTGTTAAGCGGTTCCAAGACTGATTTGGAAAATAAGAAATTGCAGCCAATCAATCAATGCAGATAGGGCCACTGCATTCCCGTTGGGAGCAAACACGCCCACAGGAAGTGTGTTTGTAAGCCAGCCCATGGAAACCTTTCCCACTTCAGGAGAAAGAAAACATAATCAAGCAGATATGCCGTGGTGAGAAGCCTGGCTTTCCTCACCATTAATGGGGAGAGAGGCACTTGGAGACAAAAAGTGCCAAGTGGGATGTGATTTCTAAAATCTTGTGTTTAATAATTAATACTGTTTTCCTTCCATTCTTCCCCACTCCACAACTCCTTCCCCTACTCAAGTACAGTCCTTTGATGTTCTCTCAGGAATTAGGGTATCTTTAGTTGTTTACATAACCAGAGATTAAGTCCACTTTTTAAGAAGACTATTGGGCAAAGAAAAAAACCGTCATGATAAGAAAACCAGAAATGTTACATGCCTTGGGGTAACATTCTCTGGGATAACACTCTCAGGTTCAGTCTTCGCAGCCTCAGAGGGGGATCTGGTAAAAGCGGTTTGGTGGACTCATGGTTTGGGGGTAGGAGTGCTTGACTATTATTTGCAAAGCTGGAGTAATTGAAAGCAAATGGAAGTGACACCTGGCCTCCACTCTGAAAGGGATCGGCTGTGCTTCTGAGATAAGATAAAGCTCTAATACAAATAATACTGATTTAGTTTCTCTTTTATGCTTGCTGGCTCTGCTGCATTCTCATTTTTGTAGGCTTGGTGTCAGTACAGCTTGAGGTTTTCTAGGTGGATAGTTGTTGCATCTTTGTGCACGGTGGGTCTTGTGCATGGACTGGAAGCAGCCCAACCTTCTTCCTCTCCTTCCCCCTTCTACCCACCACCTTTTCTGATGAGCCTGCCTTATTCTCAGGCAAAATGAGCCATTACTTCAATAAGCCGTTATTCCAAGTGGATTGGGATGAAGAGTGCACACAGGGAGCTGCTTCAGCCTTGTATTGCTAATAATGGAAAAGCAGATGGGGGTGTGCAGGGGTGGGAGCATATGTAGCTAGATAGATTTGGGGCACTTCCTGGGTGAGGGGGGTGGTGAGGAGAACTGGGCAATAGCAGCTGCTGCAGGGGTCAGTCGGGTCAGTGGCTCTTGACCTCTGATGAGATCAGGTGCAAAAGGAGTCAACTGGGCTGCTTGTGAAAATGCAGATTCCTATGTCTTGGCTCCAGAATTCTGACTCGGACCATAGGGGAGAGTTTTTCATAACCCTGATGCAGGCAGTTTAGGATCAGAGACACCCTGACGGGCAATGGGCTGCCTACCAAGCGGGGGAGAGCCAAGAGGAGGAAAGTGAATGGAGGGGACGGAAGTAAAAAGGTACCTGAAGGCAGCAAAAAGCAAGATCTTTGGAGTCGAATTTAGGTTCCAGTCTCAGCAACATTTAATCTCCATAAGCATTCTTCCTTCATGTGTAAAATGACGGGCTGTGATGGTAATAAGAAGTCATATGCAGTGAGTTCTTACTTAGCATGGGGCTATGTGTTTTTGTGGATTAACTTATTTAAAGCTCACAGTGACACTGGAAGGAAGGCGTATATCTTTAGCCTCATTTTCCATGTGAGGAGACCAAAGACAGACTGATTATATCACTTGCCTAAAAGGCCATACTGCTAACAAGTGGTGGAGCTGGGATTCGAACCCAGAAAGTCTGAACTGGGGGGATTCAGTGAGAAGGCATAGAGGAACTATCTAGCCCCTGCCTGACACACAGGAGGGAGATGGGGGTGCACTGGATCTGAAAACCATCTCTGCAGTTTAAGTGAGAATCTCCTTTTGGGGAGAGTCAACCCAGACCCACAGTTAGGAATGTGGCAAGAGCCACAGTTTCTAGACTGGACAATACAAGCAAACCAAAAAAAAAAAAAGAATGATTCCTTTGAAGGACTGTCTTCCTTTTCTAGCAGTCTCCTCATTGTGGTTCTTAGAGAAACCTCAGAACCACCAAAGAGAAATAATGATAATTTTACCCATAATGAGAATTTGCAAATATATTCTGTACCATATCGACACCATCCTCCCACGTAGGCCTATACATACTTCCCTCTGGAAGAAAGGGGACCATTTTCTGTTGGGGAAAGTAGAAAGTAGACCTGGGAAGAGTCCAGTTTTTTAAAAAAGAAAAAAAAATCTCTCCCACTTTCTGGCAATAGGTAGAAGTCACCTTTTTGAAATCTGTATCTTATTAGGTAAGACCCTCTAGTTAGGTTTTCTTTTTAAGGTAAACTAGAGTTTTGGGGAGGGCAGCAGTTGAATTCATTTTGAAGGAATTCGTTTTCATTTCTTCCCATTCTGTTCTATTCCCTTCAGTACAATTTGATAAACGCTGCAGAACTGTTGTAGATCAGGGCTCTGTGTAGGGGCTGGGAAGCAGAAATGGAGGAAACCAACTTGCACTTCTGATTTTCTGGATCCGACTGGAAATGGGCATCACTAAGGCCAAGGGCTGCTCTTATTTGAACAGAGTGGGATCAAAGAAGACAAAAAGACCATAAAGAACCAGGATCAAAAACATGGATTTAGGTTTTGGTGATTAGGCAGAAGGGACTAAAGCAAGAGAACAAGAAAATGCACTCTAAGCAGACCATCTGGACGCAACTTTGCAACTGTTGTTTTCTCTGAGATAATAGAATGCGAGAGCTTATAATGTGCTTTCATGTACATTGCTTCATTCCATCTTTAAAACAACCCATGTTATCACCTTGGTTTTGCAGGTGAAAACACTAACGTGCAATTGTAACGTGCCCAGAGTCTTGAGGTTTCCACATGGCCAAGATGGAGCATTGAGCTCCTGTCTCTGTCTCCAAATCTACCATCCTTTCTGCTCTGTCATATTCTCTGTGAACACCTTGCATTCGTAGACCATCTTGCCCTACTAAAAGTACTTAAGTTGTATTGTCCTATGTGTACTTCATTTATATTTTGCTTAAACTCTCCACCAGGGATAAAGTAACCTCTAGGAATTGTGGTTTTCATTGTTTTTTGTTGTTGTTGTTGTTACGTAGAGTATAAGACAAAGCCTTAGTTTCCTCAACTTTAAAAGTTGGGCCTGGACTAGGCCATGTCCAGCATTGTTGAATTTCCAGTGTTCTGTGATCCTGAAACCTGTGATCACATTAGTTCACACTCCATTTTTCTCAGTCTTCCAAAAATCACATTTTGTGAAATGGTGTTCATGCCAAATTCATTAGAGTTTGAAAGCAGAGCTCCGTTTCAGTTCTTTGGAGGCCAAAAAAATGAACTTTAATATTTTTGCAAATGTGAGAGTTCTTTCAGCCATGCCAAATTAACTCAAAACATCTGAATGGTTTGCCTCCAGGTATCATAAAATTTTCTCTTTTAGCCTTGGAATTCTATTTTAGAGAAATTCTATTCTCATAGATATTGTAGTCTGAGACTGAAAAGTTTCAGAGAACTCTGGTGGAATGATATTTGCTGGGCGGGCTGAGAGCCAACTATTGTTCTTCTGATGCTCGCTAGAGAAGGGAGAAGTGTTTACTAACTATCCCTGGAATCCCTGTCAATTAGCTTGGAATTTGAGGGATTTTCCTGATGTGTTTTGTGAAGGTCATTTAACTTGGAGGGGCCCAGGTGACAATTCTGAACCCTGCAGTGGAAGGTAGGTTGGCTCAGAAGACCAGTTCAGGTTGGAAATCCCATCTCATTTTAATCAATCAGCCCGTGGCTCTGTGGAGCAGCTGCCTTCTCAAGCTCAGCTCTGTCTGAAGCCATGCACGATATGGAAGCAGTGTAAGACCCGGTCTCCACAGCGTAGCCTGAGAGTGACTTTCTCAAGTGCCATCTTCCAGCCTAGGTTCTCAGGCCCAACTTCAAACCAAGGATCTCTTAAAATCTCTGCGGGTGGCGGCTAGACTGTATGTTGAACTCAGTGTCCAAGTGATTCTTACGCCTGCTGTAGGTCGACACCCACTGCCATACAGTCTAATGAGGGAAACACAATGTATACACACAGAGAAAACACTTATCACAACAACTCCCATACCGTATGGAGCAACAAATAGTAAAGCAGCAGTTGGATGACCAGCTCCTGTGGCGGACCCGCACACCTGCGAGAGCTGATGAGACAGGACGCACCATGGAGGCAAAGAATAAGGCGGACAGGAAAGTGAAGATGGGTGCCTGTTGGGTGGTGGGAGGGGAGCACATGGATGCAACAGAACCCGACTTGGCCTTGGGAGAGGGAGAGAATGGTTTGAGGAGGTATTCAACTTTTCAAAAGTTTTTGATACCTTATAGGCTGTGGCAGATATGTTAATAAGACATCCTGTCAAATAGCTGCCTTCATAGACATCGCACGCTCGTTGTCGGGGGGGCTGTGGAGGGGGCAAAGGAGCGAAGTGTTTGGAAGCAAGTGTTGAGTAGCCAAGGAGGCCACTAGCGATGCAGGGAGTTGCTCTATAAAGGCTCAGACAAGAGCCAAGCCATTCAGAGTTTCAGTCTGTGAAGCAAGTGAGAACAAGAGCGGGCTCACAGGGATGGTGAGAAAGTGGGGCAAGGCTAGAGGAAGCTGAGCTAAACTTAGGGAGAAATTACATTAAAAAAAAAAAAAGAGAAAGAAAAAAACCAGGAGAGAGAATGGAGTGAGAGGGCTGCCTCTTGCGGAGCAAAGGCTGGGATGGGAAGCAAGTGTTCGAGAATGGGTGTACAGCGCTCTTCCCACGGTTCGCCTGTGGGTTAGAATTCTGAGCTCCCACCATCTTACACAAGGCACACTGTCTTCCAACACTGCATCCCCTCACTTCAGGCTTGGGTGGGCAGAGCGATGCTTTGTTCTGTGGAGAGCCAAGCCTTGCCGCCTTGGACCTGGGATCAGCCCCAGCCTCAGTTTACACAGAGTCAGCTTTGGGGGTGGGTGAGTATGACACAGCAGCCCACAGTCACCTCACAAGCTTTCCTTCAAGAGATCCAGTGGCCAATTTATCATTTATCTCTGGCTCCTACTTTGCAAAAGGGAGCCAAAATGTTAATTAACACACAAGGTTAAGCAGTTGTTTGACCTCCTAGCTCTGCAGAGTGGGGAGAGGAGGGACTGGGGGTGGGGGGAGGGGAGGAAGGCAACCCGATCTCGGCTAGCCTTTGTTTATAGGAAGTGCCTTCCACTCGCGGAGCTCCAGCCTAACTGTAAAAGACATGAAGGGTGTGATTATCAGGCTGGCGGTAAATGGGAACACACTGTGGCTTTGTTTGGGCTTGTAGGGAGTTTTTGGTGAATTTTTTTGCTTTCAACCCCCCTATAAAAATATTTGGGGATTCAGGGATGCTGACTCGACGTTTCTCACCTCAAGCCCACACTTTCTCTTCCTTAAATATATGTGTGGTGGTGGTGTTTTTCCCTTCATCTGTCACAGACAGCTTCTCAGTAGCCCTCGCTGCCCCATTGGGCCCACTTCTGCTAACTTTACACAGACCAGATGTGTCTAAACAAGTCACCACTATTGCACACAAGCTGGGCTTCCCTCCTGAAAATGAACTAGAGTTAGGGAATGTTGGTTCCTGGAAGCTCACAGGGATTCCTCTAAGCCAAAAGGACATGTTTATCATTAATTTTTTTTTTTTTGAAAAGGGGACACTGCTCATATTCAGAGGCTCACTCATTTTTCAAGTCAGTCAAACTAAGCAATGCGGGAAGCGAGGGCGAAAGCAAAGCCTGTGGCCCTCCTAGTGCCTGCAGGTGGCTGGGGTGCTCACGATTGCAATGGGCAGGGCCCACCTGGGCCGGCCTTACCCTCAGGCTCGGGGTGCAGTCGGGGGCTACTGATTTCAAGTGTCTATTTTCAGGGGTAAAGAAGATAGGTATGTGAAGTCTTTGATTTAGATTTAGCTAAAACTTGGCTCTGGCTGAAACCAATTTGGATCTTTGCCACCAAGCTCATGGGAGAGCTTGAGAGAGTTGCCGCCCTCAGTGGGCACAGACCTCCCTCCCACCCATACCCAGCACCTTCTGCCACTGCCCTTTCCCAGAGCCCAGGCCTGCAGTTTGGCCCCACTCATCACCTGGCTTCCCAGGATACACACGTGGGTGCCAGAGCATCCTGCTTCTGAGATTCTTTGAAGAAAATGTGCCTGTTTAGAGCAGGTCACTTGAAAGGTCCATAGGCTTGGGGAAATAGTGCATTGAGTTTCCTCTACTGTGAGCCTAGAAGGGTTGCCATGCCTATGAGATACACTGATGAATCAATGTGTCTTCCAAGTTTTTGTTCTGCCTTTGTTTATGATCAATTCAACAAATGTGTGTAATAAATGACTATAACATGCAAGGTGCCAGAGGCTGACAATTGTCCCTTAATTTGTATTTTACTTTATAATTTTCAATGCACTTCACTATCTGTGGCATCAGGGGATTTCCCTCTAATGCTCAGCAGATACTAATACCCTCATTTTCAAATGAGCTCCTGGAGGCAAGTGACGGGTATTTGAAGTCACAGAACCTGTAAAAGATAGAGTGGGGTTGCGACCCACAGGTTTTGACTGTGAGAACAGAGCATCTTCCACTACTCCACAGCCACTGAGAGGTCGAAGCCTGAAGGTCTGTTAAGAGACTCATTGTGACGGATCCTTAGAAACTGAGGACAGTAAAGTTGGGAAGAAACACGAACCGTGAGTCAGACCTGAGTGTCTGGCAGTGCCCACTGCTCCCTCCATGTGCCTAGCGCTGACAGCAGCAGCTTAGTGTAGGGTTAAGAGCTGGCTCGGCTAACTCACTGGCTGTGTGACTTGAGCCCCTTACTCATCCTCTCTGTGCCTCAGTGTCCCATTTGTAAAATGGCAATAGTAAAAATTTTCAATCATATAGTTTGGAATATTACATAAATTGATATTTGTATAGTCTTAGAATAGTGCCTGGCATACTGTAAATGCCAGACAAGTGCTGGTTAAATAAATAAAAAGCTTTGCTCCCAAGCTGAACTTGGCCAGCTGCTGGGGATGAGGGTGTGAGTGGGGTCGCAGCCTTTCGTCAAGCACTGGCCTGGAGGGCTGCAAACCTACGTTCTTGTCAGCACTGAGCCAGGAGCCCGTCTCGAATTACAGTATTTTCTGAGTAGAAATTGTGCTCACGCTTTGAGAGTTAGGGAAAACATTTGAAGACTTTGCTGTACTGGAAAATCCAGGATGGGCATGAATGCCTATGCCCAGGGGCACATGACTGCCCTGGCTGAAGAAGAACTGCTCTGTAGAGTCATAAAATGCTCACAATGAAGAGATCTTAATGAGCAACTAATTCAGTCTCCCCACAGATCCAACCCTCTCCTCTATAGGCCAGGAAACCAAGGTCCAGAGAGGGCAGTGACTTGCCTAGAGTCACACAGTTAGCAGGCCCACATCCCCCAACCTTCTGGAGTGTTCCTTTGCCTGTCCAAATTGAAGGCCTAGCATCCAGGTCCTTGGGAAATCGGCCAAGGATACTTGTTGTCCTGGCTTTGTGCTTATTTTGGTCCCGACTCCAAAGGCTTTAATGGATTGTGGGGTTCCCCTGGAAGTTAGAGATCTGTTTATTCCTGGAGGAATGGTAGTACCTCAGTGGGAGAAGAGTTCTGGGTCTTTGTACCCTAGCCCCAATTCTGCTGCTTGTGGGCACTAAGGTGGCCTACTGTATTCTCAGGGCATCTTAGCAAACCAGGTACAAATTCCAAAGGTAGCTTGGGTGGCTTCAAAGCTGATGGTTAGGCCCAGAAATCTCACAGATCCCTGAGTCCTTGAGTCAAATGGCTCAAAACAGAGATGAATGTATAACCTACTACTTTTTTCTTTGTCAGAGACCCCCCCTACCAAACACATACACAGCTGTTTTAAAAATGGTGGCGGTGGGAGGTGGTTAAATAAGAGTCTATATAGTTATGCAAATGCTGGGAGAAAGACCATGTTTCATAATCTATTTGGAGCCAAAGAGTCAATGATAATGACTGCTAGTGTTGCTGTCATTATGAGCGATTATTCCCTGCTTTACAGATGAGGAAATTTGGGGCTCAGAGATGTTAAACAGCTTGCTTGTGATTATACAAATAGAACGTGCCAGAGCAAAGCATCCAAATTTAGGCCAATGCCTCAGCCAGGACCCTTGATCTCCATGATATATACTCCCTCTGCAGACATATGGCAGTAAATAGACCACCCAGAATCTACAGTGAACATGCAGAGAAGAGACCTGAGATCATTCACATCCTTGCAGATGGAGATCTGCAAGGCAGAGGCAATTTAAAGGGAATGAAAGGGTTAGGAAGGCCCAATTAGAATCCAAGTATAGAGGGAGCAAGATGCAGGAGAAAATTGCAAAAAGCCCAGGCAACAGAGGGACCCTCAGGAAGAAGGGGAGGGGGAAAGAAAAGCACAGGAGAAACTTCTTTTACAACCCACCTCATTAAATATCTCGGGAACCAGTTTTTATCTTCATAAGCTATAGCTGGCTGCAGCCAACTGTTTGCAAAGTGTGTGGCTTCAAATATTTTATGGCTTTATGGGTGCTATAAAGTAAATGTGATTGAAGGCAGCAATGACACCTGAGTCCTGGTGAAGGAAACTATAATGCTGGAGCCTGGGCTTTATCTGAACAAGGTTTTTTAATCAGAGAGGAGGAGTCTGTTTCCCATTCTTGTGTTGGGAAGACAACGTAAGAATAGATGGAGGTTAAGAATTTTTAAAGAGTCAAGGTCTAAACAAGAGATGATGAAGGTGTTCTGTTGGGGATGGAAGGCAGAAATGGAGAGGCATTCAAGGCTCAAAATATGAGGGCAGGTTACATAGGGTATGACTGACCTGTTAAAGGAAACAGATATGGGGTCTGAGACATACAGGGAAACGAGATGAAAAATGTCTTGAACATGCTAAAATGATAATATTTCAGACCGGCCGAGGGGCTCGGTTAGTTAAGAGCTCGCTCAGGAGTGCGAGCTCTGAGCAACAGGGTCACCAGTTCAATTCCCGGCCCGAGCTGAGTTGCCACAGAGCTGCCACTGAGCTGTCAACAGGTGGCAGGATGGCTCAGCTAAATAAATAAACAAACAAACAAACAAATAAATAAATACAATTAAAATTAGAAAAATAATAAAATGATATTTCCAAAAGGGATTAGGGTAGAAAGGAAAGTTCTGACAGAAGGACCTGAGAAGAATTTGGGGACTGAAGATGAGATAAGGCCAAGGGAAGGAAGGGGAGAGGAAGAGGCTTTGGGAATTGGCATTCACAGATGGAGAGAATAGGGTCCCCTTTCCTGCAGGCTCCAGGAGAAGAGCAGCTGTCACTGAGAAAAATGCCAGTTGAATCTGTAAATATTGACAGTCAAGAGCTGTGCTGAGTGCTCAGGTCTAGAGGAGAGAGCAGGCAGGGATAACGCGACAAACATGCATAAGATAAACACTTTCCATCTTCATTAAGGATTTTATACCCTGGTGAGGGAGTGATATCAACATCTCACTCTATTACACAATTTAGGAAGCAGGCAAACAAGTTAGGCAATTGTGCGGAAATGGGAATAGCGAAGGGAAGATGCATGAGAAAGCAGGACCAAGAGGAGGCAGCATGGGTGGTGATTGATCAGACCCGACAGCAGAGGAAGGAGCCCAGGAGGAGCCCAGGTTTCTGATCTGATGGAAGCGATTAATAGTATAATCCACGGAGCTAGAGAATGACATAAGACAGGTTTGGGGTAGGGGGCACTGCAGGCTGGAAGTAAGAGGTAATGGGTTCTGCTCCGAACCTACTGAGGAGGAATTGTCTGTGAGTGATTTCTAGTGAGCAGTGGGACACACAACGCTAAAGCTAAGACGAGAAGCCTTGACTGAAAGGCTGGAATTGGGAGTCATCCTCTTCTGTTGGTGGTTGAAGCCAACGGGGTGAATGAGATCACTCAGTGTCGTGCGAGGGGAGAAGAGGGCCAAAGACAAATGCATGGGCGACAATCACATTTCAGGGATGGGCAGAAGAAGAGGCGACTTTGAAGGAGACCAGAAGGAGTAATAATATGAGGGGTAGGGTGGAGCTGTGCTTAGAAAAGGAAGGGCTTTTCAGTAAGGAGGGAGTGGTCAACATCTCCTGGATGACGCAAGATGCTGGAGACAGACACAGAGGAAGGCTCGGCCAAGCCCTCCAATGTGTGGGCCTGTAGATACCAACCACAAAGAAATAGAACATATTCATACATTGTGAATACTGCATGAGAGCAAACATAAAATGATAAAGAAAAGGGAGGTGTGATATTGTGGTTTGTAATAAGGTATATATTTTTGGTCTTCGTCCCATTTCTGGCACAGAGCTCCTGAAACCCCTGAAATTTCCTAAGAGCAATAAAGGTGTCTTGATACTCATAACAAACCCCTTTCAATCACACCTGGGTTTATGTAATCTGGTGACTTTTGGAAAGCACCTAAGCCTGGTTGCCAAGAAATCCAACCATGTGACAGGGGGTTAAAAATTTTAATCACACCCTCAGACCTGGGGATGTGGTGGGGGGAGAGGGGATGGAGGTTGACTTAAATGCCAATTGCCAATAATTTAATCAATTGTGCCTACATAAAGAAGCCCCCATTAAAACCCAGAAAGACTGGGTTTGGAGAGATTCCAGGCTGGTGAACCAGAATTCTTCCATGTGCCACCGTGCAGGGCCCAAACTCCCTGGGAACAGAAACTCTTGTTCGGGACCTTGCCCTATGTATCTCTTCAACTGATTGTCGATTTGTATCCTTTCATATCCTTTGTAATAAGCTAGTAATCCAATGAGTACATGGGTTTCTCTGAGTTCTGTGAGCCACTCTGGCAAATAAGTAGAACCCAAGAAGGGGGTCTTGGAACCTCTGATTTATAGTTAGTCCATGGAAGCACAGGTGACAACCCAGAATTGGCCTCTGAAGTGGGGGAGGGGAGCAATCTTGTGGGACTGAGCCCTTAACCTGTGGGAGCTGATACTTTCTATAGGCAGATAGCGTCAGAATTGAGTTGAGTTGTAGGACACCCATCTGGTGTCAGAAAATTGCTTGGTGGTCTGGGGAAAAAAAAAAACACCCATTGGAATTGATGACCGGAATCTTAGAAGGCAGGTTTAATGGCCCAGAAAATAAGGCGCTGTGGGAAACACAGGCAGAAGAAAATGCTGACAAGACAACGTTCTAAAAGAACTGTTATAAATCAAAACGCACCATCAAGATACTCATATTCACATCCTAGGGGAAGTGGGGGTGGGCAGGAGGTGGAGGAAGGAAGAACTGGGGCAAGAGTAACATCTCATTGCAGAAGAAATGACAAACTAGCACGATTGATGGGAATTTTGGAAGCTGGTGCTTAAAAGAAAGAATGTTGTATAACTAATGGAAATGAATCCAGACAGTGGTAAATTTTGCAGGATAAGTAACCTGGTGTCTTCAACAGATAAACTGCAAACCAAAAGACAAGAGAGAGGGGGGCTACATAGACTGTGAGACTCAAGACACATCAACCAAATGCAATGAGTGGAACTTTCTGGATCCCGATCTCAATAAAGCAATTATAGAACCAATTTGATAAAACAATGGAGGAAAATTCAAACACTAATTGGATATTTTATGACTTAAGGAACTATTTAAAATGCTTTTACATGTAATGTTTTAAAAGATTCCTTATCATATATACATATATATATATATATATATATATATATGATATATGTAAGCTGAAATATTTAAGGATGAATGACATAATCTGGGATTTGCTTTGAAATAATCCAGTGAAAGTAGGATGGAAATGTGTAAGTGTTGTAGATGAAACAGGATTGATCTTGAGTTAGTAGGTTTTGAAACTGTATGTTGAATTCATAAGGATTCAGTATACTATTCTCTCTATTTTGTGTATGCTTGAAAATTGCCATAATGAAGTGTTTAGAATAAAAAAAGAGTAAATATGAACATACCCATGATTTCCTTTCAGAACTGTGAAAAGACTCAAATAAACTTCAAGTGTTTTTATTTCAAAATTGTCTCCATTTCCTTTTGATGTTGAATCTCTTCTGGTTTTAAATGTTCCTAATTAAAGAGCTTCCACCAATTCTTAAAAGTTAGATTGCTGTTGGCTGCTGTCACACAATGAAATGTGTGAGGAATGTGTGTGTGTGTGTGTGTGTGTGTGTGAGTAATGTGTAATTATGACAAAAAAGGGAGGTGATGTTCTCATAAAATAAGGAGTCTGCGAAAACAATAAGTAGGATGGTTATCTGAAGACTTCAGGGAGCTTAACAAACATGCCATTATTACTCCTTTGGAGGTCCCCGAGTTTCCTCCTCTACAGAAGTCAACAAATAGTTGCTGACACCTTCCAAGTACCAAGCAGTTTTCTAGGATCTGAGGATGTAACAGTAGACCAGATAGACAAAATTCCTCCCTCTTAGAGCTTACATTCAAATGGAAAAGCATATCTAAACCTACAAAATGGTTATGCAGATCTGACCCAATCACGTGCAGAGAAAGAATTTGACAACTGCAAACACTCTATACAATGCCTGGTATTGTTGTAGCGAGATGCCAGAGTTAGGCATGAGAAATTGGCTTGAGATATCTAAAAAATGCCTGGCAGGACCCAGAGAAATGTTGTAGTGTGAGCAAATGTAAATCGCTTTTTTTCTGTTGAGTTTTCCTCTGGGTCAAATTCCTGGAAAATTTTCCTAAAACTTTTTATCTTAAATGTCTGCATTTGGCACTATGCACTCTCTAGAGGTAATGGGAAATGTGACTTTAACGAGTATCATATTAGAACTAATGCATTTTAGTCTTCAAATAGTCAACTCAGCTTGACTGAATCTAACCTTAAAATTGCTTTTCTGAATCAAATGCTCTTCAGATATCCAAATATGTAAAGTCCAATTTGTTTTTCTTCATTCCCTAATTTTAAAGTTCTCTCCAAAAGAATTAACAAATTTCTTTGGGCTCATTTTCTCTTGTTAAATCCCCAAAGTAACTTATTTCTTAACTGGTTTGGGTTGCATTATGTCTGCTTTTATTGGCTCTCCCTATCTGTTTGCAAGTTGGCTACTTGACAATGTTTAAAGGGTCAGCTACTCTTACTTGGGAGGTTATTGTTTTGGTGACATTACTAAAAAATACACTAGTGGTTTGAAGGAGTTAACGTAAGTTTTTAAAACAGCCTGATTTCCAAACAGGTAATAGCTTATGTGCTGGGAGACTGTGTCAAAAAATGAATAGTGATGAATTCATAATAAAATGATTGTCCAGAAGACTAAGACCAGAATATGATATATGGAGAGAATGTAACATGCTGGAGCCAAAACGTGAGAGGAAAGATGTATTAACCAGGCCTGCAAATGAGACAAGGCCATATAACATTAGCTTTCAGACCCTCTGCAAATGAGTAACTGGAGCTATTGATTCATGACTCCTATGTTGCATCGCACGCTTGTCTGTAGTTCCATGTTTAGCACTGTTATTTGGGATGATGGTTTCACTGTTTTGCTCAAGAATCCAAGTTTGAATATTCATTTTACTTCATTGATTCTTGCTAAAGTGCATAGCAGGTTTGTAAATTGTGCTTCCATTTATGAGGTTAATAGGAAGGGAAGGGCAAGGAAGGGAAGGGGAGAAGCTTAAGGATTTGTATTTTGATTAAATAGTAAGCAGATGAAATTACCTGCTAAACCTGGCTACCTGGTATAAAATGCAAGACATATATTTCAAACATGGAGTAGGAATATAAAATGATTTTTAAAAACACATCTCCCAGAACTTAGAACCCAAAGGAATGTTGTCTCTTTTCAGCACGTTCTCATTGGGAGGTCATATACTTACTCTAATTGCATTGTTTTTCCTCTAAACATTTGGAACTCCTCTTGTGGAATTGTCTTCGGAGCCTGCAAAGCATTTTTCTGAGAGCCCTGCTCCGTGCCAAGTCTTCATCCTTTGGGGTGGGATGGGGGATGGGAACTGTGGAAGGGAGTGGATTTAATGATTTTTGGAAAGAGCCAAAAGTCATCCAGAGGCCAATCTGGTAAAGGGCGTTGAGTATAACCATTTGGGTTTAAAAGGGAAAAAGAAAAAAGGCAGTCTATAAAGTGCGGAGCCTGGCTCTGTCGTTTGGCCCATGAACTGACTCTTTGAAAGATGTCTTCAGAGAGGCGTTCCCAAGCAGCTTTGGCCTGTGCCTGGCATTCTTGGAATAAATGTATAGTCTCCTGAAGTGGCTGCTTTTGAAGTAGCACTTCAAACACTCATTTTCTTATATAAAACACTGAGTGCTTCTTTGCACAAACTAGCATGGTCATGTGTAGTGAAGAGCCATCATTTACTGAGGATCTAGAATCAAGATAAAGACTGTTAGGTAAACATACTTTCTCAATAACACCGAGGAAAGAAAAGAACTCTCTGTGAAAGTGTTGGTTGCTCTCCCTGCGTAAACTTCAGTTAGGATTCTGGCAGTTGTCTACAGATCTACCGTATATGCCCTAGTATAAGGCGATGCAAATATGAAACCCTCTTCCATTTCCCAATAAGCCCTCCCTGTTCCCTCACCAAAAATGTTAGAGATGTAGCTTAAAAATCACCAATCATTTACTTATAAATGCTTAATTTGCGTAGTTATATATATATATATATATATATATATATAGTTATAGTTATCATTTTACCAACTTATAAAATCGATATATCAATATTGTATACATTACCTTTTATTTCATATAAAGTCACATTACTAGAGACATATATTTTTTCCACTATCACACTTCAATTTTATCCCGAACCACAGCACGGCATTATGACAGCTGTTTTCTTTTCTTCTTCCTGCAGTTATATATTCTCACCATCCACTTACTGTAATACTTTAAAAAGTGATATTTAAAAGGTTTGTTCACATCAATACCCATTCTTGCAACTGTGAGGCCATTCACACAAGTGAAAGAATAATTAAATATGTATTAAAGTTTACCGATTCCACTTATAAACATCAGAATTTTGCATTGATTATGGGTGTTTCAGGATAATATGTTTCTCTGAAAAGCAGTGTGCTAATTTGAAATAGAATAATGATGAGAACACCCAATAGTAGGAGACTGAATATAAGATGATTTTTTTTTCTCCAAGAAATAATTTTGGGGAAAACCTTGCTTGGTATTTAACTGTACACAGAGTTAATGATTTGCTCTCTATCACCCTTCAAAGATTGAACATCTCTCTGAGTTTTCATTTCTCTTGAAATGGTGAAAACAGGTTACCAGCAAAAGCCTGAGGAAGATATTTGCTAGGAAGACAGTGTAATGGACAGGGGACAAAGTACCACTGATTTTCCCTTAGCCTACAGTAGGGGAAAAACAAAACACAGTGCAATTGTTTGCCCCCAGGCATGGGAACATATGCACTGGGTTAAAAAGCAAGTATTAAGAAGCTCTACAGGTTTTGCATGTGAAAAAAAAATAGAAAATAGCTGAAGGAGAGAGGAGGAGAAAAGTAAGCAAGGGCAGGTCTGTTTAGTTTAAATAATGTCACTTCTATCAGGGCATCGTGGAGATTCTGGCTTTGGGCTTTCACACATTGGTTTCTTGTAAACCATCTTGTTTTGATGTTAACCCCCGTATCAGCTCTCACCGTGTTATTTAACACTGTGGATGACGCTGCTGCTCTAACCCTGGCTGGGCCCCCAGGTTTTATATGGCCTTGGTGGCTCTTCTCATGTGTTTAAAATGGTTCATGGTTGACGCCTTCACAGGGACAGCAGCATTCCAGCAAAATGGCAGGCTTCTCGCTGCTGGCAACAGCATCTAGCCTCCACCTTTGTTTCTCTTGGAAACAAAGAAATAAAGACATTCTTCTGGAAAAGGGGTGGAGAGCCCTGGTTTTAAATGTCTCCTTTTGTACTTTGCTGGGTCTCAGAATGATGGCCTTCACCGTATGTCCACAGACTGTGCACCATGACGCATAATATCGTGGCTCCTCATGTCCTCTTCCTAATGCTGTAGGCATCTTCCGCCTAAGTTTGGACTATCATTGGCATGATTTGGAAGTTGCATTGTATTGTTTAAAAGAGCTGATATGGATAAATAGCTTTTCCTATTTTCTGTATTTTTTAATTCCCTTCACAGAAATATTGACACCATGTAGATTTAAACATGTCAGGAATAAAGTTCCTCTTAGTCCCAGAAAAATGAGTTTGTGTATATCTTCTCACAGAAGGCTGAGGAGGCAATGAGTGGTAGTGGACAAAACTGGGTGATGAATGGGTCGAGTTGGTCTCTCATTTCCGTTCTACCCTTTGTCTCCAGGCTGTGGGCAAGTCACATAATCCCTCTGGTTGTCCAGTCTCACAACAATGAAACAAGAGTTGACTCGTTCACCTCTCAGGTTTTGTCAAGGTCTCACATTCTGTGTTTTGAAATCATAGTGACTGTTGGGTACTGAGCACTTACCCTGAACCAGACACTGTGCGGGGAATGGCATAGCTCAGCTCTTTCAATCCCATCACCCCTGGCAGATGCACAGTGTAATTTACAGGTAGGTAGAGACACTGAGGCTTAAGAGTGAAGTGACTTCCAGGGAAGACACCTTTTCTTTCACTGGGTCCTAGCTAATGTGTTTATTCTTTTCTGAGGAAGAGAGACAGACAAATGTTTCTGAACCCCGAGACGGAGATCGACCAGAAGGGTTTCCCAGCACACTTTTCTTTTCCTTTCCTTTCTTTATTTTTGTCTTTCTTAGGCCTCAGATGGGCAGAATTGAGTTATTAAAACTCTTTGCTTCATGATCCATTATGAACCTCAGTCCATGGAAGGCCCCTCTTATTTTTATGCTTTTCCCTCGTCATCTCCCATGTCACTTCCTTCCTCTGTGTGCACTCACAGATTAAGTGACTTAATCTGTCTTCCCTATGTTTCTTTAGATATGTATATCCTTAAAAAACAGTGCTGTTTTGTATCAGTGTTTTTGATTTGCATGAATACTATCAAGCTTTGAATCTCATCGTTTTTTATTCTTTTTTACTCAGCACTTTGTTTTGAGATCCATGCATGTGTAAATCTCATTCATTACGTCTGATGGTCACACAGGATCTCATCATATCATATCACACATTTTCTTTATCAATTCCCCTTATCAACGGACATTTGGATTGCCTCCAAATCCTCGCTACCACAAACAACCTGGCATGAGCATCCTCTTTGTACGTATTTAGAGTTTCTTTGAATAATATACTCAAGAGTGGGATTTTAGGGTCATTGTATATATACATTGTTAATTTCAATAAGCATTGCTAGGTTGCTTTCTAGAAAGGCTGTTTGGTTTTGTGCTTCTTCCAGTAGTATGAGAATTACTGTTTCCCCACATCTTCACCAGGACTTGCTATTTTCTGGCTTTAATTTTTGCCGATCTCTATGTATTAAGTGGTATGTCATTTTTGTTTTAATTTACATTCATCTGATTACTAGTGAGGCAGAGCATTTTTCACATAATTATCAGCCATTTGGGTTTTCTATGTGTGATTTGTCTATTTATACCTTTGCTCATGTTTTTCATACTGTGTTTTCTAACTTGGCTGACTTTTAAAATTAGGGCTTTTGAATTTGTCATATTATATGACATGGTAGGTTATTCTCCCCATATTCTCTGTTTTGAGCTTTATTTTCAGTATTGACAACTGAATTGCAAGGGTTTCTTTACATATTTTAAAATTGAATTATTTGTGGGTTTTAGCTTTTATGATTTTTCTCACAGTCTGCTGATTTTGTTAGCTTTATCAATAATATGTCTTAATATCTGATATATCTTTTTTGGGTTTTTTTTTATGGTTCTCCCTTAACCTTTGAGAATTCCTATTTTATCACATAAATTCTAGAGTCTATTTTATGTTTAAAAAAAATCCTTGTGGGAGTTTGATTATAATTGCATTGAATTTAGAGATTAATCAAGGAAAAATGAACTCTATATGGTATTATACCAAGCTGTTAATTGATATGGCATTTAATGTTCCATTCATTTAGATTTTCTGGTAAGTGCTTTAATAGTTTTAAATCTGTTCTCTAGATAGATCTTGTATTTTCTTTGGTTAATGTCTATATACTTTATAGTTTTTGTTGCTATGATGAATGTTATATTATATTAATTATATTTTCTATTGGATTATTGCTTGTTTATAGGAACACTATAGAATTTTGTATATTGTTTTTATATCTAACAAACTTGCTGAACTCCCTTTTATTTTGAATAGTTTACAGATTTTCTTAAGTTTCCCATGCCCTAGATCATGGTATCGAAACTACAAATAACAATTTGGTCTCCTTCCTTCCTGGTCTTAATGCATTGACCAGGATTTCCTGTGCTCTCTGAAAGAGGGGTAGTGGTACCAGGGCCTTCATGTCTTCTTCTTAACTTTAAAGGACAGTGCATCTAAATATTTTAAATTAAATTTGATGATTGCAATAGAGCATTGGTAGAAAGCTGTTATCAGGTTAAAGAAGCTCCCCTCTATTTCTAGTTTTTATTTAAAAAAAAAAGATGTAGAATTTCATCCAATGCTTTGCATGCATTTGTTGAAACAATCATATAATTTTGCTCCTTTAGTCCATTAATGTAATAAATTATTTTGATAGTTTTACATTTTCTTGTTTTAAACCATAATTCTTGCATCAGCCTTATTTGATCATGTTTTATGTGTTAAATTCATTGTTGAATTCTTATACCTGGTCTTTTAATTAGGATTTTCATGTTCACGTTCATATGTGAAATTGGTCTATAGACAATTTCGTGTTCTTGAACTGGATTTGGTATTGAGACCACACAAATTTCACAAAATGAGTTAGACTCCCTTTTTTTATGTGTGTGTAACAACTTGTGTAAAAGGGAGGGTCACTGTAAAATAGAACTTTTTTCCTGTTGTTTCTACATGAAGAAATTGCAGCCAGTAATCAGAACAAGAGCATTGACTGCTCTCTTTCTTTTACACCCACTTTTGATTTCTGAGCAAATCATACTGGCTGTGCCTTCACAGTCCATCGCAAATCCAGCCACATCTCCCACCATCACTTCCACCCTCATCGGTGTGAGATGATGAGCGTGTCTGGACGACGCTACATCCCCCGGTCTGGTCTTCTTGTTTTTGTTTTCACCCCTTTGTAGTTCATTCTCAATGCTAGCCAGCATCCATTTAAAGCATAAATCTGCACAAGTGACTGTTCTAATTGTCTGCTACTCACGCCATTGGTGAGGGAGAGATACCCGCCTAAGCTTATGGGCATGTCTAATGGTGAAACGCATGACACCCAACACTGGATAGATGAGATTAACAGTAGTTTATTAGGCACATATACTCACAATCTGGGGGAGGAGTACACTGCACCCCTTTACACTGCACTCAGAAACAGAGTGAACAACCAACCAGGGATGGTGGGAAGCAGGCTTTGTAGTATCTAGAGCGTGTGGTGCCCCCTGGTTCCCACAGGAAGATGTGATTGGTTGTTTGAGCAACTGAAGGAGAGCGTCTTGTCCATTTGATAACAGGGTTGTTTGGCTGGGGGATCTTTTCTGCAGGAGGAGAATGTGTGTAGGCCATTTAAGGCCTTCCTACTTTGCCCCGGATGTAAGTGCAGGTCATAATACTGGGTCTTAATTTTAGTCCTCACACCACAGGCTTCCTGGTGAAAACTTTCCAGTGATAACTACAAGGTCCTTCATGGTCTACAGCTGGCTAACCCTCTGCCCTTGTTTCCTATACTCTCCCTTCCTCCAAATGCTCTGCCCCAGCCACACTGGCCTGTTTATTCTTACTAAAACCTATCAAACGTTTTCACCTCAAGCCCTAGGCACTTGCTTTTTCCTCCACTTGAACCGTGTTTGTCCAAATATCTCCATGGCTTCTTTTCTCCCTTTCTTTAGGTCTCTGCTCCCTTTTTCAATGTATAATAAAAGCATTATTTTGCATACTTTCAAATTTTATATAAATGGCATCCTGCTGTATATTGCTTTTCTTCTGCATTATTATACTTTTTGAAATTCATCCGGGTTGCTACATGTATCCCTGTATCATTTATTTAATCTACTGTATTTATTCCCTTCTATGAATGCAGCAACATATATTCATCTCATCTCCTACGGGTAGATGTTTAAGTTGTTTCCAAGTTTTTTTCCATTACACACAATGCTTCAATGAATAGCCTTGTCAGGTCTCTTTGTGGGCACTGAGATTTTTCTCTAGTATATATGAACCCCATGTGAAATTGTTGGTCAAAGGGTACCAGGGACTTGCTGGGAGTTGGTCTCCAGAGTGGGGCTGAGAGAGCTGTATGCAGCCTTCCTCCTGCTAACTGGCACAGAAACTGCTGGAAGAGCTGAGAGACCCTGGGGTCTAAAAAGGCACTGACATGAGTAAGCGTTGGCAGTTGTCTGCGTGGTTCACTGGGGGAGCTCCCGCTGGCTGTGAGAGGAGTCACAGTTCCAGGATGTTACCAGAACCTACAGGCCACTCTCTGTGAAGCATCTGTTGCCACTGAGGAAACTCAAGATACTGCCACTGGCAGGAGTGGCTGCTATGACACATTGTTAGGCGGGGGGAATCTTAGCTCTTAAAAATGTGGGACCTTCTCCCTCAGCCTTACATGATGAGTCACTCTATACCTACAAGGGAGAACAGAGGGACTTAGTCTTTGTCAATAATCCTCACTTAGCTGAGAGAATAACAGTGTCCCCATAGGAATGCTTGGTAAGAATCAGATGCCTCGAACTATGAGATGAAACTCGAAACAGATTGAGCGCTCCTGAATTAGAGCCCAGCTTTCGGATTTCTGATGGAGGGTGTGGCCCAGGAAAAAGTGGCTTCATTGCCACATGCATCTATTTACGCTCTTCCTCCTCTACTCATTATTTCTTTGGATCTCCTCTCCTCTCCCTCCCTCCCTCCCTCCCTTCCTCCCTTCCTTCCTTCCTCACTTTCTTGATCCCTTGTATATGTGCTAGATTTGTCAGTATTATTTCAAGACCCTTCTTCGCCTCTGTGGTGTTAATATTTTGACACCAAAAGAAGCCAAAGGAAATGTTTAATACTTTCAGTAACAATAAAAGGTTCAGAAGAAATCCCTGCATACTAAGCCAGCCTCTGCCCTGGAACTTGTTCTTTGGCTTGACTGTATGAGCCACGTTCTTGGCATGACTCTCTTGAGTACATTGTAAGAGTGATGCTTCCCCTCCAGGTCGTCATCATGGAAACTTCTTGGTCACAAGAATCTCACAGAGACCCAGGAAGATGGCTATAATGGCCTGGTTTTGATCCCAGACACAGAGATTGGCTAAACATGTCTTATGAAACACCATGATGCATGTTGCCTCAGAAATAAGAGCCAAAGGCAACATGGAGTGAAGGATAAAACAACTGAAAATCAGGAGATTTGAGTTCTAGTCTGGACTCTATCATTACTTAACCCTCTGGGCTTTGTTACCTCACGTAAAACATGGTGATGTTTGGGTAGGTTATCTGTTCACTCAAGTTTTATTGAGCATCTACTTTAAGCACCTATTGGGAGGATATAACCTACTAAGCAACTAGTAGGTATACTCCAAGGTACATTTTAGTTCTAAAATTACTTGACATTGCAAGGAATTACCAATGTTTTTGTATATCTGAGGTCTCTTGAGAGTGGTAATCATTTGAGGTTTTCAGTGCTTTTACAGATGCCACACTATTAAGAGGTCACATGATTTCTCAGCCCCAAACTCACACCTGGGCAGATTGGAGGATTTCTGCTGTTTTCTTATCGATGCAGTTATCACTTAGTTGTACCTTTAGGAGGACACAATCATACTGAAGTTAGATCAGTTCTATTATGATCACTCAGCCCTTCTCTGTATGACCCGGGTGAGTAGGTCCCGGGCCTACCATACTGCTCCTATTAGAAAGATACACTCTACTTCTAAGCTTAACAGTGAGAGGAATTGTTTCAATTAAATATTTTCCACTAAACAAAGACTTTAGTCTACTTCTGTGTCTTCCCAAGGGGCAATTTCCATGAAATTGGAAAGAACATTCTTTTAAAGAGGTTGGCAAAACCATGCATCTCTTATTAACCATTGTGAGAATGGCTTGCTTCTTGCATATGACTGCCATATTTTTGCTAAAGCACCAAATTTCTCATAACACTTCCTATCAGAAAACTGCATCAGTCCCTATTTCCTGCTTGTTTACCTACTCCCCCCCCCTTTTATTTTAAGGAAAATCTCTATTTTCTGGGCCCATCTTACCTCTATCATTATTTCCCATTATTCTAGTTTGCACTTTTTTTCCTCCTCTATTCTCACATAAGCATATTGCCACCCCCAGAGAATGGGGAGAGGACAAAACTTAATTGACTACCTACTATGCGCTTATCACTGTCCTACATATTTTTACATTTGTTTTCTGATTTAATAGCTGAGGAAATTAAGGCTTGGTGAGGTTATACAAAAGTCAGACAATTAAGTTTGCAAACTCATCCTAGAAAAAGTGTTACATACCTCATTCCTGAATATCACTACAGCCAGCTTCGAAGTACTCCCCTTAGGAAGCTATGCACCAATGCCAGTGCCTAGTCCGCCCTTCAAAACAATTTTGAAGCTCTTTTTCTGGAATGGTCATCAGAGCTGTCATCGTATAACCCCTGATGTCCTGAATGTCATCAAAATGTCTTCCTTTCAATATTTCCTTTATGTTTGAGTAAAGAAAAAAAGTCATTGGGGGCCAGATCAGGTGAGTATGGAGGGTGTCCCAATATAGTTATTTGTTTACTGGCTAAAAACTCCCTCACAGACAGTGCCGTGTGAGCTGGTGCACTGTCATGATGCAAGAGCCATGAATTGTTGGCGAAAGGTTCAGGTCGTCTAACTTTTTCACACAGCCTTCTCAGTACTTCCAAATAGTAAATTTGGTTAACTGTCTAGTTGGTACAAATTCATAGTGAATAATCCCTCTGATTTCAGAAAAGGTTAACAACATCGTTGCAACAAGTTTGCGAGCTTAATTGTCAGACCTCGTATACATTGCCCCCCTTACAAATGGAAAAGCTGGAGTTGTTATCAAGGGCTGTTTGACTTTGAGCTCCTAGTCATTTTGGTGTATCACCTGCCTCTAGCCTAGGGGTCCCACAAATCCCAGGCAGCTAATCAGCAGGGTTGTTTTAGGAATTGTTCTTGGCAGGCCAGCCTAGTACCTGCTCCCCCAGCCCATCTAACCACCTTTGTAAGCACCTAAATCCCTGTATTCAATTTCTTTTGACTTACATAATGAGAGTGACTTCTGAATCCTAACACAGCCCATGATGGGCGAACATGTTTATATAAATATTAATATCAAGTTATTTTAGAGCATAACCTTCTTTTAGCTTTCCTCTTCATCTTACATTTTACTGCTGAGGAAACTGAAGCCCAGAGAAATAAAGAAAGTTGCCCAACTTCACATAGCTGTTTGGTGACGAAGTTCCAACCGTATCTTTGCCCAGAAACAAGGGACCAAAATGGCAGGCTAAAAGAAGCGTTTTAGAGGTTTAGAAGTGTCTAACCTAGGTTCCAATCCTGACCAACACTCACCAGGTCCTTCTCCTCAGGAAAATCACTTCAGTGTCTTCATTTGTACAATGGGAATGACAATAACCTCTTGCACCATGATTGTGAATATTGGGAGATTTTACATGTAAAATGCCTAGTACAGCATCTATCTCATAATATGTGCTCAATAAATAGCTTTTAAGGGCCTTATTCTCTGTGATCCAAATGAACAAGTTTGAGTTTCTCCATTTTGGGGACCAGCAGGAAAATGTCCAATAAAGACAATCATCCTTTAGCCCCTCACTCCTGCCTAACTCAGTAAACACTACAAAAGCATGCTGGTGTCCCATAGACTAAGATTAGTGAGTAGCACACCTGATCCCAACAGTTCATTGAGTTTTGCATGTAGCCAAGAGTAAAAGAGTTTCTATTCAAAGAAGGAGTCAAGTTTTGCTCCATAGCACATATAATGCAAAGTTCAGAAGGGCATAAAAACATTACATTTTTTTTTCTTCTTCCTAAAGAAATTGTTCAGTGTACTCTTATATTTTAACACCATGTCATTTTTCTTCAATCTCTTCTCTTATAGGAAGGAAGGTGGGGTAAAAAAAAAAAAATCTCTGTTTTTCAAATATGCATGAGTTAATCATTATACTGTTCTTTTGTGTTTTCAGTTGGTAGTGAGCAGAATGCAAAAGGCATTGTGAAATTTATAATCACATGAATAACTTTTGCACCTCTGAATTTAATGGGGTTTAAAGATTTGTAGAATGTCAAAGGTTCTCATTCATGTGGACTGGCAGGTATTGCTATCGCACAAGTATTCACATGCTGAAATGTTTCCCCCGTCTATTGGCTGGCTCTAGGCAGCCGTGAACTGTGTTGACGTGAAGGGCAGAACGTCCCAAAGAGGCATCTCTCTATTCGGTAACTGGCTGCTGTACGTGACAGGGCATGTGTGAACATGGCCTAGAAGCTGGACGGAAATTCAGATCCACGAGGGGTAGTAAAGTGTAGGACTCAGGTCTCAACAGGAAACAGGGAGCACATTCAAGCCGGTCCTCGAAGTGTTAAAAGGGGGGCTGCTTGTAGAGGTAATATGGATGGGGTATGGAGTCAGGAGGGACGATTTTAGGCACGCAGGGGCTGGTGACAGGGAGTGACCATCACCACCCCCAGGCTTGAAGGAACAAGGAGTGGAGGTGGGGTTGCCAGAACCTAGTAAGAGCTGTGATATGGGAGAGGAACTGTCTGATAGGAGTTTGGCAATCCATAGGTGAGCAGGGCCACCACAACCCAGCAGAGAGGTTCGTCAAAAATACCCTGAACCCTCTCTCCCCGACCCTTTGTTCTCCTACAAGTGCCTCCCGTTGCCCGAACCCAGCAGAAGCCCACTGATGTGGTCTATACAGCCAGCCTCCTGGGGTGCAGGGCAGAGTGAAGAACGGTGGACATGGACTTGGAGGGGCAAATGGAAAACAACTCTGCACGGCCAGTCTGTGAGTGCAGGGACAGTATGGTATGAAAGCATTTTTGTTCCTCAGTGGTTCCTTCATTATAAAGGCTCTATGACTATTCACACTTATTGATGGGAAAAAAAAATACCTATTATATACTTGCACCAGATCATATTAGATGTGGCACTTGGAAGGTTAAGCTCGAGTCTCTCAAGGAGCTGAATCCTCTTAATGGGGAGGATATTTCGCTTTTAAGCCACAGAAAGATCCCCAAGCGTTGATGTTCTCAATCGTCTCCTGTATATGCTGGAGTTTTAAGAGGCCCAATTAGTGACACTCTCCTTTGTTGTTCAACACAGACAACATAGGAATTGGGCAGATGAAGTCTTTTTGGTTTTTTGGTTTTTTTTTTATAAAAGTCACCTTTAGGATTGAGAAAGTTGATATTAGAAAGCAGCAGTTTAGTAGGAAGGCCAAAACAGGTTTCCTGACTGCTGCAGAGCACAAGTTACCCGCCCAGTCAGAAGCAGGATAGGAAAACTACAGGTTTTGCCCACAGGGGCGGAGTCTTTACTGCAAAACTTGTGAGCAGGTGACCATATGTGCTTCGTGCACGTAGACACACTCCAAAAAGAGCAGAGGTGAGAGCTGAGACACCATCTTTAGTTCCTTTCCCCAAGCTCAGGGGATAAGTCTATCCTCATCCCCTGGTGGGAAGAGCTCCAACAACATTTAAAGAAGTATAAAAACAGACAAATCAGATGGATTCGTGGTTCATCCACTCATGATTCCCTTTCTGATAGCAGCATCCAGGATGTAATCTAGAAGAGAAAGGGGTCCAATTGTCCCCAGGCTCTCAGGGAATATATCTATGCCCATACTGACTTCCAGGAACTCGCTTGACCTGTTGACACTGACTTGCAGACTCCTTCAGGAATCCAGGTCCTTGTCCCCACCGCCCTCCACCCACCAGAGCCTCCATTGACCCGCTCTATGAGGGAGAGAAGCAGGAGCAGCAGGGCCTGTCTCCACTTCTGTCCTGCAGGTGGCAGGAGTACCATGGACTGTTCTGCTCCCGAGGCAGCCTCAGGCCAAGCCAAAGATAACACTGTCGGTACATAGGAACACACTGTGCTTTTTTAGATTCCCAGAAAACCAAATCACAGTCAAGGTCAACAGTGTTGTTAGGCTGTGGATAGCTCACCTTTGGGGTATGAAGGACAAATAGGAGGCCCCAAAACTTCCTTCCATCAAGGCTCCAGAGCCCCTCCCAAGCCCCTCTGTTCCTTTGCTAACTGGGTTCATTCAAGCCCTATTTAATCAGCGTCAGAAATCCTCGAACAGCCTAACTCAAGTACTCAGGTTATAATGCTGCTCTAGTGGCTCTGGTGAGAGGGACAAGGAGTTACAAAGACCCTCATGCCCAGGTCCCACTGACTCTCTTCTCCAGGATGTCCCCTCTCCCACAGGCCCATCCTAAAGATAGAGCCACAGGATACAGGCTACCTTCTCACATATATGGGGCACGGATTGTCAGAAACTAGACCCATGTATGCAACTGCCTACTTGATATTTCTTTCTGGATGTCTCAAAGGAACATTTCTCCCCTCCATCCCAAGGCTGGTCCTTCTACAGTGTTTTCCTCTGTGAAGGCATCCCCATCCAGCTAGGTGTGCAAGCCAGAAACCTATCTCAGCCCATATTGAAGTCATTGCCAACTCATTCTGATTTTGTCCCTTAATGATCTCTTTTTTTTTAAAGATTTTTATTAAAATATAGCTAACATACAATATTATATTAGTTTCAGGTGTACACCACAGTTGTTGAACATTCATATACCTAAAGAAGTGATCACCATGATAAGGCCAGGAACCATCTGACACCACGCCATAACAATATTATTGACTGTATTCCCTATGTTGTACATTACATCCCCATGACATTTGTTTTATGCTTGGAAATTTGAACCTCTTATTCCCCTTCACCTTCCCCGCCCTTTAATTTTTCAATTATACTTGACATTCAATATTACTTTACATTAATTTCAGCATAGTGGTTAGACATTTATATAATTTAAGAGGTGATCTCCCTGACTAGTCTAGTACTCACTATACATAGTTATTAACATATTACTGACTATATTCTCTATGCTTTACTTTTACATCCTCATGACTGTTTTGTAACTCCCAATTGTACTTAATCCCTTCACCTTTTTCACCCTGTCCCCTAACCCCCGTTCCATCTATCACCCTGATAAATCTAGTACCCATCTGGCACCATACATAGTTATTACAATATTATTGACTGTATTCCTTATGCTACACCCTACATCCCCATGACTACTGTGTAACAACCATTTTGTACTTCTTAATCCCTTCCCCTGTTTTACCTACTCTCACAAACCCCCTCTCATCTGAAAACTATCAAAATGTTCTCTGCATCTATGAGTTTGATTTGTTTGTTTATTTTATTCTTTATATTTCACATATAAGCAAAATCACATTTCACCTATCTTTCTCTGACACTCCAATCAGCACAATACCCTTCAGGTCCATCCATGCCGCCGCAGATGGCAAGAACCCATGCCCTTCCATGGCTGAACAATAGTCCATTGTGTATATGCACCAGCTCCTCTTTATCCATTCATCCATCAGCAAACACCCAAGCTGCCTCCACATCTTGGCCATTGTAAACAATGCTGCAATGAACATACAGAAGCACACATCCCCTCGAAGTAGCACTTTGGGTTTCTTCGGATAAATACCCAGAGTTGGGATTACTAGGTCCTTTTTTGTCTGTTGTTATAGCCTTTGTTTTAAAGTCTATTTAGTCTGGTATTAAATATTGCTTTTTTGTTTGTTTGTTTTTTAATTTCTATTCTCATGAAATATCTTTTTCCATGCCTTTACTTTCAGTCTGTGTGTGTCTTTCAATCTGAAGTGAGTCTCTTGTGGGCAGGGTATGAATGGTCTTGTTTTCTTATCCATTCAGCCACTCTATATTTTGCTTGGAGCATTTAATCCATTTACATTTCAAGTAATTGTTGATAGATATGTAGTTTTTGCCATTTTATTATGCATATTTTTTATCTTTTTTTCATCTTAAAGAAGTCCCTTTAACATTCTTTGTAATACTGGTTGGGTGGTGATGAGCTACTTTAGCTTTTTCTTGTCTGCGAAGCTCTTTATCTGTCCAATTCTAAATGATAGCTTTGCAGGGTAGAATTGTAGTTCCTTGCTTTTCAACATTGAATATTTTGTGCCAATCCCTTCTGGCCTGCAAACATTCTACTGAGAAATCAGCAGATGGTCTTATAGGAATTCCCTTGTAGATAACTAACTGCTTTTCTCTTGTTGCTTTTAAGATTCTCTATATGTCTTTAACCTTTTGCATTTTAGTTATGATGTTTCTTGATGTGGGCCTCTTCGGGTTCATCTTTTTTGGGGACTCTCTGCACTTCCTGGGCTTGTATATCTATTTCCTTCACCAGGTTAGGAAAGTTTTTCATCATTATTTCTTCAAATAGGTTTTCAATCACTAGCTTTCTCTCTTCTACTTCTGGTACCCTATGGTGTACCAGAATGTTGGTATGTTTGATGTTTTTCCAGAAGCCCCTTAAACTATCCTCATTTTTTCTTTTTTTTCTTTTTTTTTTGGATTCTTTTTGCTGTTCTGATTGGGTGTTTTCCGCTACCTTATCTTCTAAATTGCTGATATGATCCTCTGTTTCATCTAATATTACTATTGATTCTGTCTAATATATTCTTCATTTCATTATTTCTGATTGGTTCTTTTTTATGTATTCTATATCTATTTTTATGTTTCCTATCTCTTTATTGAAGTTCTCACTAAGATCAGTGAGCATCCTTATAACCAGTGTTTGGAACTCTGTCTCTGGCAGATTGCTTGTCTCCATTTTCTTTAGTTCTATTTCTGGAGCTTTGTTCTGTTCTTTTATTTGGGACATGTTTCTTTGTCTCCCTGTTGTGGCTGCCTCCCTGTATTTGTTTCTATGTGTTAGGCCGAGCTGCTATGTCTCCCAGTCTTCTTCTTCTCCTTCTCCT
>NW_017731496.1:2149533-2156664 GCF_001890085.2 Hipposideros armiger | reverse complement strand
AACGACAGCAACTTGTCTGTTCCCCTTCCCCCAATTCCCCAGCATTGTTCCCATCCCTCCATTCCCCCAATAAAAAAAAAAAAAATCTAAAAAAAAAAAAAAAAGTTGTCTTTAGGTGAATCACAAAGGATAAAAGAACCTAAGTACTCTTATATTCAATTAAAACATTAGGTACGATCTCTTAACATGTACCAAATGAGGCGAGTTTTAATACTAAACAAATACAGATGCATCCATAGTCAAATTAAAAATATATTGGAATAGTAACTTAGAAAACACATATCAGGGTGATTATTCTTTTATAAGAGAGATTTATCCAAATAATTCACTAAAGGGTGCCAACATTGCAGCCTCTCTTAATAGAGTAACCGTATGCAATAGGTGTCCTATGGGGCCCAATAGCACAGTCTCCTTGGTTACCTGAGCTGGGTGCTCCAGGTGTGTCCCTTATATGGATTGTGTGTGCCCTCCTATTGCAGATGAGCCTTAGTTACTGTTTGCAGGTCAATGGGAGAAACTGACCCTTGGGCTGATTGGTTGTAAGGACTGGTCTGTCTACAGTGGAGAAGCTGTTGTGCACAGGCTGGCCCTATGGAGCAGGATTCACTTTAGTGGGGCTCCAGTGCCTGCCCAGTCTGCCCTCAGGGTGTGCCATCCTTGGAAACTCTCTGGTGGTACCCTGGTATGGTCTGAAGCTGGCTACCAGGTGTGCCAGTCCTGGGGCCTCCTGGAAGAGACCCTGCCACAGGCCAAGTTTAGCTGCAGCCTGTGCTCAGCCTGGGGCCATCTGGCATGAGAAACAGAGCAATACATAGATGGGGTGAGGGTTAGGATTAGGCTTGGAGATGCCTTGAGAGGCCAAGCCACAAACTGAGGCCACCTGCTACTAATGCTGGGCTTGGGGCTGCTCAGCAAGAGGTACAGAACAGGCTGTTTGAATGGAAAAATGGCTGGAAATGACTTGGATGTGCCCCAAAGTTGGATGGGGCAGGGTTTCAGGGGATCACTAGGCAGATTAGTGGTGTTAGCCAGGTTGATGGAAATTCAAATATAGCGGCCACTTGCGTCTGCATGCGGGAGGCAGGAGGACTCAACAAAGAAACAGTGGATTCTGTTAGAACTTCTGTCTGGGAGAAAGCTGCCCCTCCAGCCCTCATCCTGAAACCAGACAACTCAGTTTCTCCCCGTATGTCCCTGGCACCTTTTGAGCTGCTGGCAGCTCTGGAGTTCAGAGTGACTGAGTCTATCCGCAAGCGGGTCGTGTGTGGGCCCTTTAAGGGGAATGTCTAGGAGTCGATCTACCCTCCATCTCACTTAACCGCAATCTCTGCTGGTTTTCACAGCCAGAAATGATGGGGACTTCTCTCCCCAGCCCTGGAACCCTGGGCTGGGGAGCTCGCTGTGAGGCTGGGACCCCTTGCTCCTCTGGGTGGAAACTCCACAGCCAAGATATCCTTTCTGATTTTTAGTGGTCACACGTGGGTGTGGGACCAGCTCAATCCATATCTCTGCCCCTCCTACCAATCTCAAGTTGGCTACTTCTTGATGTCCTTAATTGTAGGACTTCAGTTCAGCTAGACCTCAAGTGATTTTCAATGATGGTTGTTCTGTAATTTAGTTATAATTTTGATGTGGTCATGAGAGGAGGCAAGCACAGCATTTACCTACTCTGCCATCTTGATTAGAAATCCCTCATAATTATCTCTAGTCCCCTTCACTATCATTCTGGTCACTGTCTCCATCATCTTTTGCCCTAACTATTGTGACTACATTCCCTCTTTCCCTGTCTCCAATTTAGGTCCATAATGCAGCTAGAATGATTTCTTTTTTTTTTTCAGAATGCAAATATTATTTCACTTCTTCACTTTAAAGCCTTTCAATAACCTCCTCTTGCTCCTGGGACAAAAATGAAGACCCTGGACCTTAACTTTACCCTTGCCTCACCTCCAGCCTCTGTCTGGCTTTACTCCCATTAGCCCCCCTCTGTATTTCATTTTCCCAGGCACCATTTCTCCTCCCACCAAAGGGCAGGTACCAATGTACTTTCTCTGCTTGCAACACTCTGCACTCCCTTTTGTGCAGGTTTAAGGCTGTCTGACACTTCAGAGCTCAGCTAGTGGTCACTTCCTCAGGGACCCCTTTCTGCCTGTCTGGAATACCAAATCTCTTGGTTATATATTTCATGGCACCAATGCACATCCCTCTTCAGAACACTTACCATAGTCAACAATTTGACACTTTTTTTGTGGGTTATTTTATTAATACCTATCTCCCCAATTAAAATGTATCCCCATATGTGCAAGGACTACCTCTGTTTCTGTTCACAATGAATGGCGTTCACAGTTCCTGGCATAAAGTTTAGTAGGTTGTCTATAACTGTTTGTTGAATGAATTGCAAGGTCCTCCTCAAACATCCACTGGAGCAGGGCATTGCCTATGTATTGCTACTTCCATTCTGGGTTGTTCCCCTCCAGCTCAGTCTGTCTCTTCAGTTTATCCAACCTCTACACCTGTGGAAGGCCTGTTCTTCCACTCTGATCTGTGCCTCCTGGAAGGTGACACCGCCAGGGTGGGTTCCAGAGCCAAAGGACCCATCACTGAAACTGATCCACTAAGACCCCATCAACCTCCCCAGAGTCATTTCATTGATTTCACCATTTTACCTACTTTAGGAAGCTTCCTGCTCCTTTCCTGGATCTTTCTCTGCTTCAGGCAGAGCACAGAAATGAGGCCTGTAATGTAAATAAGAAACTCCTGGCTTTCTCTCACTCTCTGTCTCTGCATTTTTCTCCTTTTCCTTCTTTTCTCTCTCTTCCCTAACTCCTCAACCAATCCCATATTCTTCCTGTTCAGGAGAAATATAAACCAAACCCCCTGCTTAGGAACTGTCTGTGAATAACCAGGTCAACGTAATGAGTGAACCCCATGCCAGCACATCAAGCCCACAGAACTGGGGGGACTGTCTCTGCTGCACACTATTTTATAGAAAGGTATCTATTTGTGCTTTTCAGAATACGTAGATCTCCCATAGTGTGTGTGTGTGTGTGTGTGTGTGTGTGTGTGTGTGTTTGTGTGTCCATAGTGTGTATGTCCATAGCATGTGTTTACATGTGCATGTATGTACAATTGACAATTAAGTTCACAATCTTGTTGCAACAATGTTGTTAACATTATTTGGTATCGGGGATTATTCATTATGAATTTGTACTAACTGGACAAACAGTTAGCCAAGTTTACTAATTGGAAGTGCTGAAAAGACTGCGTGAAAAGGTTAGATGACCTGAACTTTCCACCAACAATTCATGGCTCTTGCATCACGACAATGCACCAGCTCACATGGCACTGTCTGTGAGGGAGTTTTCAGCCAGTAAACAAATAACTGTATTGGAAAACCATCCTTATTCACCTGATCTGGCCCCCAGTGACTTCTTTCTTAACCTGAAGATGAAATATTGAAAGGAAGACAGTTTGATGACATTCAGGACATCAAGGGTAATACGATGACAGCTCTGATGGCCATTCCAGAAAAAGAGTTCCAAAATTGCTTTGAAGGGTGGACTAGGCGCTGGCATTGATGCATAGCTTTCTAAGGGGAGCACTTCGAAGGTGATCATAGTGATCATAGTGATATTCAGCAATGAGGTATGGAGCACTTTTTCTAGGATGAGTTCACGAACTTAGTTGTCAGACCTCTCATATCTAGGAGACCTGAAGAGGAGTCAGCCCCTATTTTCCATAAGTGGCTTCTCTCACTTCTCCAGCTGCCTGAGGTCTCGGAAGGAGATCCTAGGCCACTTAGCCACCATCTTTCCTGGGGCGACCATGAGAATCTACCTTGCAAACCTCCAACTACAGGGAGCAAAACTGACCCCACTGCTGTGATCTGAGATCCAGTTCCTGTTTTCACTGAGGTCATACTTTCTTCAGGCTGGTCCCAGCCAACAACTGTCCTCAGCAGGGATACCAAGGCAGGCCTGTTCCTGGGTGACATAGGACCCTATGACAGCTGTCTTTCACTCAAGGACTCCCTGACCATCTGTGTACTGCAGGGCAATCCAGGATGTGTCCACCCAAACTTCTTTCCCTTTCCTCTATTCAAGGTCAGGTTTGCCTTGCCGCTCCCAGACACACCACCTCCCTACACATTTCCCTTATTAAATCCTTGGATGCTCAATCCCATCTTAGCATCTGCTTCTCAGAGGGGCCAGACTAACACGTCTTCTCACCCATCTCCTCTAAAAGAGCAATAATAGCAAAACCTTCTAATCATATTTTTCTAGAATGTATAGACCTTGAGATAAGAAAGGATGAAAAAAACCTTTAAAAACCACACATATATAGTGTGCAGACCAATATGGATGGACCACACACAATGTGTAATTCTTACATAAATTAAGCAATGGCATGTTTTTCTTAATGCTCTTCAAAAGGGTCAGAACGGCTCAACATGCTGGGATTCATCAATAGTCTTTAGTCCTGCTGAATTTCTTCTTGATTTTGACAAGCATTCTATATAGTGATGAGTCCTTCAGTGACCTCAGCAAGGTCAAAGTGTTTGCACATAAAGGTCAAGGCCACCTCAGCATTTAACCCCAGGCTCTGAGTATTCTTGGTCTTATGGTTTCCTAGTGTCGGAAACCAAAATGTAAAGTTTCATATTCCAAACAGAAAGGAGGAAATTAGTGAGAGAATTAACAAAGCATCTATTTTGAAGTGGGGTTGGCAAGCTGTTTTGTGGAAAATGAAGTTCATGGCTTCACCAACATTCTGGGATTAATCTGTGCATTGGAACAGTGGTGTCATTTATAGGTATATGGCGTGTGTTGTCATTTTTATATTCATATAAATGAAGTTCATTTAAATATAGGAAATGATTGATCTGTAATTCAAATCTGAAAGTATTTATTATTAAAAAATAAGTATAGCATTTATTGAATACTTGTATTGTCACACATTATGTTAAGCACTTCACATACACATACATTTTATTTAATTTCCAATTTACAGAAGTGGAAATTATGTAGTATGATAGGATTTTGTATACTAAAGACACAATTTTATTCCTTCAGACTTTTTTTCTAAATAGATGTATTTTTCAATCATTGACTCAGTAACCAGGTCCAATTAACCATAACGTTCTAAGAATAACACCACAGAGGACACTTCTGGAATAACCAATGCAGGTAGAGTTTAAGGACTTGCCCTGGGTTCCACAGCTAGTAAGGGCAGAAGCAATATTCAAATTCAAAATTGTTAAGCTCCAAAGATTTCTGTTCCTTAGAATAGCGATGGCGAGCCCTTAACAATAGAGTTAAATGTTTGAAAAACATAACAACAAACTGCATGATTAAAGAGATATTTTGGGAATTCAATATGAGAAATGGCTATAGCTTTGAACCTGAGTAGTGGTTCAGTTGTTAAATGACCTTGACAAACCAGCTTTCTCTGGGGAGAAAAGAACCTAATTTCTTAAAAGTACAAAAGGGCTAATGGTATTGAAAAAACACTGCCTTCTTTCAGAAGCAATAAGAGGAATGTAAAAAAAAAAATGAAACTATCAATATTACATACAATGTAATTGCTTCCATCAAGCTGACAACATTTTAGCATTCTTATGGGTGTAGGAAACATATTATCATGGATGAGTTATGTTTTCCTCTTTCCTTATGGTTCCAGAAATTCCAAGTTGCAAAATGAACTAACTTGAAAAAAAACAAAATCCTTAGTTCTTTGAAAATTATTCACTCTTTTCCGCCTGTTTTCTCCCCGAGAAATATTTTTGAACAGTGTTTGCTCCCCCCTATTTATAGCTTTCCAGTTTTGGCAGGTATGGGAACGTTTATAAGTGGTTTGTTTTCTTTGCTATATCTAGTGTTGATTTAGGTCGCTTTAGCCACTGAAACAATTGGAAGCACTTTCAAGGAAGGCTGAATCTGTTGATGACTGATAACATTGTGAAATCTAGATAGTCTCAACCAAGATTTCTTGGGGGTGGGGGTTGGGGGCTCAAGTCAATTAGAAAATCTTAACAGTGCCATGGTTTGAATAATTACCTTTAACTTTTCTGGTGACTGTTCTGGAGGAAGTTTACCCTTGCCATTGGTAGGAAGAGCATCTCCTGAATATTTTCCCGGTTGTTGATAACTCTGGCTGGACTCAGTTTGATAGCTACGAAAGCATGTGGCAGGCCCTCCATATCTGAGTGCTGCCTCCTGTAAGGGGCCTGCCTTAGGAACTTATGTCTAACATTTGGGCTTCAACCAAGTTTCACATGCTGACCAGAAGCAAACATTAGTGGTTCTTTTGTTTAGGAGAGATGCCTGGAATTTCTGGGTTTTGTTTCTTAAATGACTGAACTAAATAAATACATTTGAAAGCGAGTAGAATTATAGGCACCTTCCCCTCCCATCTGGCATATTTTTATGGATGGCATGGTTGGGTTTCTTTCTTTCCTTTTTTCCGGATTTTTCCACCCTTTGCCTCCCTATAATTTGTGGGCCTTGAGAAAAGTCATGGTTTGCCGTGTAAATGTAGAGGGAGAGCTTGTTTGGGGTCATCTGACTTTTTCTTGTCGCCTGGTTCTTGTCTGCGGTGCTCCGGGGCGGGGGTGGGGGCACAAGGAATAATGATATCCAACACAGAGAGATGGGTTTCTAACTTCAAAACAGCCAGGGAAAACTGCCCTTCTCTGAGAGTAAGTGGCTCCTGCAAAGCCAACCTCACTGGGGACAGGAGCAGCATGCGGGGGCTGCCCACCTGTCATCTGATCCAGGGACAGTTTTCATAGGGTAGGACCATCCTAGCTCATAAAGACACTTAGGAGAATTTGATGCCCTTGAGTAGTTCAACCTGTTTACTGGGGCTGCAGAGAAGGCCACTGATGCTCACACACACACCTGGCAGGCCAAGCACTCACCCCAGCTTTACTTGAGTACGGGACTTTCTCCAAGGTCACTCAGTCAGGCCAGGTAGATTCCAGAAATAGATCTGAGGCAGCGCCATACTTTGTACCACCTCCTCACTCCCACCCACCACCCCCCATCTTCTAATTTGCAGGTCAGCTGTTTCCTTCCCTCTTTGTCATCACTGATTAATGACCCCTCTTCTTTTTAAAATGTAGTAAGTAGTTTT
>NW_017731496.1:2141308-2146533 GCF_001890085.2 Hipposideros armiger | reverse complement strand
AAGGTCAACTTCATCTATGGGAGCTTGGGAAGCTACCAACACGTGCTATAAACCTTCAACAGGCTTTATTTATCAGCCTCCCACAATCGGCTGTTACTGCAGCTCATGTAGAAGGAATCTGTCCTCTGCTTCTTAGGTATTCTTATCTCAGAGAATATAAAAGGAACCAATTGATAATGATGGCATCATCTGGTCTCCACAGAATTTGGAAAATTCTCACGTGGACACATCACTAATAGGGTTCTCCAGGGACCTTCCTATTCACTGCCTATCACCACAATTTTCTCTTCACAAAAAAAGTGCACAGAGGGATGGAAAGAAAGAAGGAAAGGAGAGAGAAAAAACGAAGGAAAGGAGGAAGGAAAGTACCAAACACAGGCGCCCCCTTGGCCCTGGTTCACACAAGCTGGGGGAAATTCCTGGACCTGGTATGCAAGAATATAGAATTAAGAATATAAAATGAAGAGCCACTGTCATTCGCTAAACTTATGTGCAATTGCTAGTTTATTGCCAGATGAGTACCAGATATTTTCGAGTGAGAGGTTGTGTTTCTGGAGGTGACTCCCTTCCCCCTCTTAAGCATGAAGCCTGTTCCTTCTTGGCTGCATTTAAAAACTCTACAGAGAGAGGCCACATGATTTGAATTTTTATGTTTCTATTTTGGACAAGATCTGGGGTCATTCTTGCTGGCAGAAATAAGCCATTGGTCTATGACAGGACTAAAATGTACTTTCAGCTTGTGATTGACGGAGCAAAGCCAGGTTCTCAGACATCTGCCCACAGTAGCTGAGAACTGGAGGGGAGGCACGCAATAAAAGTGACCATTCCTGCATTGATTTTGGAATATCAGTCTTGCCATCTGAGAAAGACAGCCTTCCATTTGAATTGAGTGTGGGAGGGGTGGCAGGCAGGGACACAAGACAAACCCCCTTTGAACGAGAGTGTGTAGAAGATGAAAACCCCTCCACATCTTTTGGTGCATCACCAGTTATTTTTGAGTATAAACTCCAGGCTTAGAAATGGTACAAATATTCCTCACTTTGCATAACCCGATATCTGAAAATACAATTTATAAAACATCAAAGAAAGAAAGTAAAAGGGATGGAGTAAGGAATTCTTTCTTTTATTGTACAAAAAGATTTCGGCAGGGAACATTTAAATAACAAACTCCCCTTAACCGTGTATGATAGTTCAACGCTCCCCAGACTTTTCTGGAACCGATCTAGTTTGTAAAAGGAGGTGGATGTAAGATTCAATGTTTAGCTGCTTGTTGAAACTTGAGGAAAAATGTGGAGTGCTGGTTTCATCAGCCTGCCTAGCCGAAGCTTCAGTTTAAAGAGATCTTAAATGCACTTTTCTTTAGTGCCTTTCTCAAATTACTGCGTTGAAAGAGATCTGGAAGGTAGGAATAGCTCTTGCTTTGGGGAAGGAATCCTATCAGATGAAAGAGGCACAGACTTGACTAAAACCAGACATGATGTTTGGAGACACATTGTTCCATCTTCTCGAAGATCTGTCTTGACGAGAAGAAGCTGCTGTCTTGTCCTGTCATTCATATGGTGAGGGGGCTGCATCTGCCTGTCTTGAAGGGCCCTTTGAGCCCTGTCAGTCTAGGGGTCTGTGTGCCTGGGTCCACCAAGCAAGAACCAAGAACAGCACAATGCCTGTATTCAACCAGCAACTTCTTCTTGCCAAATGTGCCTCCTGGGTACTGATTGTCCCAGCACCAGGTGATTCCCACATTCTCCACATTGTTTGTGGCATTCGAGTGCCTGCTAATGACTTTCTTCACATCAGAACACCTGTGAAAGCAGCACTCTACAATCGCAAAATTAGAAAAGTCATTGATAGCTAATGTTCAGATAAGATAAGCTGGAGGTCTTGGTGGTAGCTTGTTACTAAANATTCCTTGGTAAACTGAGCAAAGATAAGAAAAAAACTGGGCATTCCTTAAACGAGCCATTCCTTCAAAATTATAGGGTAACCCCCTCATACTGGAACAGAGACATCAATCATGCCCCAGAGCAACAAAGCCATTTTGGAGGACATTACAGAAGGCCTTCCCAAGGCTGAGCAACAGAACAAATCTGATAAATCCCTTAATAACAGGCACCACCAGTATTTTAGCATTCCCCCTTCCAGGCAGAAAAAAAGTATAAAACTCAAGCCTTTTACCCTAGCTAGGGGGCATCCCATTTTCCAGGTACCCCCTCCCGCTCGGGAGCTGTAACCTTTCTCCTGCTTTAATAAAACTATCCTCTGCTACAAACTCTACCTCTCTGGTCCGTGTCTCCATTCTTCGGCTTCATGAGACTACAACCCCGGCACAAGAAACATACTACATCAATTATTTTGCGATTCATCGGTGATGTACTGAGTATCAATAGTTCATTCCATTTTATTGTTGGGTAATAATCCATTGTATTATATTCCTGATTAACTATAGTAAGGGTTTCTAAGGAGACCCCTTTAACTGGATCACTCTCGGGTCTTTAATGGTGTCAGTACTTCTGATGACACACTGGCCTTTCAGTAACCTGGGGCAAATGATAGTTGCTTCATAAACCTACTCCCAAAAGAATAAATTGTTGAACTATCATTACATTCTTGAATTTTCCTGAACCCAGTTCAGATAGATAGGGATCTAAAGTCACTTTCCTCTTCCAATTCTATAATTATATGAGTATGTAGGTGGTGGTGCTGGGTTGGGCGGGTTCAGGGGAAGAATAGCATTTACTTAATAAATCACAGTAACACCAAATTTAATTTAAAAAAAAAAACACCAAAATCCCTTTACCTCCCAACCCTATGAATGCTGCTTTGAGCTGTGGATGCTTTGAAGGATCCTATTTCTTTAGCTACTGTAATATAAATTCCTTTATTTATTCTAAAGATTGAAATAACGAGCATAGTGAGAATGATTTTCTTTAAAGCTTATGCAGAGGATGCTGTTGTTGTTTATGACTCATTATCCTTTAAGATGCATTAAGCATCCTTCAGATGTGGTTTTTAAGCACAAGCTTAGAATGCTGATCTGATGATAGTGAGACATATCACAGAGAACAGTTGTAGAAACGGAAGGTGAACATGATCGTGGGGAGAAAAAGAATGAGAAACACTGTTTTTCATCTTGCTCTTAATCCAGATTACAGAATGAAAATGAATGTCCCCACACTATCTCCCATCCCCCACCCTGTGGTGACTCAGTCAGGACAGGATGTCTTTTTACTTAGGAAAGCTTATCTTCCCCAAGAAAGCAGTTCTGATTTTGCTTGGCACATACTGGCCGGGAGCATTCAGCCTTCTTCCTTAAGGAGTCAAAGGAGAGTGTCAGGAGGGCGTGGCAGGGGATTCAGGGTCACAAGTGCCATTTAATTTCTTCCTAGAATAACATTTTCTTTGCTGGTTGCCAGCATGCTTATTTTTATGTAGATTTGACCTTGGCTGCAACCTTGAACATCTAAAATAGAATAAAATAACTATAAGCTAACTTCAAAAAGCTTGACCTTAAAAGTATATAAAAATATAAGACAAAGGCAGGAAAACAAACCAGGCCACAGCTTTGAGCACAGAATCAGTGAGCTTCTTGGGTCCAGTTAAAATATCAGCTCTGTGTATATTAGTATCCAACCTATGTTTGATTATTTCTGCAGTAAGCGCTGCCTTTATCGATTGTTAGAGTGGAATGCTCAAGAGCATTATGTTACAATCTGTCTCCAAATGGCTTTTCAGAAAGAAATTTCCTGTAACTCAGAGGCAGAAATTATGCATGGGGCTGAAAGGGAAGAGCCTAAACAGCTGAATTTCACCCAGACTTTTGCATACAGGAAAGTGATGGAATGCACCCAGGGAGAACTCCTATTGGTTTTCTTAGTAAAGAGGGTCAATTTCAGCTCATTATTATCACATCACCAGAAACTATGCTGAATACTGACAGGGGTCGTGGATTTGAGGGTCACACTATTGTAAAGCTGACTGAGAGTCCAGGGCCTCTTGGCTCATGTCGTCCCTCTTGCTTATCTCTCCTTCATCCATCTGCCTCCTACACATCCTTGCCTAAATCTCACCTCCTCCAGGAAGCCGCTCATCCTCATTTATTGATCATCTGAAAGCACTACATTCTGTACTAGTGAATGCCATCTGCATATGATTTGCATTGATTTTATTTCACAGACTACCAAGTTACAGGTGTGTCTTACACATTGTGAATCCTCCAAAGAAAGCTATAATGCACTGTGCAGAGATCAAGTGCTGTGATCTTGCTTGTGCACGTGAGTTTATCCCCCTTCATCTAGCATACGTTTATCCCACCTCATCTATTGTTGGTTCCCTTAGTCATAGGTTAGATAGGTTTATCTAAATGAATAAAAACTTCAACTCAGCTTAAACAATAAAATAAATTTATTGGCNAGTATCCTGAACCCTATGGACCACCACCCAGGTTCAATAATCATCAAGAGTTTTGCTAGATGCCCTCTGTCTCCCTCACATGTCTCTACTAAAGGATTTTAGAGCAAATCCTAGACCTCAGTCATATCTTCTCTCATACTTCGGTACACATCTCTAAGCACTGTAGATATTTTCATGTGTAGCCATGCCATTTTCCCCCTCAGAAAATCCCTTAATATCTGCTCCCATGCACTTATATCTAAACGTTCCCCATTGCCCTGAAGAAGGATATTTGCAATTGACTTGATTGAACAAGGATCCCACCAAAGGCCTCCCATTGCATTATGTATCTTTTATCTGTCTTTATATTCATCTTCTCTGACACAAACTTTTTGGAGGAACCAAGTCAACTGTCCAGATGTTCCTAGCTCTCCCACAAGTTCATGTATTATTTGAGGACTGAGAGCAGGGAAAGCCTCTCCCACCAAAACTCTTACAACACTAATAAAGTGCATAAAGTATCCCAAAAGAAGGTATTAATGATATATCCAAAAAAGAGTTTCCTTAGATGTTGAAATAAGTTAGGAAGAAGGGTTATCCTCTATACCACTTGCTGTTGTTTAGGTATAATTCTTTTCTACACATACAAATTAAAGTGGCAGACAAGAACGCAGTTTTGAGGCACTAGGTTAAAACTGGAGGGAAGTGCCCACCAATAAAAGCGTCTGGGCTTGCACTAGGAGAAATAGTCCATCTGTTGCCTTTTTTTCTTTCCTGGTCAATTTCCCTACCCCCTGTTATCTATTTTTTCTATGACTAAGTTTAAAAAACAGCTT
>NW_017731496.1:2129903-2140135 GCF_001890085.2 Hipposideros armiger | reverse complement strand
ACACACTGCCAGTTAGTCGATGTATAGTTACCTTTTTTTTTTTTAAGGAGTAAGAAAAAAAACAGAATTGAGAGCAAAACCTCAGAGGCAATTCATACAAGGAAGAAGGAAGCCTGAGAAGCCAACTGCATGACCCAGCATTACAGAACCTAGCAGCTCAGACCTTCTCTTTCCTTCCCGTGTCAGAGGAGAGGTGCCCTCATCTGAACACAAGAATTCTTCCACGTTTACCTGGGCAACCTCTGTCTCGCATTCTCCACAGTGCCGATTTCAGACTTTCCTACCCGTCTCCACATCTTCAAGCCCACTATTTCCTTCCCCCTTCGCTCCCAGCAGAGACTTGATCTTCTATTTCACAGATAACAGCAGAGACCTTCCACAATGGGAGAAGTGTCTTTCCTCCAGTGCCAAGCAAAGCCCTCCAACACGTGCTCGAGATCCCATTTCTTCCCGCATCTGCAGGAATTTGCTCGTGTAATCACCCACGCTCTTTCCTGTTCCTTCTGCTCACATAGGAATGTGCTCAAAGCTCCCCATCTTTACAAAAACAAAATAAAACCCCTCGATTGCATGTTCCTCTAGCAAGGGACCTTAATTACTTCAGAGCCAGGAGTTTAGAAAAGCTGGCCCCATGGTCTCCTGCTCCTCACCCCATATCCTCCTTCCCCCGCAGTCTATCCCCCCCACTTCACAGATGGGACTCTCGCTAAGGGCTCTACTTCCTTTCTGGTTGCTAATCTAATGGATGTGCTTTAATCCTTGCCTTCGTTGACCTCCTTGTGGCGTTGGGCACTCTTGTCTCTCCCTATTTCTTGAAACACTCTCTTTCTAGTCCACAAAACCACTCGCTCTTGGATTTCCTCTGAATTCTTTGGCTTCTTCTCCGTCTTCCTCTTGGCTCTGCTTCCCTCATAAATGTGGGAGTTCCCTGGGGATCTATTCTGATCCTTTCTTGTCCTTCTCTGCTGCTCCCAGAGTGAGGTTTGTTTTTAAGGCAAATATAATCCTTTCATTCTACTTAAGGTACTTGAGAAGCTCTCAGCTACCTTCAGAATAAATCCCGACTCCTAGGCAGGACTAATGAAACCTCTCCTGATCAGACTCATGTCTGCTTCATCTCTTACTCCTTCCCTACGAACTCTCTAAACTCCAGCTAGAGTTAGCAATTAACTGAACACATCCTGCTCCTTCTGGTTTCCATGTTTTAGAAAACGTTATTTCCTTTGCTTAGAGCACACTTTCTTCCCCAACTTTCCCTAACGAATTCTAAGGTTTTTTCCCCAAAGCTCAGTGCACATGTCTATCACAGAGCTTATTAATTTATATTGTTTTTGTCTGTTTTTTCCCTTAGGGTTTGAGTTCCTTAAGACAAGGACTCTTATTTATTCTTCTATCTCCAAAGCCTCCTTCCCTAACACAGTGCCTGCATGAGTAATATGTTTGTTGCATGAATAAATGAAAGACATCATTCCTCTTGATTTCAAGTCCAGCACATTAACTGAAGTTCAGGTTACATAGACTTGTCCTATTAGACCTGAGTACGGTGCTTCTAAACCAATTGCATATTCTTCCCAAAAGAAAAGATATTGATTTTTCTATCTTCGAAATAAATGTACTTCCTGTTGGGAGAAATGTGTTTGTTCTGGCCTTCCTGGTAGTCATGGAAATGAATTACAGCCTTGGGCAAAGGGCATCCCTCAGTCAAGGGGATGTGGTGTGATCTGGTGGGCAGAGAGGGCGTCATGGAGGCAACATTCTATTTATAGTTGGTGTTGACTCCTCCAGGCCACTAAGGTGATGGGCAGTAAGGACTGATCCCTCTCTTCCAGTCTGTCCCTGACATGATGCTAACTAACAGAAGGGATTTGCTCTTTTTTTTTTCAAATCATGTTTTTGTTGTTGTTGTTGGTTTTGTTTTGTTTTCCCCTAGGTTAGAAAAGCATTTGCTGAAAGATGGAGGCCAGAGAGAACTTTACTAAGATTCTATTCCCATGGAAGTTTCTGGTTTAGTTGCTACATCTGTGTAGTTCTTATGGGCTCACTATGGGTTTGTGTTGTTTTCCTCACAAGATACCAACCTTTAAGAGCAGGAACCATGTATTTTTCTTTCTTTGCAGTTTCCCTAAAGCCACATGTAGCTGTCTACTTCAGATTGTTAGGTAACAGACCTTAATAATTGTTTATAAGTATAATTACTAATCATAAATGTAGATACCTTGTCTTGAATACATTTGGAAAATAATTATGAAAACACCATTTAGTATTTAGAGCTCTAAGGTGACATATAAGCTTCTCTATGGAATCCTAGAAAATATGAGAAGACCTCAATTAGAAAATGCAATTTAGTGGCACAGGCTTTTAGAACATGATGACATTATTTTCTAGGACAATAAATAATATTTTATATATACATTTATATTATTATAAATAAATAATATTTCTAGGACAATAAATAATATATTTAAATTGTGGCATAATCTGCTGTAACAGATTATTGCAGTGATGGATTGCTTTCTGAAAACATAGTTATATGTACTTTATTAAACAACGTACCAGGGGAGAAGTGATGGTTCTTCCTCAAGTAGGACGAATTTCAACCACCCTCAAATTCTGGATATTTATAGCCCCTTAACCATTCCCCCCACAAAGAGCACTGAGTTAAATATTAAAATGACATGAGCATTTGATAGAAGGACCTTTGGTTCAAGATTTCTAGATGTATGAAACCTCTTGGTGGTAGCTAGTCTCCAAGTTGACCCCAGTGGTCTTTGCCTTGTGGTATTTGTGCCCTTGTATCATCTCTTCCCACAAAGAATGCGACCAGCATGCATGACCAGCAGGAGTTATAGAAATGACAGTGTGTAACTTTTGAGGTTGGGTCATAAAATGCATTGTGGCTTCTGCTTTTTGGGTCACTTAACCTGCTGCTCTGTTATGAGGACTAAGGAAATGTTCACATGCCATTGAGGCTTCTTGCCGCCACCAACTTGCCAGCAATATGAGACAGCCGCCTCCAGCCCCAGTCAAGCCTTCAGATGATCACAGGCTCAGACAACATCTTCACCACAACCTTGTGAGCGGCCTTGAGCCAGGACCAGCCAGTTAAGCTGCTCCTAAGTTCCTGATCCACAGAAACTGTGGATCATTTAACAATAAATGTTTATTGTTGTTTTAAGCTACTAGGTTTTGGGGTAATTTCTTATACCAGAATAAATAAAACTCAAATCTGCGTTAGAACAAACTGATGGTCTAACAATGTAATGGATACTATGGTGTACTGCCTAGGTTGCTTCTTCAGGACTGACGTAAGCACCTCCCATTTCCTGAAAATACTGTTTCTTGACAACACATAGCTAGGTCCCTCACTGGAAATTGTTCTCAGCTGGAGGTATGTCTCATCCAAAATTATGGCCCCTGCCTGGGACAGCCTGTGGCCAATGACTAACCAATGTGGGGATTGTTTCAATCTGTCCCTTGTTTCAATCCATCCCTCTCCTCAGTCTTGCTTCCTTAAATTTCTTNTTCAGAGCCAGGAGTTTAGAAAAGCTGGCCTCATGGTCTCCTGCTCCTCACCCCATTTCCTCCTTCCCCCGCAGTCTATCCCCCCCACTTCACAGATGGGACTCACGCTAAGGGCTCTACTTCCTTTCTGGTTGCTAATCTAATGGATGTGCTTTAATCCTTGCCTTCGTTGACCTCCCTGTGGCATTGGGCACTCTTGTCTCTCCCTATTTCTTGAAACACTCTCTTTCTAGTCCACAAAACCACTCGCTCTTGGATTTCCTCTGAATTCTTTGGCTTCTTCTCCGTCTTCCTCTTGGCTCTGCTTCCCTCATAAATGTGGGAGTTCCCTGGGGATCTATTCTGATCCTTTCTTGTCCTTCTCTGCTGCTCCCAGAGTGAGGTTTGTTTTTAAGGCAAATATAATCCTTTCATTCTACTTAAGGTACTTGAGAAGCTCTCAGCTACCTTCAGAATAAATCCCGACTCCTAGGCAGGACTAATGAAACCTCTCCTGATCAGACTCATGTCTGCTTCATCTCTTACTCCTTCCCTACGAACTCTCTAAACTCCAGCTAGAGTTAGCAATTAACTGAACACATCCTGCTCCTTCTGGTTTCCATGTTTTAGAAAACGTTATTTCCTTTGCTTAGAGCACACTTTCTTCCCCAACTTTCCCTAACGAATTCTAAGGTTTTTTCCCCAAAGCTCAGTGCACATGTCTATCACAGAGCTTATTAATTTATATTGTTTTTGTCTGTTTTTTCCCTTAGGGTTTGAGTTCCTTAAGACAAGGACTCTTATTTATTCTTCTATCTCCAAAGCCTCCTTCCCTAACACAGTGCCTGCATGAGTAATATGTTTGTTGCATGAATAAATGAAAGACATCATTCCTCTTGATTTCAAGTCCAGCACATTAACTGAAGTTCAGGTTACATAGACTTGTCCTATTAGACCTGAGTACGGTGCTTCTAAACCAATTGCATATTCTTCCCAAAAGAAAAGATATTGATTTTTCTATCTTCGAAATGAATGTACTTCCTGTTGGGAGAAATGTGTTTGTTCTGGCCTTCCTGGTAGTCATGGAAATGAATTACAGCCTTGGGCAAAGGGCATCCCTCAGTCAAGGGGATGTGGTGTGATCTGGTGGGCAGAGAGGGCGTCATGGAGGCAACATTCTATTTATAGTTGGTGTTGACTCCTCCAGGCCACTAAGGTGATGGGCAGTAAGGACTGATCCCTCTCTTCCAGTCTGTCCCTGACATGATGCTAACTAACAGAAGGGATTTGCTCTTTTTTTTTTCAAATCATGTTTTTGTTGTTGTTGTTGGTTTTGTTTTGTTTTCCCCTAGGTTAGAAAAGCATTTGCTGAAAGATGGAGGCCAGAGAGAACTTTACTAAGATTCTATTCCCATGGAAGTTTCTGGTTTAGTTGCTACATCTGTGTAGTTCTTATGGGCTCACTATGGGTTTGTGTTGTTTTCCTCACAAGATACCAACCTTTAAGAGCAGGAACCATGTATTTTTCTTTCTTTGCAGTTTCCCTAAAGCCACATGTAGCTGTCTACTTCAGATTGTTAGGTAACAGACCTTAATAATTGTTTATAAGTATAATTACTAATCATAAATGTAGATACCTTGTCTTGAATACATTTGGAAAATAATTATGAAAACACCATTTAGTATTTAGAGCTCTAAGGTGACATATAAGCTTCTCTATGGAATCCTAGAAAATATGAGAAGACCTCAATTAGAAAATGCAATTTAGTGGCACAGGCTTTTAGAACATGATGACATTATTTTCTAGGACAATAAATAATATTTTATATATACATTTATATTATTATAAATAAATAATATTTCTAGGACAATAAATAATATATTTAAATTGTGGCATAATCTGCTGTAACAGATTATTGCAGTGATGGATTGCTTTCTGAAAACATAGTTATATGTACTTTATTAAACAACGTACCAGGGGAGAAGTGATGGTTCTTCCTCAAGTAGGACGAATTTCAACCACCCTCAAATTCTGGATATTTATAGCCCCTTAACCATTCCCCCCACAAAGAGCACTGAGTTAAATATTAAAATGACATGAGCATTTGATAGAAGGACCTTTGGTTCAAGATTTCTAGATGTATGAAACCTCTTGGTGGTAGCTAGTCTCCAAGTTGACCCCAGTGGTCTTTGCCTTGTGGTATTTGTGCCCTTGTATCATCTCTTCCCACAAAGAATGCGACCAGCATGCATGACCAGCAGGAGTTATAGAAATGACAGTGTGTAACTTTTGAGGTTGGGTCATAAAATGCATTGTGGCTTCTGCTTTTTGGGTCACTTAACCTGCTGCTCTGTTATGAGGACTAAGGAAATGTTCACATGCCATTGAGGCTTCTTGCCGCCACCAACTTGCCAGCAATATGAGACAGCTGCCTCCAGCCCCAGTCAAGCCTTCAGATGATCACAGGCTCAGACAACATCTTCACCACAACCTTGTGAGCGGCCTTGAGCCAGGACCAGCCAGTTAAGCTGCTCCTAAGTTCCTGATCCACAGAAACTGTGGATCATTTAACAATAAATGTTTATTGTTGTTTTAAGCTACTAGGTTTTGGGGTAATTTCTTATACCAGAATAAATAAAACTCAAATCTGCGTTAGAACAAACTGATGGTCTAACAATGTAATGGATACTATGGTGTACTGCCTAGGTTGCTTCTTCAGGACTGACGTAAGCACCTCCCATTTCCTGAAAATACTGTTTCTTGACAACACATAGCTAGGTCCCTCACTGGAAATTGTTCTCAGCTGGAGGTATGTCTCATCCAAAATTATGGCCCCTGCCTGGGACAGCCTGTGGCCAATGACTAACCAATGTGGGGATTGTTTCAATCTGTCCCTTGTTTCAATCCATCCCTCTCCTCAGTCTTGCTTCCTTAAATTTCTTAAAGATTCATCTACTGAATGCACTCCAAAGTAAACTTTCTACATGCAACTCTTTACCTCAGAGTGTAGTTTCCAGGACACTCAGGCTAAAACAATCAGTATCTGGAGTGATCCTTGGATGCAGAGCATGTGGCAGATGGCCTGGTTGGTTTGCCAGGGTCTGAGAAGAGAACAATTGAAAGATTGGAGACCAGGATGTCTGGGGAGGAGGCACTTGGACGGGCCTACAAAGATAGGTATCACTAGATAGCATACTGCATTAAATAACCAAGTGACTCAGCTAGTAGATGTCAGACTGCCTCTGTCCTCTTCAACCCAGTGCTTGTACAATGGATTAATTTACAGAGCAGCCATGATGGCAGAGATGGGGACTTTTGCATGGAGGACCCAACAGCATACTCATGAAGGCTTATTTAGCTAATAATGTTACTGATTGTTCCTCCAACCTGCCAGCAACAAAGTGTAACACTGGGTCTCCAGTATGATACCTTCACTTGAGGAGACCAATCAGTCGTTTGGTAGCAAACCAATTCCTTTGAATCTTTTTCAATCCCAGAAGAAGGAGCAATTTATCCTGATAGGATTAATACATATTCCAGGTATGGGTTTGCTTTTCCTGCTTGCAGGGCTTTGGCTGAATGTCCTTTGGTACTCCCAGGCCTGGTTAATGCACAGACACAGCAGCCACAGCCTGAGAGGGACTTGGTAACTCAGGAAACAGGGTCTAAGTCCCTGAACAGGCTAGCCACCTAGACCAGCAGACTTGCTGGCTAAGGATGACAGGAATCTAGGGTGAGTGGTGGTGGATAGATAATAAGGGCAATGAACATCAATTATGAATGTGAGATCAACTGCAGCAGTAAGACTATTGTTCAACCTATTAGATGAATAATAAGAAACAAGACTAACCAGAACCATGGAGGAGTTTTTTTCCAGATGGGGCAAAATTACCATTAGATGCAAGCGGGTCTGAGTGGCCTGTGGTGGGTACTGTAGTGCTCTATTAATGTCTCCTCTTCAGGAGCAATGTATTCATGCCCCAGCTACTGGGACTATTAGCTGTTGGCAGGTCACAGCTATGTGGTTCACTGGGAATTGGCCTTGGCTACGGGAAACCACTTCCCCTAAGGTTATGCTCTCTCCCAGGGACAGCTAGTGACCAATGATTGGCTGATATGAGGATGCAAAGGGGGTGCATTTGCCACAATGAGGACATCTTTGAAGAGCCATCCCAGCTCCAGACCTTCCCATAGGAATAGCTGAGGCCTCTGCTGCAGCTGCGTTGTGGGTCAGCTTCTACCTTTCCCCAGTCCTGCCTTCCTCAGGTCCTTATAAGTGTATGGCCCAAGACACACCCTCAATAAACCTTCTGCATGCAGCTCTCTTTCTCAGAGTCTGTTCCCAGAGAACCCAGCTTAAGAAAAGCTTCTACACAGCAATTTTAAACTGCATTTCCAACAAAAAGAATAAAATACCTAGGAATAAACTTAACCAAAGACGGTGAAAGGTCTATTCACTGAAAACTGTAAGACATTTTTAAAAGAAATTGAAGAAGAAACAAAGAAATGGAAAGATGTTCTATGTTGATGGTTTGGAAGAATCAACATAGCTAAAATGATCATATTACCCAAAGCAATATAAGGTTTATGCAATCCCCATCAAAATCTCAATGGCATTTAAAAAAAAATAGAACAAAAAAATCATCAGATTTGTATGGAAGCACAAAAACATCCCAATTAGCCAAAGCAATTCTAAGAAAAAAGAATAATGCTGGAGGTATCAGACTTCAGCTTGTCCTGCAGAGCAACAATAATCAAAACAGTATGGTATGTGCAGAAAAACAGACACACAGACCAATGGAATAAAAATTGAAAACCCAGAAATAAATCCACATAAATATGGACAGATAATTTTCAACAAAGGAGCCAAAAACATACAATGAAGAAAAGACAGCCTCTTCAATAAATGATGCTGGGAGAATTGGAAAGCTACATGCAAAAGAATGAAACTAGACTACTGTCTGTCACTGTGTACCAAAATTAACTCAAAATGGACCAAAGGCCTAAACATAAGACCTGAAACAATAAACTGCATAAAAGAAAGCGTAGGTACTAAACTAATGGACCTTGGGTTCAAAGAGGACTTTATGAATTTGACCTCAAAGGCAAGAGAAGTAAAAGCTAAAATAAATGAATGGGACTATATCAAACTAAACAGCTTCTGCACAGCAAAAGAAACCATCGACAAAATAAAGAGACAACCAACTGAATGGGAGATTTTTGCAAACAACGCCTCTAATAAGGGGATAATGTCCAAAGTATATAAGGAACTCATACAACTCAACAACAACAAAAACAATCCAATTAAAAAATGGGCAGGGGACCTGAATAGACATTTCTCCAAAGAGGACATACAGATGGCCAACAGACATATGAAAAGATGCTCAACATCACTAATCATCAGAGAAATGTAAATAAAAACCACAATGAGATATCACCTCACACCAGTTAGAATGGTTATCATCAACAAGACAAATAACAAATGTTTGAGAGGCTGTGGAGGAAAAGGAACCCTCATACATTGTTGGTGGGAATGCAGATTGGTGCAGCCGCTATGGAAGGCAGTGTGGAGGTTCCTCAAAAAATTAAGAATAGAATTCCCATATGACCCTATGACCCAGCAATCCCTCTCCTGGGTATATACCCAAAAAAATCTGAAAACATTTATTCATTAAGAAATATGGACTCTGATGTTCTTTGCAGCTTTATTTACAGTGACCAAGACATGGGAACAACCAAAGTGTCCTTCCATAGATGATTGGCTAAAGATGTGATATATATATACATGATGGAATACTATTCTGCCGTAAGAAAATATGAAATAGTGCCATTTGAGACAATGTGGATGGATCTTGAGATTATTATGTTAAGTGAAATAAATCAGGCAGAAAAAGTCAAGAACCATATGATTTCACTGATATGTGGAATATAAAACTGAAAGCAACAAAGGAACAAGACAAACAAAGAAACAAAAACTCATAGACACAGACAATAGTTTAGTGGTTACCAGAGAGTAAGGGGAGGGGGTGGTAGATGAAGGTAAAGGGGGTCAAATATATGGTGATGGAAGGAGAACTGACTCTGGGTGGTGAACACACATTGTGATATATAAATGATGTAATACAGAATTATACACCTGAAATTGTACACTTTACTAACCATTGTCACCCCAATAAACTTTACTTTAAAAAATAAAAATAAAAAAACAAAAACCTTCAATCAACACAGGAAAAGAATTGAGGTCAGAGGAAAGTCCATGCTTTTCATCGTTAACCACATAGATAGAAAAACTAAAAATTACAAGCTCTAGGAAGATAGGAAAAAAGTTTGCATAAAGAAGATATTACAGAAAACACTATGGGGCCTAAAATCTTGTTTACAGATTAGCTCAGTAGTTTCCTAGAAGAACATGGTCTCGAAGTTGTGTGACTCAGGACAAATAAGTTTTGATGAAAGCAAAGAGAAGGAGAAAATGCTGGTGTCAGTGAGTCTGATTGGCTTGCTAGTGGCTGCAGAGAGAAAGTGAGCATGTCCTGAAAGCATGAAGTGCTGGGGACACCGTGTCGACTTCCTTCATAGATGGGGCATTAAAATAAGTAAGGTGTTGAGATAGGTATACTTTATATAGTTCAGCCTTCCTGAAGGAAACGAGTGATATGGAAAAATATTATAGTAAGGCTCTTTGCAATCTTTATTGATAGTGCTGCCATATGGTATTTTGTTTGTTGTA
>NW_017731496.1:2123830-2127867 GCF_001890085.2 Hipposideros armiger | reverse complement strand
CTGGCCCTGGGGTGGTTTTCTTAAAGAGACTCAGTCTGATGGTTAAATTATATTCTCCTTCTTGTCCTCTAGACTCTGTCTCAGAGAGTCAGAGACTCTACCCAGTTCCTCAAGTCACATACCCTGGAGTCAAGTCGGACTCCCTTCACCTGGTCTTGCTGAAGAGCCTGCCTCTCCAGTATACCCACTTCCTCCATCCACACTGCCATCCACAATTCAGACCATGATTTTCTCTTGCCTACATTTCTGCAGCTAATTGATTTCCATAACTCTGGTTTTATTTCCCTCAAACCCATTTCCCACACAGCTGCCCGGGTAAATTTTCTGAAATGTAAATATGTAACATGTAAATTTGATCCTGTTTCTTCCCAAAGCTCTTAAGATAAAGTGCAAACATTTTAGCAGAGCAAATAAGCTCCCTAATAATCTAGCCCAGCACTGTTTAATATGATGTGAGCCACATATATTATTTAAAATGTTCTAGTAGCCATATTTAAAAAGTAAAAACAAGAGAAAATAATGTGAATATCTTTGATTTAACCCAATATATTCAAAATGTTATCATTTCAACATGCAAACAGTATGTTTAAAATATCAATGAGCTATCCTGCAGTTTGGATTTCTTGTACTTTGTCTTCAAAATCTGAACACCGAATTTCTATCAGAAATCCATGATCTGTATTTAGATGTCATAAAATGTATACTTTAATGAGTCAATTCATACATCCAAACATGCTTAAAAACATTCCCATAACTAAATCAAGTAATAGTTTAAATTAAAATTAACTAATTAAAATGAATTAAATTTAAAATTTAATTATTCTGTCACATTAGGCCCACTTGAAACACTTAGTAAGTACATATGCCTAGTGACTATCATATTGAACAACTCAGATCTACCCCTGGTTAAATGCTCAAGGATATTATGCTAAGTGAGATAAATCAAATAGAGAAAGACAAATACTATATGATACCACTTATATGTGAAATCTAAAAAGTCNCTAAGAAAAGGGGAATTGTTTCTTTTTAACTACTCTCCCTAGGTGTTCTTCAGTTTGGTTAGAGCAGCCTCAGCTCCTTTTAAATGCTTTGCCTGGAGGGTACCAGCCTCCTGGAACTGCTCCTGAAAGATGCCAATTTCAGCTGCCACCTTTAATTTGCGTGTCCGGAGGGCCTCCTGTGCTTTTCTGATTCTCTCAAGTGAATAAAAATAACTAAGGAACATAGCATGCATGGCCCCTATTCCAGGGTGCAATCTTTTGCTACAAATATATTTGCCCATGTCCAGGTCCATTTGTTTTAAACAAAAGATGGAACAGAAAGAGGAAACTGCCTATCTCTGTTTCCCAGATCTTTGGGGCCTGCAGAAGATGGTGAGTTAGAATGGAGGAAGCTGGTAATCCAGAGGCCGGACATATGTGCTGGAAAGAGGACACAAGCATGTCCTCCTTCTGTTCCACTGCAAACATGAGCCATCGAAAGAAAAAATCCAACTAATGTGGGTAGATTCCTTACTCAACTCGGTGATGCAGATCCCAGGGTCTCACCAGCACAAGCTGTTGTGACTGAAGCTTGAAAATAATGGGGGCAGTGCTGCCACAGTGTTTCCAATGAAAGCAGCATCTGGAATTTTGAACTAAACTGGAAAGTCCTGGGCTCCAGGGCGTCTTTCTTAGAGTCGGGGGGGGGGGGGGGAAGCTACTTAGAAGTGGGAGGTGCCCTGAGAATTCCTTTGTTACCCTAAGAAGACCCCTAAGGAAACCCCTGGCTGGGCCAGCCCTGGCCCTCACTGTGGGGCTAAGACTGTGCCTCGCCCAGCCACAAATATGGGGATCCTTTCTATGGGTCTTTTAGGACCTGTTTGGGGGAGAAGCAGAGTCAAAGAGTGCATTTCTGTGCTATTCTTGCTCCTTTACCCAGCCAACCCTTAGTTGCCAGCATTTTTCAAACCATAGTTTAGCTGTGAATACCCGAGATTTTCTTCCTGTGCTGACCACAGTGGCCCGGTGGTCATGCCGCTTTCTGGCATAGCCAGGCAGAAGGCCAGCCACCTCAGGTCCTCTGAGAGGAGGGGAGAGGAAAGATGCCTCCCCTTCACCGTCCAAAGGGACTGTGGGTCCCAACCGCCTGGACACTCAGGGTAGAATCAAGCTGAACAAATTATAGGGAGTAATTTAGGGACAGGGTGGGGGTGGGGGTGCGGCGTGCGCCTCGATCCAGACCAACGTTTTCAAAGGCCTTCATTTTGTGAAGGTGTTGTAGCCAAAACGTTGGCTTTTTCCTTGTAAATGAACCCATCTGTGGAAAAATTCTGGAAAAAAGAAAGAAGAAAGAAAGAGGAAGATAGACAAATAGATCTTTTCAATGCTAGCTATCAAATGACCTTACAATTTCAGAGCTTCAGTCTCCCACTAGGATTCTTTTACTGTCGTTAGCAATATTTTGGTCCCCTACATTGTTTCTTCAGATTTCCAGGATGAAACTCTTTGGACCCGTGAGAGGCTCGCAGTGGAGGGAAACACACGCAGTTTCAGCCGCGGGGTTATAGTTCCTGAGCAGGCAGTCAGCCCTGAGCTGGGACCCCACAGCGTCTTCTGCTTCGGTTGGGAAGCCACGACATTCATATGTGAAACATTAGCAATAATTCTAGGTCTGTGTATCAGTAAGGGTGGTGAAGAGAAGATAAAAGAAAAGAGGAATTTTGAAGTTAACTAAGGAGAATTGTGAGGGGGGAGCTTGAGCAAGAAGGAAACATCCAGCAGAGGACTGCAAGCACCGTGGAGTGAGCAGAAGATTTTTAGTGAATCGCAGGTCCCTTACTTATCAGCACTTCCTTGCCTTTGAAACCCCCTCATCAGCGTTATCACTTTCCAATGTCTTTCCTGCGTTCCTTCCTGTACTGAAACCTTACTCATCTTCACCACCTTGGTTAACCTCTTATCTTCTTCATGTAGACCTTTTCTGCACCGCTTTCCCACACTGATTCCCCTTCCTGGAAACTCTTCCTCCACTTATAGTCAATATCACCCAGTTAAGTGCTTAGTTGATTTTTATTTATTTCAAGTCTGTGTTTCATTGGTCTGACAAATGATACATTTCTTGAGGACCAGGATCATATCTGCCAGTGGAATAAGAGGAGGATACAGTAGAGCCACTCTGCAAACACTGGTTTGATGGGTTGAAGGTTCAGGACCTTGGTTCTCTGGGAACATCATCACGCCAAGCATCCTCATCGGGAGTAGCTTTCCATTTCTCGGCCGTTTCATCAGCACATCCACACAACCTGTCTTATTCTTCCTGGAGGCTCTGCAGTATCCCCTTTGCAGCCCAGTGAGTGAGAGAGTGTGTGTGTTAGTTCCTTGCAAAATGTTGTGGAAGAAGAATTGCATTATCCTTAGAAGACAGGGAAGAGCAGCTGGCCTGCTTTTCGTACTGTATACACAAATATTTGTTTAAGCCCAATTTGCAGACTACCACTACACACGCTGCGTGGAAAGGAGGGCAGGTCAGGTGGTGATCTTTTCAGCTAATACACAATAGAGTCAGCTGCCATTTCAAGAACAGCCAACCATAGTTAATCAGTGTGCAATCCAAGACCTTTGCTCTGGCTCAGATCCCTTCTGTCCTCTTTTTCATTTGAGTTTCTAAGATTTCTCTCCCAGGAGGCATAGAGGATAGGGAAGAAGAACAAGGAAAAGAAGACAATGAACAAAGGCAGTGTTGTTAGCGGCCACACAGCCTTGCTTGGAGACTTGCTGCAAAGAAGGCTGAAGGTTATGCTCAGAACAAAGGGTTTAGGGTCACCTCAAGATTTAGGAAATGTATGCCAGCCATGTCCCCATTGCCCCGGAAATACACAAAATGGTAGTCTGAAAGCAAAGGGGGCCACATGCAGTATTTGAAATCTGCCATGAATAGCTTCACCCTTTGCTTAAATTTTATTTGAAGATGTAATCATAAATACTGTCATTTAATGAGTATCTATTAAGTGCCAGACACTTTTGCTAACTATCCCCAAGTGTTACTTGCTCCGGGGT
>NW_017731496.1:2118497-2121360 GCF_001890085.2 Hipposideros armiger | reverse complement strand
ACAGAAGGCAAAATTGAGGCACAGAGAGGCTGTGTAATTTGCCCAAGTTCACACAGCTAGAAAGTAGCAGAATTGAGACTTGAACCCAGGGGGTATGCCTTTGAACTTGTGCTCTTAACCACCACAATCTTGACTGCCCCAATTTCTGGAGTCCCAAGAAGATTCCTCAAAGCTGTCCTATGTGTTTCTCATACTTTAGTGAATCTCTAGTAGAGGCTTGGGGATGCACATTGGCTCCTTCCAATTGGGAGGGTGCTATTCCCCACACTGCAGCATTATTTTTCTGGTAATTGCTTGGTGTTTATCTATGAGGACTTTGGAAGCCTGTGTGTGACTAAGACAAATGTCAGGGTTCCAAACAAATTCCAGGGCAGAAAATATATTTAATCAGATGTGCTTTCCAAGGCTTCCTCCCTCCTTCAGAAATGTCCAAGCTGCTTTTATGCTGATACTGTCCCTGTACCCAAACTAAACCACTTGATAAACCCGCTGGGTTACATAACTTGGTCTGAACTCTCTTCTTCTGTCTGTAGGAGATGATGGTTCTCATAATGCCGACATGAACATTTCCTGTCCTTCTTGGCTAATGAAGAGAAGAACAGCCTTTCCAGGAAACATGTGCTTTGTAAAATCTGACATTAAGAGTACACTAAGTCAGCTTGAGAATGGGTGCAGTTAAGGATGATTAAAAGTAGAAGATTAAAAATGTATCCAAAATGTTACAACAGGAAATGAACAAGAATGAGAATTATGGGCAAGGCAGCTCTTGCTGCACTTTAACCTCAAAAAGAAGTTACCTGGTTACATGAGAAGGTAAAGGAATGCTATTGCCATAAATCACTATTAAAAACCACATTAACAAAATTACATTTAAAAAATTAGATGAGAAGAGGAAAAGCTAATTGGATTCTGGTGTAGTCAAACTAATCAGTATTTTTTTGCAGACAGAAGATAGGATTTATGCAGTGATGCCACTGACATATTAATGGCCATTGGTGAACAGCACCAAATGGTTCGGTATAGCTAATAGAGAAGAATCAGCTTCTTAATTTAACCTCATAGACATGAACCAAGAAAGAGGGATTTTCTAAGATGCTAGCCAGAGTCTGGCCTTAACATAGCTCTGGGTTCTAAGCAAAAGATTCGTGGGCCTCCAACCACGAGTGGATAGCCTGTGATAGAAATCTAATGACAGCACGCATGACGAGTTTTAGAGAAATAATACATGGGTGGGGGTCTGAAAAGCAGCTTCTAAACGTGCAGAAAAACTAGTCCATCCTTTCCTTCTACTCTCACCTGTCCCCATACACATCAAGGTTTCTCCTTTATCCCTGCCCACTGCAAAGAAAGAAAAGAATAAATGTTTGGCATGCCACTTCAGCATGGTTGCTGATGTCCACCCAAAATGTNGGGGTCCTGCATTATCCCTTATGTTTTCCCCTACACCCTGCCCACATCTTTGTCAATAGTTCTTTCATCGGAGCCTCGTATTAATCAATTCAATGCCCCTGATTACTGCCAGGGCCCTGGTACAATCGTTTTCCTTGTCTTTCTCTCATGGTGAGGAGACTACATTCTAGACCTGGCTCTTACAGAACATGATAAGCATCCATGTGCAAATTGCCTCATTCATCTAGACTCAGAAAGCCCTAGATCAGGCATTCAAAGATTGAAAATGTAACTCCGAAATGCATGAGGAAACTCTCCTGCCTCATCTCAGTGCTTCAGGATACGGTGTTCTTTTCTTGAGGAAAGTTACAAGGCCAGAGAGCGGAGGAGAAAAAGATTAAAGATGCTAAGCTGCCCATGAAGAGGGGGTGGTGAACACCAACAGTTGGCATCAGAAAGGCAGCAGGTAGTAGCAGGCACCGGCGGATGGGAGATTAAAACTAGAGTCTTCAGCAGAGCAAAGCCAGGAAACAGATTTTAAATAAACGTGGACTCCTGGGAAGCCATCAACAAACAGACAGCACAGTGAACGCTATTCCTACCTACCTCTGCCACTTTTGTGTCTAATGTGCTAGTGACAGCCTCCATTGACTACGTACCTGTCTTGTCCCAGACATGATTTACGTTCCTTCCTTCATTTCAACGTCACTGAAGACGGGTGTAGGGTAACAGGCCAAGTGACTTGTCCAAGGACGCAGGGCTCGTAGATGACAGAGCCAGGATTTCAACCCTGGGATTTAATCACCTATTTAATCATCCTCTTCTAGAACAGACTGGCCTGGCTCTAAAGACACATATCTTGTCCAGAGTGGATAGTGCAACAGTCCAGCACTACTTCCTCTTATCTCTCAGAGATTGTTGAAGCAGACCCAAATTCATGTCTAGTCCAACACCAACTTTCTATATGAGCCCCAAATTGTACAGAAGTAGATGAGGCCCCACCAGGCCAGTCTGTCCTGGATCAGAGGGCCCGTTTCCTTCAGCTCCCCCCTTCCATCTTGCCCTGCCTGTCCAGGTGTGGATCCTCACTTTCATGAGGCTGGGTCTGCAGTGGAGCACGCTCTGGGGAACAGAGAAGTGGGACATGGAAAGGTGTTTGTCTTCGTGGATTCGCCTCTGTGGGTGGGATAGCACTAGGAGAGAAGGGTGCAGGGGAGGCATTCCTCATGCAGTAAACAACCCAGACCAATTTGCACCCCAGCCACTGAGCCGTAATCTTTTCATTATGCCCCGCATATTTATAACCAAGAGTTCTACTGCTCTGGTACAAACAAGATTGCAATGAGCCTGCCAAAGGATTTTCTTTAAACATCAGCCTTTATGGCAGAAAAACCAGTTATCCACATTGAATGCCCCTTTCCAAGCGAGCCACCCTCCTATTCTCTTTAGCTGGAAGAGGGTGTGCAAGCTTGGT
>NW_017731496.1:2114750-2117699 GCF_001890085.2 Hipposideros armiger | reverse complement strand
AATCATGTCAGCTCCACATGTGCTTTAAAAATCACACATGATGTGTCATCTCGGGGATTCAGGAGTACACAGCTCCTACTGTTACTACCTTGCTGAAACATCACAAAGGCTAAGAACGCCGATGTTTGAAGTCCATGTATAAGCACGTGTCTGTATGTTGGTGTTTGAAGTCCATGTATAAGCACGTGTCTGTATGTTGGTACTCAAGTAATAATTTTCCTTTCTATAAAAGGAATCTTAATTATGCTTTTTAGATGTGTGTAAATAGAGAAGCATGAGTGACGATAGGATAGTGTTCAGATGACGCTGAAGGCTGTTAGCAAAATACCTGAAAATGCCAATTCCTTTATAGGTATTTTTGGCCTCAGTCTGTAATGTGGATGCCCACAGTGCTCAAATTAGCCAGATAAGTAGCAACTCTCCCATTTGCATCTACGAAGGAACAACATTAAATTTGGATTTGACTGAGTTCGGTCTTGAATTTCAGGATTTCCTTTCATCTATTGAAGAGACTAGGTAGAACTGGATGTTTGAGCTGAGGAGGTATTTCTTGTCTCTGGTTTGGTTTGTTTGGATATGTTTGGCAGCGAACACTTGCATTTGTTTGCATGTTTATAAAGAGTCCTTTATTTCACCCTGTGTGAATTTGACCTTTCGCTTTTAATATAAATAAATTGCAAATAAAGCAGTAGTCATTTAACCCTATGCCAACCAGGGTCGCTAAATACAAAAACCAAATGCGTCTGCTTTTGTTGGAATGACAACTCTTCGCAGTAGTGCAAAGCTAAATGTTTCAAGGACACGGTCAAGGATGAAGGTGCTTTCAGTTTCCTATTTACTGCCTCAGCTGTGGTTCGCAACAATCGGAATCAAGACATTTTGACCCCGTGGCTTGTTAAATGGGCTTAATGATAGAAGCCCAAATGTTTCTGGTCCTAAGTAATACTTGGGCGATGACTTCCGGTCCCTTCTCTCCCTNGAGCTTGCTGCGCCCTCCACAACCAAGATTGAAGGACAACAGCTTGCCTGTTCCCTTTCCCCAATTCCCCAACACTGTTCCCCTCCCCCAATTCTCCCAATAAAATCTTTAAAAAATAAAAAAGGCAATTCAATAAAGAAAGGAGAGCCTTTTCCACAAAAGGTGCTGGAACAATTGGATATTCATATGCAAAAAAACAATTGAACTATTGTAATCCGTACCTCCTATCACATACCAGTGAATCAGAGACCAAAATAAAAACCCAAAACAGTAACACTTCTCAAAGAAAACATAAGAGAAATTCTTCGTAGCTTTAGGTGAGGCAGATTTCTTAGATACACCAAAACCATGATCAATAAAAGAAAAAATTGATACATTGGACTACATCAAAATTAAGAAGTTCTGCTCTTCAAAAGATACAGTTAAAACAATGAAAAGATAAGTCAGAGATTGGGAGAAAATATTTACAAAGCATATATCTGACTTGTATCCAAAATACATAAAGAACTCTTAAGACTCAATAAAAAGAAAATAATTGGCCCAATAAAAAAAAGTGAATATTAAAAAAACAAAAACAAAACATTTGAACAGACACATCCCCAAAGAAGATATATATATGCATGGCACATGAGAACATGAAAAGATGCTCAATTTGATTAGTCATTAGGGAAATGCGAATTAAAGCCTTGATGAGATACCACATCACTCCACATCTATTCAAATGGCTACAATGAAAAAGACTCACTAAATCAAACAGTGACCAGGAAGTGAAGAAACAGGAACTTGCATACAATGCCTCAGGGAATGCAAAATGGTACAACCACTCTGGGAAAGTCTGGCAGGTTGTTTTTTTGTGTTTGTTTTAGTGTATGTGATTTTTCAATTTTATTGATCTATAATTGACATATAACATTGTGTAAGTTTAAGGATTTTATTTGATAACTTAACAANGAGAATCCACAGAGAGAAAACTCTAGAAAGACTACTCCTTTGAATAAGTATTTAGCTGATAAGCTCAGGCATGTGAGGAACTACTGGAGACCAAAGAAAGAGCCATAAGAGGTGGCAATGTGCAGCTGTCTCATAGGCCAGAAATAATGCTTATCCTCACGTTGTAGACTAAACACTTTCATGATTCATGGGGAATTGTGTAGGGTACACAGATGGGTCTTGCTTCAGTAGTGGGGAACAGAATACTATTCCATTCCCACCTAAGAAATCTTAAAAGCATATTGAAAATGATCAAACTGTTTTCAATTAACTCCGCTCTAAAACAAACAAAAAAAAGTTTATAAGAATACAAAAATATCCAGCATCCAACAAGGTAAAATTCAAAATATTTGGCCTCCAATAAAAAAGTACCAAAAAGCAGGAAAATATGAAGAAAAAAAGCAATCAGTTGGAACTGACCCAGAACTAACACAGGTGTTAACACCACAGCAAAGGACATTAAAACAATGATCATAACTCTATTCCATATGCCCCAAAAGTTAAATAGACATAGAAGATAAAGACCCAAATTTAGCTTTTAGAGATGAAAAGTACAACGTCTGAAATGAAAAATGCACTGGATTAGACTAATAGCTAATTAGACATTGTAGAATAAAAGATTAATGAACTTGAAGACATAGCAAGAGAAATTATCCAAAATGAAGTACAGAGAGAAAAGTGAATTTAAAAAATATAAATAAATAAACAGAGCATCAGTGAGCTTTGACAACTTCAAGTGACCTAATGTATATGTAATTGCAGCTCCTAAAGGAAGAGTAGATACACAGCCTCTAACATGCCCACCTCCCATGATCTTTGACTCCTGGTATTCCCCCCTTTTTGTACATGTTTTGTACATGTTTTGTACAAAACATGGCAGAAATGATGGTGTGTAACTTTCAATATTAGATTTAAAAAAGACTCTGGTTTCTATTTTGGTTGTTATCTCTCTCACTCTTGGACCTCTTTTCTCTGGGGAA
>NW_017731496.1:2100084-2111890 GCF_001890085.2 Hipposideros armiger | reverse complement strand
AAAAAAAAGTACTAAATTGCAAATAAAAAACTATATCCAGGGGCTTGTAAGGGGCCCGTGCTAGCAAAGGAGACTGACACTTGTGTTTCCTTAGCATCCCTGGAAATCTGACCTACTTCCTCCCCTAGGTATTAAGGACCTTTTTAACTTTCTAATCATTCTGCTTATGAAATCAGAAAACTATCAATGCTATACCCTGACCAATGCATTCGTGCCCTGTTGCTTTGTATACACAGGTCATACGAAACCCTTTAAGGGACCTTGAATATATAGCACATTGTTTAGCTCCAGTGAATGTTGGAATTACTCGAGACAGGGAGGCCTCCCTCTCTTTCTAATTTCATGGGGGACTTAATCAGTTGCTCTCCTTTGACACCATCCAAGATGTCAGAACCTTGTTCACTTTTGTCCCCAGCCCTGTACTCTTCCCCAAGGTTCAAGCTTGTGTGTGCAGTGGCCTCCTTAACACCTCCACGTGGGTCTTCGCTCCCTCACTCCCCCACGCCCATCACGGTCCTAGTGTTTCTTTCCCCAAAGTAAACCTCAAATCCAGCCATGCTTGTTTTGCACGTCCACTGCCACCAGCCCAGTCCAGGTTACCTCAACCTTTTTACGTGGTCTCCCTGTAACCACAAATGTTCTACTCCAATATCGTCTCTGTTTAGCATCCAGAGTCATTTTCTAAAACCTAAATGGCTCATTGCCATCCCCAATTTAATATCCTCCGGTGGCTTCTCATTGGGTTTTAAATAAAATTCTTCACCGTGGTCCACACAGCCCGGTGTGATCCGCCTCCGGCTTCATCTCGACCACCCTCCTTTTGAACACAGCGCCCAGTTCCCGTTCTCTGACACGCCATGCTCGTTTCTGTCTCTGAGCCTTAGCTCACGCTGCGACCCCTGAGCGCTCATCTCTGCTCTTTGCATGACGGGCTCTTCAGGTCTCAGCTGAGAGGTCTGAGAAAGCTTTCTAGTCCACCGTAAGAGTATAGGTCCACCCCTTCCATTATCATTGCGCCCTGTTCGTTTCTTCTATAGAACTTAGTACTTTTGGAAATTGCATAGTGTTGTTGCTGTTTGTGTGTTCACTTGTTTCTTGTCTATTCTTCCGTTAATCTGCAGGCGCCATCAGGGTAGAGACCGTGTCTGGTATTTTTCCCCTCAAGAGTATACGACACGACTTGGATAGTGACTGAAGGAAAAGGCCTTAAGTACATATTTGTTAAGTCAACGAATGCATGACCTACCTCTGAACACTGAACAGACCCTTTGTACGTTTATCACAGTGTACTGCAATTCAATTATTTCCATGTATTTTCCCCTGCTTGACTATGAACTATATGAGCAAGTTATAAATAATATTTACTCTCTGTATTGCCAGCATTTAACACAATGCTCTAGATACACACATTCTTCTAAATACTCAGTGAATGCATAGTTAATTAAATTAGCTGCCAAATTATTGATGACCACCAACTGTCAACTTAGAAACATTTGAGGGAACACAACAGAGGTAATCGTCTCAGCTGGAGGAGCAGATGATCGGGAGAGAATTTTTAGAATTACCCAAGAATAAGATCAATAAATGTTATTTCCACAGCATTAAGTTAGATACTTGAAAGATACTCGAGACAGTAGATAATACTATGCCTCTAAATGAAGTTGTTAACGTAGTGTGTTGCTGTAGTTTATTCGAAGGGAGAAAAGTCACAACTCCTCCCTAAACGTATCAGCCCTGTTATCTGTGATCTGACTCACGCATTAGGTTTCCAATAAATGTTTGCTGATTTAATGAAATACCAATTGGTACTTCTGAATGTTTTTATCTGATATAACTGTATCTCTCCATCTAAATTATTACTGTATTGATAGTAAAACCATGGAGATGTAATTCCTATTTCTCTGAATTCCCCATGGCAATGCCCCACATTTTTTTTTATAGAGAGAGTACTCAGTACATTTTTGTTGATTGATACAGATCATGTTTCCACACTGTATGCCAAGGCAATAAACCAGGCACTTTATTGTTATTTAGGGTTGTCAAACTGGTAATCTGCCTTCTTGCTAATTCAAACTTGAAAAGATTTTTATGTATCACCTGGTGACACCAGCACATTCCTGACAAGGATACCGTCTGGAGAAATTAAGTGACTTGCTAAAGTGGTACCATGGCGTGAACTCTACTCCAGGCTTCCCAACTTGGGGTCCAATGTGTATTCTTCTATGGAATGCTGAGCGTGTGGCTGAAGAAGAAGAAAAGAAAGAAACAGAAATTAGATATGATTTACTTATGTTACAGATTATTTAATGAGGTTCCTGAGCACTGAGAAGTATTTTTATTTTATCAGTTTCATCAGTGAAAACAGAGTAATGATTCCAAGGTTAATGCTAAGTTAATTTGTCTTGTAAAGACTCCATTGAATTGAAATAGGAAGGAAATGTACAGAATTAGACTGGTCATATTTCACAGAGACAATGTTTGTGATTTATGATACTATCCCATTATTTTTCATAAACCATACTTCATTGCAAAGCTTTAGTTTAGGATTATTTTATCTTTCTATGAGAGGAAAAAAATATTTTTCCCCAAGACAAATAAATAGCTAGCCGACAGTGCTTAATTATGAAGATAGCTTTTAACCTTTGATTTACCCTCATTTCCTGGTTTTGATAAATATTTAAAGTTAATGTAAGCCCCAGTTTGAAATTTAGAACAACTCCGAAGAAAGACCCTCAAATAATCTGAATTTGCCTACATGACCCAAGCTGGCCTCATTATTAAAAGACTTCCCTCCTCCTGGAAGGTTGGATGCCCTATAATGCTAAAGGGTCCCAGAAGAGTATTTTCCTACAGCTCGTTGGGGAGATCTCCCTCCATTGAGCAAGCTGCCAGTGCAGGCGGTTATTAGCTCTGGCTGTACATTGGTATTATCTGGGGAGATTTAAAAAAATATCGCACTGACCCCATCACAGACCAATTTAATGTGAATTCTGAGTATCTGTATTCTAAATATTTAAAAAATTTGAAATGACGTGAACTTGATGTACAGCTGGGGTTGAAAACCACTGATCTGAATGGGTTTTTCTGCCCAGATGGAGGCCTCTGGCCCAGCCCCTGCTCAGGTGGAGAAGGACCACATGGGGAATGGAAAGTCTGGTTCTACCAGATCCGGCGTGTTTTCCCCAGTCCTGAGCTGAGAAGTGAGGAAGAGAACAGCAGGCTCTAGGTATGTGACTGGAGGACAGATTTTGTTTTGTTTTGTTTTGTTTTTGTCTTTCTGCCAAAGGTACAGAAAAAGAATAAAGGCCTCCAACTATCTCCGAGAGCAGGATGTCTCAACCTCAGCTCTATAGACATTTGGAGCCAGTGACTTTTTTGTGTGAGGGGCTGTTCTGTTCATTAGAGGATGTTTAACAGGACCCCTGGCCTCTACCTACGCGATACCAATAGAGTACTCCTCTCCCCAGTTGTGACAACCAAAAAATGTCTCCAGATATTGCCAAATGATCCAGAGCGGGGGTCCAAATGACCCCGGTTGACATATTCTAGAGATAACAGCAGAAGCCCTTATGGAGAATTTGGTGATGACTAGGAGGGCATGGCTTTGGTAAGTATTGGCAAAGGAATGCTAGTATGGCTGTGCTGGTGAATACATTGGTGGAGATGGGGATTTTGGACACTGCAGCAAGAAAAACCCAAAATGTGGTCATAATGACTGTGATTTAGGGCCAGCTTGGGGTGGTGGAAGAGACTTCTGCTGGTCATGTTATGGCTGTGGACTAAGAGAGCAATTCCAGGCAGCTGGGAGGTGGGGAGCAGTTTCAGATTCTATGAGAAAAGGAAAGATATTGGTTGAACTTTGATTGGGGCTGGGAGAAGGACAGAGACATGTCCAAGGGTGGGGAGGAAACTTAAATGCCTCTTTTGGAGAACTAAAATGGTCACATTTGGATTGGACTGTTGAGGACAGCCAGTGAGAAGGAGCTATTCTTGATAGGGTGGAACTCCTAGATAGTAAGTTAATAGAATAAAAAGAAGAACAGACTGCTTTGAAATCTCCTCAAGATTTATTTAACACTATAATTAATGTTTCATTCATTAGTCATAAGCATTAAAGTAGGACTTTAAAAGTTATACTGCATTTCCTTCTACTCTCATCAATTTAGTCATATTTACCTACCTCACTCTCCCTCCTTTGATAAAAGAGAAAAGGGAGGTTAGGGAGGAAGAGAGAGAGCAATTTTCAAAGCCTAAGAGATTAGACTGACCTCCACAATTTAAGTCACATAAATTCTATGGTTTAGGTTTGGAAGGGACCACCATTTCATGTGTGCTTTTTAGTGATATTCTCATACAGAAATATCACCAATTATGTCTACAATGGCAAAAGGAGCTGCAGCTTTGGTAAAACAATGTATAATACTATATATATATATTTACATATGTGCAGTAAATTCTTTGAAACAAGCAGAAACAATTCAGAAACACTTTAAAGAGTTGGTTTACATAATTCACCAGGTTTTTCAGGTTTAGGGAGCACATGACTTTTTTTTAATAGAGTGTTGTAAATTTTGAAGGAGAAAGTGATGTTAAAGTTTGTCTGGCCCATCAATTATCAATCTTAAAAAAAAAAAACTATAGGACTATGAGAATGTTGTATTAACCAATTCTACCCTTAAAAAGGCATTTGGCTAAATACAAGGAATGTTAAAAGGTGCCTAAGATTCAAAGGAAAAAAAAATCATTAGCTCTCTAGTTCCCCTTCTGACATATATAACTACCATTTTACCACTGCTCATTCAATAGTTTAGGAAATGTATTGTTAATTCAGCATCTTCAAGTATGTCAACGGAAATAAACCAATATTGCTACTTGGAAAAATTGTTGAAATCTGTTTGGAGAACCTTACACCAAGGTTTAGTTGGTCGCAGTCCAGGTCCCATATCATGTTGCAAACAGGCTGCTTTTAGACCAGCTCAGCTTGTGCTTACATTTTTTTTCCCCCAAAGGTCATGGAAACTGAAGGTTGAAAAAGCAAACAGAAAAAAACACATTTTCTTCAACTTAGAGATAAGCAGGAAACCCAAAGAACATGTTCTTAACAGTAAGACCTCAGGAACAATGCTGAATAGAATTTCAACCAAGTGGATCTGACAGAAACCCAGGCAGACATCCAGGGGAGTTTTGTGGTGAGCTGCTGAGTCCCACCTGTGCTTTTTTTCCCCCCCTCATCTGTACATTGGGGCTATAAGCAATGAAGCCTGTATCACTATGAAAACATGATCTCATTTGTATATTATTTTTTAAATGTTTACAAATCCATAGATCATTTCTGAAAGAAACATCCTCTCAAGAGATAGAGCTAATGCACAATAAACAATGAAATAACTAAAATGATCTATGCACTTGTTTTTGAAATGCTGCCTAAGGCTTTGGGGGATGAAACTGGTGGGGGTGGAAAAGGTGAAGGAGGAAACAGGCTCCCTTGTTATTGTAGTGTGTGAAAAAAAAAAAAGAAAAAAAAGCATCATGTGCAAGTGTAACTTTTCCAATAAAAGTACTAGTTAGTTCTAAACATATAGGTGGGACGACGTGACTTGTGTGATTTAAGAGGCTTATGAACCACTTCCCAACCAGAAAGTCATGGAAGTACTGGGTTGCCTCTAACTGAAACCCACCCATGATAGAAAGTATCACTTGATAAGAAAGGACTGGGCTTGGCAGTGAGTCAGGCATGAGTTTGAGTACTGGCTCCATTGCCGAATGTGGAGCTATACAGCACTGAGCATCTTAGCCTCTGAGCCTGTTTCCTCCATAAAACGCGAAATAATACCCACTTTGTAGGTTGTTGGGGGAATGGAACCAGACAATAGAAGTACTAGCTTTAAATTTTAAACAATGTGTGTTGGCACGACGTAATTTTCACTCTCTGGCCATGATTTATTGTCTCATCCTGGACCTGCCCCCACATAGAAATTAATATCGATTGACTGATTTTACAAACATATAGTACTTGCTACATGCCAGGCACACTTCTTAGTTCCACATGTATTGTAACTCATTTGGTCCTCAGAAGAACCCTAGGAGGTAGGTACTGTGTTTATCATCCCCAATGTACAGATGAAAAAACTGAGGCACAGAGAGGTCAAGCAATTTGTCCAGAGTCACAGAGACAGCAAGTGGTAAAGCCTGGATTCCATGTGTGCACTGAGCACAGTACTTACCATAAACCCCTATGCAGCACTGCCTCTGTGCAAAACTGAAAATATAGCCCTATGTCTTTAAAACAATTGGCCTTCTTTAGCGGAATGTACTGGATAACCAACTCAGAGGTGCTACTCTGCCCCTTTCTCCCATCCAGGCTCTGGGAGACAGCCCCTCACAAAAAAAAGTCACTGGCTCCAAATGTCTATAAATAGGAACCAGTGAAAAGGGTCTGCTTCCCTCAGCCTCAGCATGTGCAGAAAATGCCTCCCAGGGCCTCCAGGTACCTGAGCTCAGGCTGTGCGTCATCACATTTGTATCTCTGCTGCCTCAATGCAAATAGGAAATAATGAATTATGCCTGTGTTTCCTGCATTTAATAAACATTCATTTGGTGCCCACTGTGTGCTTGGGACTTCCAGTCAAGAATAGTGTGAATGACCAGTGCCTGCCCCAGGGGAGGCCGAAAGAATAGTGATGGGAGACGGCTAGGACATTCACAGGAAAACACAACAACAATAGGATAATAGATGGAAGATGTTAAGTGAGTTGAGTTTAGAGAAGTGATTCAGCCTGGGGCAGGCTAGTTCAAAGCTGAAGTCTGACCACAGGAATGAATATGAGGAGAGAACATCCTGGAAGACTTGACTTTCTTTACATAATAAAACTCTTCTGATGTTCACGTCCATCCAATCCAGAAGTTCAGCCTCTGGAAGTATTAGGATACCAGAGTTTTCCCTCCTGGGGATTCAATTGGTGACTATCCTGGCATCAGTGAGGGAGATCATTACCTCCAGCAGTGCTGCCAGAGCCCCTGAGCCTGGACCAGCCTCTCCTCTGTTCTCTCAAGTCACCCGGGCACGTTCCCACCTTTGCCCTTTGCACATGTGTTGTAAGGACCTGCTTGAAGTTCTTCCCCTGCCCTGGGGTTTGCAGGGACTGGGTTAAACCAGAGCAAACAGGTTTCTGCTGAAAGGCTCATGTGGTTGTCAAATAGGCAGCTTTTGTCAAACATATTGGACCATAGATTCTCGTGTAGGGAATACCTTTTAATAACTCATGGGACTAGAACCCTGAAGAACACAGTTTTAGAAGCGCTGTGCTAGCTGTGAAGGGCAGAGAGTCATGAGACACGCGCTTGCCCTCCAGGAGCTCAGGTTTTAGTGGGGAAGATGAAAGCCTAAGCAAGGAATTCAGTCCACCAAGTACTAGGTTACAGGTATGTACAGGGGTGTGGTAGCAGAAGTGTATAGAGAATCAAGAAAAGGTCCGAGGAGGTGTCAAAAAGCAGCTGATACAAGAACTGAGATCTCGAGGATGAGCTGGCCTCCCCCAGGATACAAGGAAAGGTCATCTTAGCTGGCAACAAGCAGGAGGAAAGGCAAGGAATTTGGAAACCATGGCTATTCAGGAGATTGCCACTCCCTGTAGATGAAGCATGAGGTACTTGGTACTCAGAAAGGGGCTATAAATAAACCTAAAAGGGAGAGGGCAAATCAGGAAGGAGATTGTGTGCTAGAGATCGTGTTTAAACTTTATCTGGTGGTAGGCAATGAGAACTCATTGAACCATGGAGTAAGGTCACCAACTTTCTACTTTGAAAATTATAGAGACACATGGAGGTCAGATTGCAGGGGTTGTAAAACTGAACACAAATGGTTAAAAAAAGCCGCTGAAATATCCAGGTGAGACTTGATGGGGGATAACCAAGAAATTGGCAGTAGAAAAGGAAGTGTGACCAAATGAACAAATGATTAAGAGGCAAAATTGACTTACAGATGGAGGACAGAAGATGAGTCAGGGATGACTCCCCACTTTCTGGCCTGGATGCCTGGTGGCTGGTGGTATCGTTATCAGGAGAAAGCACAGGCAGAGGCACAGAGTCAGCTTGGAGGAGAAGAGAACGGCTTCAGTTTGGGGCTTGATGATCTGTTTGGGGCATGTCGATGTTTAGGTTTTTGTGGAATCTGTAGCTAGAACTACAGGTCTGGAGTTTAGGCTGGAGATATATATTTGGGAGTTGTCAACCTAAAAATAGTATCTCAAGCCATGGGAGTGGATGAGATCAGCCAGCAAAGAGAAAAAGGAAATGTAAAGAAGCAAGCCAAGTGCAGAACCCTGGAGAACAAATGCCAAGTGAGCACGGAGGAAGGAGGAAGAGGACCCAGGAGGGTGGTGCGGCAAAGCCTCATGGAAACAGGGCCTGGAAGTCAGTACTTATGTGCTGTTTCTGACCCTATAAGGTGTGCACTAACCCATGCAAGAGCTGTGCCATGATCGGAACTCGGGGTCTGTAGGAGCAATCTTGAACTGACACCAGACCTGCCTGGACCTTGCCTCTCTCCCTCTTCCTATTTTTACTTCAGTCCTTCAAGTCTGTGCCCTGACTGACTGCCCTACCCCCAGCGTCAACCTTCCATCTGGGTTCCCCACTCTACCTCCACCCTGGTCTACTTCATCAGACCAGTGTTGGCTTCCAGCATCAACCCAGGGCTGCTGGCCACTTTGTTAAAAGGTGCCTGCCTCAGGGAGGCCAGTTTGCTCAGGTGGTTAGAGCGCAGTGCTCATGACACCAAGGTTGCTGGTTCAATCCCCACATGGGCTGCGAGCTGTGCCCTCCACAACTAAATTGAAACAACTACTTGACTTGGAGCGGATGGGTCCTGGAAAAACACACTATTCCCCAATTTAAAAGAAAAGGAAAAAAAAAGAAAAGAAAGAAAGAAAGAAAGAAAGAAAAGGCGCCTGCTCCTTCCCTCAATTCCAGAGGACCAGGCCCAAAATGATCAGGCAAGAATCAGGGCTTGAGTCTTAGATTTCCAAGTCATCTTCAAAAAAGCCATAGCTGAGACCATGGATGAGATTGTCAAGGTAGAGATTGAAAAATGACAGGAGAGGGACAAAAAGAAATTTGAGCAAGAATCTGCTTTCAGGAGCCAAGAGAGGAACGGAACCAGCAAGGGAGGCGGAAGAGTAATATTCAAGAAGATTGAAACAAAACCAAACAAAACAAACCCAAGAAAACATAGTGATATAGAAACCATGGGAGGCAACTGGTAAATGAAGGAAGGGCGTTCACAGTGCTGGATGCTGCAGTTTGCAGAAGGATTCTCAAGAACAGGCCGATGGATTCGGCAATGCAGAAGTCAGACGATTTGCTAAAGAGATTTTTCAGTCTCATGATGGCGGTGCAACTCAAATAGTTAAAAGTAAAGGGAATGGAGGTAAAAAGAAGGCTCTTTCCAAAAGTCTAATGATGGAGGAAACATTTAATTCATTTACTACATTTAATTCTTAAGCATCTACTCTGTCCAAGCCACTAAGATGATTAAAAACAAAATTTTTTTTTGAGTGTCTAAAGCTGCCCTGAACAGTAAGGAACCTGCAGTAGAATTGAGAACATAAGCTACACATAAAAAGTTAAGTGACATTGCAGAATTGCTTGCCATTTTCCATGCTCCGACCTCTTCTCACTCTACTTCTTTCCCTTTGTAATTTCATCCCCCTCCCACAGCTTCGAGGACCACCTGTAACATAGACCCTCTATACTAACGATGACTCTGAGCTGTGCCTTAGGTCCCGACCTGCCCTCCAATCTCCAGACCCTTGTTTCTGCCTGCAAACGGAGGTCTCCCATCTCCACTGGTATTCTTATGTCCCATGGATTCTGTGACTGGGCTGGGTATCCTGTTAGTGTTGGTGCTAGCACACTTAAAGTCAAATTTGGGGCCACTTTACCAAAAATGCTTCTCTTAGCTCTAGGACTTTAAGGCAATGGTTTCAAACTGTGTTTCCTGGAGACCTAGGCATGGCCCCTGGTTTATTTTATGGAAAGGTCTCGTAGTTATACAACCTGTATTTCTGACTCACTTTCTGTCATTATTTTTTGTTTCTCCTGTGACCCATTTCTAAGTCATGCTCTTTCATTGGAAGCACAGCTCTTGGGGAAGCCCACTCATTCTCTTTCAGGGCCATAGGTCTGGGTGAGGTTTAGGAGCCAGAAAGGGATATTGTTGGGGGGCTGTCCTGTGCATGGTAGGATGTTGAGCAGTATCCCTGGCCTCTGCCCCTAGATGCAGGTAGCACCCTCCTTCCCAGTTGTGCCAACCAAAACTGTCTCCAGACATTGCCAATGTCCCATGTTTGAAACCCACTACTCTGGTGCTTTTGCTGCTGGTTCTTCTGCTCCTGCAAAACAATATTTGCAATGACAGTGACTAATTTTTTAGCCCAGGAGAGCTAGCATCCCTGGACCAGAGGGACCAGAGAAGGAAAGAAAGCCCTTACCCCTTGCATTGTAATCCTCTAACCCTACAAACTGCTTCTGCGTCTTGTCTTGATGCAACAGTGAACTCGCCAGCTCAGACCTCCAGATCATGAGTTGATAATCTCATTACAACTAATCCTGTTTACAGCCATTCTCTTGGCAGAACAATCTTGTCAGGACCGAGGCTATTTTCCTTGCTACCTACTTTTCTTGCTGCTCCATTGTTCCTGGGAACTGTGGCCTGGCTGAGTGTGAGCTTTCATTGATAGGGCTTATCCTGTTTACGGGGAGTCTGCAAAAGGGCCTCATCAAATACTTCCATCCCTTCCTTCAATAAATGGCTCCCTTTGATCTGTGCAAGGCAAAATTGTGTTTATCAGAAGCTGGGCTTCCTTTAGCTGATGATGGGGACATCCTGTCCCAGAAAGCTCCCCAAAATAACACTTTCTGAATTTCAGCATATTTTCAGGTTTCTCTTTTTTTGGTAAGCATTTTTTGCAGGGTATCTCTTTATGGCAAGTGAAGACCGGGGCTGGTTTTAGTTTTTGAAGCCCAGGGTAACACAAAGCTGAGTGGTTTTCTGCAAATCACCACCAAACAGGAAAAAAGGACAGGACTGGTGATAATATAAACACTGGGAACCAGGGCCATGTACAAGATTAGGGCTGCCCAGGTGAGAGCCCTTTTCATAGTGTTCATCTAAAGCTCCAACTTATTTAGCAAGGTGAAACAAAGGTCATGAGTGTTAGTCATCTGGACAACAAAGTAGAAGTCTGTTCAGTTATGTGGAGGAATGATAAGTGGATTTTATACTTTCTTAGCTTTTAAGAAATTGCCAGGTGAAGAGAGATTCTCTGTCTACAGCAGTGGTTCTCAAAATGTGGTCTGTAAATCCAGCAGCCTCACCAAGGAACTTGTTACAAATGTAAATTCTCAATCCCGCCCCGCCCTGCCCCGTGCCACCCCCAGATACTGAACTGGCAATTCTGGAGGTGGGGCCAGCACACTCTGTGTGCTAAGGAGCCCCCAGGTGATTCTGGATCATGCTGGAGTCTGAGAACCACCTGTCTACATCGGTAACCCCCAAGCTGCTGCATACACACAGAATCACTTAGGAAGCTGAGTAACATGCAGAGTCCCAGGACCCATCCCTACAGATACTGATCACAGATCTCTTGGTCTAGGGTGGGCCCTGGAGGTCTGTCTTGTTTTTTGTTTGTTTTATTAAAATATAGGTGACAGGGCCGGCCAAGTGGTGCGATGGTTAAGAGCTGGCTTGGGACGCCAGAGGGCCCTGGTTCGGATCCCGCATATGAGGGCCAGTGACACTGCCCTC
>NW_017731496.1:2094349-2099832 GCF_001890085.2 Hipposideros armiger | reverse complement strand
ATGTAATTGAGATTATTTTCTTAATTTTTTCTTCCTGCAGTTTCCAATTTGTTAGGTGCCTTGGGTTAGTATGAATTTTTATTTTTCAAGTATAGTCTAGTCTTTAAATCGCTGATTTATCACAATGCCTCATAGCAGGCTTGTATGCCCCCACGAACCCCTGAGTGGTATCCCTCCCACTGCAGATCGTCCCATTGGGAGTGGGGTTCCCATAATTACCCTCTGTCTTTCCTGACCCTTTTCTATGTGGTCCATCTCTTGTTTCTTGTGCAAAAGCTGTTCAATTAACCCTCAGTTGTTCTTCAAGAGGAATTGCTCTATGTATAGGTGCATACTTGGTGTGTCGGTGGAGGAGGTTGAGTTCAGGGTCTTCCTACGCCACCCTCTGGGACTTGCCTCTGCCTTGTTAATAAGCACCTCAGGGTGACTTGAATGCAGAGGTCCAAGGCCCAAGCTTAGAAAAACACTGACCTATATATACCTAGGGGAGTTAGAAAATGTTCACCGAGCTCCAGCACTGTTCTGAAGAGACTCCCTTCACGGCTAAGAATGAGCAGGTATTACAATCCAGCTTTCCTCCCAGTCATTCTGTGAAGCTGGCTGCTAGGGTTACCTACTGCGGCAGGTGGTTCTTTTCAGGATTACTCTAATGCTAGAAGGTTAGACTGGCCCTATCAGCTCCTTTCATGCTGACACCTGGAGCACTTTGCTAACTCCTAACCGAGGCTGGGCCCACACGGCTGGCCTCGAAGCAAAAGATTTCTATCCCATTATCAGTTCCCTTGAGCCACAATCCAGGACACAGCTTGGGTTTCCTAGGGGTTTCGTTTTGCACAGCTGATGCATTCCAGTCGTTATTGGGATGCATGTTCCTTCTTTCCCTCCAGTGCCTGGACTTTGCAATTGGTGCATATATAACCTCCTGGCTTCCACATCCTGATATCCTAACCCTCTCTCCCAAATGCTGTCTCTCCCACCAGGTACCTGGCCCTTCATTCTGCAGAACTGCACTAAGACCACTATCAACTCCGAATCCCAACTCAGAATGGAAGCTGTTGCATCTCAGATATGTCAGCTTTTAGGTACAGTATTGCTGTGGTTTGTCTCCTGCCTTCCTCACTTCGCCTCCCATGTCCCTTTAGGCTTCTTAGCACCCCACTTTTATATCGGTTCTGAGGGTCTTTCAGGGTTCTGTCCTTAGCTGTCCATTAATGAAAAATACTACTTCTCATAAGGTTGACTGTGAGCTGTCCTCAACAGACTCTTTCTCCAGTCGGCCATTGGTGCCCTACAGAGATGGTCATCCTGTGTTCCCAGTCATATAACCACACCGGCCCCTGTTGGGAACCCCACAATAGTAATGGATAGGGTCCCAGTAGAGCCACGGTGTATGGTTATGTAGTTTGTGCACTGCACAAACACATCTTAGGAAGGGGACAGTGTGAACTAAAATCCAGCTTGTGCCCTGTTCACCAAGGTGAGTGCCTGACATTGTGTTGTGGATACCTGGAGGAAGGTGTACTGGGTTTTTTCGGGTTTTTTTGTTTTTGTTTTCTTTATGACAAATATTTATGTAAACTCATAATTACATTAGCGTATCAGCTGAGATTAGATTGATGTGTTTTTATTGTCATCTCATTGTTTATGTGCAAATGTACGCTTTTGGAGTGCCTGAAAATATTTTGTGGGAAATAGTTAATTCATTGATATTATTTCTTAGAGTAGGTTTAGGTTTACAGATAAACCGAGCAGAAAGTACAGAGTTCCCTTAAGCTCCTACCCACTCCTTCCCACCCCATCTCCAGCCTCCCCTGTTATTAATTCCTTGCAGCAGTGTGGTACATGCATTATAATTGATGAACCAATATTGATATATTATTAGGAACTAAAGTTCATAGTTGACAGTAAGGTTTCCTCCTGGTGCTGTGCATTCTATTGGTTTTGACAAATATATAATGATATGTGTTCACCATTTTTGTATCGTACAGAATAGTTTCACAGCTCTAAAAAAACCCTGTGTGTTTTATGTATTCACCCTTCCCTCCTTTCCTCTCCCTCCCCAGACCCTGGAAACCACTGGTGTTTTTACCCTTTCACAGTTTTGCAGAAATATACTTTTTTCTTTGTACAAAGGAATATCTGCCAGCCAAAACCACAGGGGTATTTCTGCCAGGGGCACACCATTTTTACAATTTAGCCAATGCCTTGAGCCTAAGATCAAACCCAAAGTAGGATCTCCCCCTGGGTCACTTGAATGTATCGCATCTTCCTTGTTTCTCCTTATCTAATGCATCTTTTTCTTGGTAAACATTACCTTCTGCTCCCCTTTCCTCCACGCTTCCACCCTTCCCCTTCTCTGATGCATGTCTATGCCAGCACTGTCCAGAACTTTCTGCAATGATGAAAATATTCGATTATCTCTGTAGGCCAGTACAGGAGCCACTAGATGCATGAGGCTATTGAGCACGTGAAATGTGGCTATGGTGATGGAGGAACTGAACTTTAAAATTGTATTTCATTATAACGATCTCAACATAGCCCCCTGTGGCTAGTGGCTATTTCACTGGATAGCACAAGTTTAAGATTTTAGCTATGCCAGATCACCCATTTTGATCATATTCTACCTTCATACTTTAAATTCTTCCCTTATTCTTGACTCTTCCCTGACTAATTAGAAAAGAAACAGAATTCTGCTTGACCTCATTGCAGAAACACACAGCTCCCAGGTCTGTCCCACTTATCACCATATCCTTCTCTTACAGAACATTAAGATGCCTTGTAAAAGTTCTTTAATTTATGAGGTTCTTCCATGTTCTTTGTCTATACAAGTTATGTCTTCCTCTATAAAATGTTTTCTGTTCAAAACTCGACACTCCTAGAAAACATAGTAGAATTACATAACTAATGCTTTCGTTGGCAATAACTATAAGCCATTGTTAGTGGGTTAGCACATGCCATTTTAGATGATTGTGGCACAACATTAAAGGTATGAAAAAAAGAAGAAACAATAACATCAGAAGAAATTAAGGCTTTCAGTCCAGGAGCTGTGGCTCTCAGGAGGCGGGAGTTGGGAGTTCTAAGGACATCTGTGCCCCGCAGGCTCGTGACACTGGTCATGTTACTTAATCTCTCAAGGACTCAGGTTTCTCCTTTATAGAATGCAGGGTTTTGACCAGATGCTCCCATTTAAGGTGTCTCTTGGATTAAAATGCTCCTTGTATCAAAAGCAGTCTGGGAATAACTGGGAGAGTTGAAACTTTTGTCACCCAGAATATTTCACACAATCTCACCCCCACCCGCCCTTTCCCCAACTAGCAATGTGTGTAATGAACACACCAACTTTGCAAAGGACAAGTCCAAAACAATATTTTAAGAACCAACAAAACCTAGTTCAGCGTGAGTCATTGGTCCTTCTCTAGTGGCTAAACTGACCACAAGCGTTAGTGAATAGCCTATATGGTGCCCTCAAAACATCTGCACAAACCTTTTATTTCAGTGCTTTGAACAGAAATAAACACAGCCATTAAGCTAAATTCTGCATTCCACCAAAGAGATGAAAAGTTAAAGCATAAGCATGAACTCCCTGGCTGAGGACGTCTTGCCTGCATGCCCGGTGAGTGGTCAGTTCAATGCTTGGGCTCTGTTATATAAGCAGTAGGAAACCTTTGCATATAAAAATAGGGTGAGTTTGTGCTAAAGTAAAAATCTGTGTTGTGGAACTCTTAATGCGCACATAATTGCCACTTAGGCTTCCAAGCTAAAGGATTTGCTAATGGCAATGAAAATGGGGCGTGATCCAGAGTGAAATAATTGATTCATGACTTGGGAGGGTCTGAGTCGATTCTCCTCAGCCAAGCACCTACATGGTTTTTCTTTCCTTCAACCTTGCTCCTGCGGCCCCATGTGTGGAAGAGGCATAGTGTTGTTGTGACGACTAAGTGACACTAGGGCACAGCCTTGCAAACTCTTCCTCTGGAGTCCTTGGCACCACTGCAATTATACATTCGTTTACATCGTCACTGGACTCCTGACTCGCTTTCCTCGACTGTAAATTTCAGGAGGGCATGGATTGTGTCAACGTTGGCGCCGAGCCTGGAGTAGGGAGTCAGCACAAACCTTTGGAATGAAACACGTAAGCCATGTGTGTAGTCAGTCGCCGGAGTCAAATTCCTGGGCCTGGGTCCCGTGCTCTCGGACAAGTCTTGCCTCTGCCTTAGTTTCCTCTTCCTTAAAGGAAGATTATAATGGTGTCTACTTGATTGAATAATTGTGAAAATCAAGTGAGATGATACATGCAGAGAGCTTCGAACAGTGTCTGGCACAGAGTGAGGACTCAATACGGGTTAGTGATTTTTAACGTTCATGATGATGGTAGCTGATATGCAATAAGCACTTCATAAATGACAGCTCTTATTGATACTCACTAGCATTATTGAAAGAATACTTGCCTTTTGAAGTATGAGTTATATGGAGGCACTCAGTTATAGAGACTGTAACAGGACCACTGCTGACCTTTATTTGCTATGCCAGCTACAGGGGCACAGGCTGTCCCAAAGGAAACCCCAAAATGATGGCCACAATGGTACATGGGTCTCTAGGGCCCGAGGGACATTGACAGAATGTTGTTTCACCTCCCTACGTTCATCCCTGTCTTACCGCCCAGGACCCGCCTCTCATCTCTATCTGGCCGGTCCTCCCAGAAAGTCCCCAGCTTGCAAATCAGCCTCCCATATAGGATCTGTCTGTATCCACAGTTCAAGGATGCGTTTCAGCAACCTGTTCTCTTGCAGAAATAATTTATTTCCAGAAGGTGAATGATAGAAGCCTGTATTGTTATATTTAAGACAGGAAGGGGACACAAAGGAAAAGACTTGAGGCTAATTCGAAATCCTCCATTTACTAACTGAATCACCACTGGTAAGTTACCTGATTAATTGAGTCTCAGAATATTATCAGTTAGGTGGAATGATGAATATGTGATCTACCTCCTGTGCTTATGAAAATTAAATGAGATAAAGATGTAAAGGACCAGCTCCAATTAAGATAAGAGAGTTTCTAAGTTGTGAAAAGTAGAACTTTTCCACCTCCCACCCTTCCAACTCTAGCCCTGAGTTTCCAAATTGATGTGGGAAATTTAGCTAAGGGTGTTTTCCTTTCTCTAGGGACTCCTTTTTTAAATGGTGGGGCTACTTCCTGTCTGAGGACAAAGGAGAGAGTGGGGAAGGACACACACACAGACACAGACATACCCCCCACACACACACACACACACACTTTCTTTTCAAATTCTTTGCCTTCTGATTCTTCTTGAATTTGTAAATGAAATTTGAATAATGTTATAATTCCATTCCAGTATTTTTCATATACTGTTATTTAATGGAATAAGGTTATCACATTTTATCCTTACCTCCCTCCTTTAATTTTCTGAATTTAATGATATTAGATTTGAATTTTATGGCATGTTCTGGAACAAGGTTTTGCCC
>NW_017731496.1:2084790-2092397 GCF_001890085.2 Hipposideros armiger | reverse complement strand
CACACACACACACACACACACACACACACACACACCAATGACAACAGCTACCACTTTGGATGACTTTCCATCGCCTTAGGATAAAGCCCCAAGCATGGCCTACAAGATCTGGTCCCTTCCTATCTTTTCATCCTTCTGGCTTCTTATTCTATCCCCAGTTCTCTCAGTCCCAGCAGCAGTGGCCTTTTTAACCCCCGTCGCTCAGAAGTGCTATTTGGCACTTTCTTGCCCCTGTGACATTCAGTAGCATCTTGTCTCTTCTGCCTGGAATGACTTTCACCCCCAGCATCAATATGCTGCCTCCCCCTTTACAAGCATAACCATGAATGTCTAGGCCTAAGCATCATTTCTCAGTACGATTTTTCCTCACGTTCCCCTCTAAGTTAGAGTGCCTGTGATATGCTCTAGTTTCCCTCTTTCTTTACACTCACTGCACTATGATGTCTCTTTCTGCCCTTTCGGCAGTACGAGTTATCTGTGTATATGTTGAGGGTGAGGCCAGGGTTGGGTGGGGAGCATCAGGTCCACTTTTTTCATGATTGCAGTCCCAGAGTCTAGCCCAGTAGTTGCTTGTAGTACTCCCTGGCTGGACGCATGAGGGACTTAATATCAGCAGACTAATATCTACTCACGCACTTGGGAAGGCTCAGGGAGATGATGTATGTACAGAGTTCAGCACAGCTCTTGGCACATGATAAATGTCTGCATGAATGACGACTATGTCATTAATCAGAATGTTTAGGTGATCACTTTGCTTCATTCCTGAATTCTTTGGTGGGCGTGTCTCCAAATGGTGGAGTTAAAGGGAAAAAAGCACGCTGCCTTTTTGCACCTATTCTTTTGAATACTATCTGAGAGTTTTAGAGCAGAATGAGATGCAACAAAGTGCCAAACCTAAAATTGGAGCTGGGACAGACGATGGCTTTGATGTGATAGCTCTAGTGTAATTGTATGTTTGCATGGGCCTCAGGTCTGGCTATACTCCAGGTGCAAACATTTACAGCCCCGTTCATCAACCAGATGTTACCAGTTTGGAGAGTTCTTTTCAAAAAAACCAAAAAAACAAAAGTACAGAAACATGATCTATGCCTATAGAAACCTACATGCTAATACTTGGAAAATGACTGCAGTGAGTATCATATCAAACTACAGTTTGCAAAAGACACGGAATCCACATGAAAGCCAATATCTGAGTAGTAAAAGGTGAATATGGTTTCACAGCTAGAATTTTAAGATAGGGTTTTCATAATGGATACCAGATTATGTAAAATTTGGCGTGATAGAGTTGCATGTTCTTTTATTGAAAGATTATAAATAATTGTGAGACTTCTTTTATTTTCAACTGACCAGGTCTCTTACATTACAAACTTTGATGAAAATCTAACATGAGTAGGACAAATGCTAATGATTGTTAGTGCTGGGAGAAACTTCATGATTCAAAAGAAGGAAGTCATAATGTTGCTATGTCATGTATCAGGAATGATGTTTTAAAATGGAAACTTTAATTCATCTTCTAAGAATGGCCCAAAATTGCATGAGAAGGTGGCGGTGGAGGGTAAGAGGTGGCTATGAGGGGACATTTGGAAAGGGGGAGGAAAACCTAACTATTAATAGCTTCTACCTCTTTGAAACTATAATTTCTCTACTACCAGTAGCCTGAGACTGAGCCTCCCTGATTCAGCTTCTATTAATAAACTTGGTGTATCAGGAATGTGTTTGGCTGCAAGTAACAGAAAACCCAAACAATAGTGGCTTCAACAAATAGGGGATTATATTTCACACGTTACATAAATGCAGAGTTAGATGGTTGCCGGGATCGTCTGAAACTCATAATGCCATGAAGGATTCTATCTTTCTGCTCTGCTATCCTTAGTCCCTCACATTCTAAGATGTTTGCTCTAGCTCACCTTTGCTATGAAAGCAGGGAGAGAGTGGTACCTCTGTCTCCTTTAAACAGGAAGTTAAAGGCTTTATCAGAATCCCCAGGTAAACATCTACTATGTTTCATTGGCTAGGAAAAATGAACATTTACTTAGACAATGATTTAGTGAGAAAAAGAGGGATGTGGATATTGGATAAGCAATTAACCGGGATGCCACACTTGGCTTAGTCTTCATACTATCCTGATTGCTGATGGAAAGTACGTAAGGGAATTGATTGACTTACATGTTCAGGCAGGCTCTCTCAGTAGGGAGTGGGTGAATAAGTGAAGATCTGACAGGCCGTTTCTGGTGGCTTCCAAACCTATAACAGCGCAACTAGCAAGGAACTCACTAATAATATTTTGCTATTAACTGATACTTTGAAGATTGTGATGTTATTTAGAATAAGGTAGATAGCCACTGAGCTGAGCTAGATGCTTTCCTCCATAGAAAATGAGTGACTAAGTAACTGTCGTACTTCCCCATGTAGAAGACGCACCCTTTTTCGAAAAATTTGGGGTCTAAAAACCGGGTGCCTCTTATACAGTGGTTGTATGAGCGCAAAAACAAGTGCAAAAAAAGCAAGAAATGTAAGTAAAAAATTCTACAACCACTGTATAGACGCACCTAGTTTTTAGACCCCAAATTTTTCGAAAAAGGATGCATCTTCTATATGGGAAATATGGGACAATAGTTCATAGGTGACTGTCTGTGACTGTGTGTCCCTGTACTTTGGAAATACCTGAGCCTTTCTGATATCCAGGCTGGCACACAGGCTTTTTGCCAAGTTAGAGAGAGATCTGAAAATGCCCATTCCATTCCATTTGCAAAAGCCACCACAGCATTTCGTCTTCTGACCCTAATGGGAAGCACATGGAGGTCACTGAATGGTGGGAGTCCTTCAATGCTCAAATTATGTTTTTTAAGCAAGGGCGATGATAAACTGACCTCCCAACGTGACCCTGGCAGAAGCCAGTAGCCTTGCTTATTCTGGCCACAGTCCTGGTGCGATCCAGGGTTCTGGGAAGTTGCACTTTAATTACAACCTCTTTCACCCTCTTTCTCTTCCTCTGACACTCAGGATCTCTTATATAACATGAGTTAGAAATACCAAAACTGAAAGTTTCTTTTCTTGAACTCATTAAATAGATGTAATTTGCATTTAGCTTCTTTTCTTTTAGATCTGGCCAAATGAACATGTTGTTCTGTTTTTCTGAGGCATGCATAACTTAAATTCTCTTTATTTCTCTAGCTTTTATATCTTAGTGAAACTTTCACTTTTGTTTTCCGTGGCAAAAATAATAAAGAGACTTATGGTATCTTCTAAATTTTCTTTAGCCATAGGATATCCTACAAGGAATATTTCTTTTAAATGCTTTTCTTTGTGTGCTAATAAGTTCTCATGAGAATCGGTTCATTTCCAAAAAGTTTTGCACGGAACTTATGTATGAAAGTTAAAATTCACATTAATTAATTCAAAATATGTTGGTTAATACTAGAAACACTACATTCTCCATAAATCATGGAAATATTAGGTCACATTAAAATGCAAGATCAAAAAATCATTTTCAGTTGTTTCATATTACTTACCACAGAATGTGTGTCCTGTTTTTGCCTTCAATTCAACAGCAACTCAAGGTAACAAATGTTGATTGAGCATCTTAAGTCTGTGCAAAGGTGCCCTTCTCTGAGCATATAAAGGAATTAGATACACCAGCACCTGCTTTCAAAAGGACTCTTATTCTGTGAAGAGGAAACAGACACATAAACAAGTAATTACAATGCAGTGTAATAAAATACAATGATAGAAAGTTATAGAAGGACAGGATTTAACTCTGCTGGGAGACAGTGAAGAGGGGGCCTCAGAGTGAGTTCAAGATGGAAGGCGATGCCTGGGGAAAGATTTTCCTAATTGGAGGGGGGCTGACGGGGTGCAGGAGGGCATGCTGGACAGAGAGAGACCAAGTAGAGATGTGCAGTGGAATACAGATTAGTAGCCACTAAACTGTTATCTGTGTCTATGAGGGGTTTTATTTGTTTGTGTGTGTGTGTGTGTTTTTAAACCACAGTTTAGTGGTTACCAGAGGGTAAGGAGAGAAGGGAGATGGTAGAAGAGGGGTAAGAGCTCAAATATATGGTGATGGAAGGAGAACTGACTCTGAGTGGTGAGCACACAATATGATATATAGGTGATGTATTATAGAAATGCACACTTGAAACCTATGTAATTTTACTACCATAGTCACCCCAATAAATTTAATTTTAAAAAACTACAAAAAATGCAGATTAGAAGTGTGATGAGATCCTGAATTAAGACAGTGCTGGGGAGGAGATGGCAGGGGGTGAATTTTCATTACTTAGAGGGTAAAACTGAACACCTCAGCAATTTGATTTAGCATCTTCTTAAAAGGCTACCAAAGGTGAAACTTACTAATGGTTCATCAAGATGATTTTGCTGGTATTGTCTTTTCAATAGATAATCTGATTTGAGACAAACTTTTGACAACTATATACTATATGGGTATAATCTGTTTTCATTTGAATATTATGTGTATATAAATGCCCAAGGCTATATGATTGTATGCATCAATGGTACTTTTTCAAGGCATTTGTTCTCGATACATAGCAATGAACAGAAGGCAAAATAAGAAAATGATCTCTGTATTTGGTGGCTGGCTTTCTCACTGGTCCCTAAGTCTCCTTTCTTCCAGAATGAAGGCATTACTGACTCCCTACCACTGCATGTAGGCAGAACAGCTTTCCCCGTTTTGCCTGACAAATGGCGAAGCAACCGGCTGCCTCACGCATTTATTTTGTTGACGTGTTCTGAGTCCTAGGATGTTTGGAACTGGTGATAGAGAAGTCAAGAAATTGTAGTCCTTGCCCACAAGAGAAAGGAGGATGTAAACAGATACTCTTAGTACAGTGTGATAAGCACGTTATTAGAAATGGGGCCAGAGTCCTGAGAGAATGCAGAAAAGCGAGCTAGTTGCCTGGTGGCAACAAAAGAACTTCACAAAGGTGGTGATAAGATAGCTTTGAATGTTTAGAAGAATGGGGAAAAGGAGGGACATACGGTGGCATTTCAAATATAGGGAACCGTGGAAACGATATCATTGTTTTTTAATTATTTGCTCCATCTCCCTGTGAGAGGCTGATATTTCCCTGACCCAGTTAAGGTCAGGCTTGGTCATGTGACTTGCTTTGGCTAAGAAAATGTGAGTGTTTTGTGCCACTTCTGAATAAAACCTTTAAGATCCATCATGATAGTCCAACATTACTCTTTTCCCTTTGCCACCTGAGAAAACCATTTTCAGAAAGGGGCTGCTTATTCAGTGTGAGTCTCAGAATCAGGAAGACTCTTGAAGTAGAGCTGAAGCTAACCTGTAGAATACATGGAATGTAAGCAAGAAATAAACCTGTGTTGTTGAAAACCACTGAGAACTGGGGATGGTTGTTACAGCAGCAACTCAGGAAAACTGACTAAGGAAGAGACAGTACATGCAAAGGTGCAGAATTATGAATGGGTACGGAGTGTTTGAGGAACAACGAGTTTAGCATGGCTTCGGGTGTAGACTGAGTATTTAGAGCCAGAAAAGCTAGAAAGGTAGTTTGGGAACCAATTTTTGAAGGGTCTTAAATGCCCTGCTAAGAAAGCTGAACTTTATTCTTTAAACGGCAGAAAGCCAGTAGACACTAAGGAATGACAGGAGAAGATTTACTTCTTAGGAAGATGATTCTAATGGGAGTGGAAAGAGACTAGTACCAGCGAAAGCAGCTAAAAAGATATGATACTAGCAACTAATACTTATTGTGCACTTACTATGTCCCAGGCATTTTGTATACAGTTATCAAAGTAATCCTCACAACATCTCCATTTGGTAGGTATTATAATGGTTCATCTTTTTTAATAGGTAAGGAAATGGAGGCACAGAGATGTTAAATAACTTGGTTTGGTCACTGCTCAAGAAGTGGTTGAGTCAGAAACCCATCCCCAGCCACCTGGGTGCTGGAGACCATACTCTTCACCACTATGCTCCAAATGGTCCAGGTAAATGGTCCTCAGCATCTAGACTAAGACAGTGCATGACACAGAAAAGGTCTCGAGTCTCATATTTCTGAGATTGCACAGAATATGGGCATGAGTTGGAGCCTAGGGGTGAGAGAAGTGGAAGGGCCAGAGACAATGCCCCATTGTTTTACTCAGGAGGCTAACAAGTTGGTGAAGCAATGACTGGAAACAGGGGATATGAAATCAAGTTTGGGCAGAAAAATGAAGAGTTTTGTTTGGGAAATGTTCGTTTTGAGGCAACTACACAGCACCTGGTGGTGAGTAGAGTATGGTACCAAAGCTCAGGAGCAATGTGGGGTGGAGACAGATCTAGGTGGGCCAGACAGCAGACTAAGTCCCCTGGGCAGATGTAGTGAGTGAGTTGAAAAGAGGGCTAAGGGCAGAAATCAGAAGAACCCCATTATTGAAGGAGTAGATCTACAAGGAGGAGCCAGGGAAAGACGAAGAGGCGGTGATAAAGGCAAGAAAGGTGTCAGAGAACAGAGGATGGATTTCAAACAGGTGCTCACCGCCAGTGACTTCAAACTAGAAAAACTGGGAGGTGACCATGGCCACCTCTGTTTGTGGCATGCTTCAGCCACATAATGACTTTGAGAAACAAGAACATCCACTTACACAGCAGAATAAACTGTGCAGATCACCAGCACCCCAATGCAGGTGCAAGGATGCATGGGGTGGAGGTAGACAACAAGTCAAAAATGTGCTTCCCTCATCATGACTTTGTAACTACAGAATTACATATGAATTTTTAAAACAACGGGTTCCCATAAATGGAAAAAAAAGTGCATTACTTCAATTTACAGGAATTGCCTAATTCCAAACACGGTAGTGAGTAAGATTTAAAAGTAAAATCTTTTCTTGAACACTCCCATATCTGGAAGAACCAGCTTATTGGATTCATTTCTTATGTGTTCTCCAGTAACACTATTAAATTTCAACAGCCTATAGCTAGTTAGAATGATATTAAAAGTATTTGCACAGAGTTCCCCTCATTTTTCATGACTTAGTGGAAAACCAGATTTTTTTTTTTTACGTACAAATAGCTTAAAGCTACACGGAATTTATTATGCAATATTCTACTAGGAATATCCCACATGCATGCTTTATAGCAGGGGAAGAAGAAAATATTATTTTGTCTACGACACAAATGACATCTTTCTCCAGTGCACCTAAAATTGTTAAAGTATGTTGAGATGGTGTTTGAAAAGGGCTTCATGGAAACAAAACTTAGAAACATGGGGTCAAAGAATATTGATTTTTTTTCCCATTGCAGGATTTCCAAGAGCCTTTAATATACTGATTTACACTGTGTGGCTCCAGAGATAACTATAGCATGCAGAAGCTTATGTGACTGTAGATTCCTCATTTTTTTCAAGAACACATGACCTACTTGCCATATTTCCCCATGTGTAAGACGCTCCCATGTATAAGATGCACCTTAATTTTGGGGCCTGAAATTTGAAAAAAAGTATTACATAAAGTTATTGAACCCAAGTTTTTTGTTTCTTTTTTTTAAAAGATTTTTTTCTTTTAATCCGGGAATTGGGGGATGGGAACAATGCTGGGGAATTGGGGGAAGGGCAACAGACAAGTTGCTGTCCTTTTGTTCTTCA
>NW_017731496.1:2064212-2084030 GCF_001890085.2 Hipposideros armiger | reverse complement strand
CGTCCTCCACAACTAGACTGAAGAACAAAAGGACAGCAACTTGTCTGTTCCCATCCCCCCAATTCCCCAGCACTGTTCCCATCCCCCCAATTCCCCAATAAAAATCTTTAAAAAAAATTCATACAACTCCTCATCACTGTCAAATGAAAGTAAAAAGTCTACAACCACTGAATAAGACACACCCAGTTTTTAGACCCCAAATTTTTTGAAAAAAGGTGCATCTTATACATGGGGAAATACAGTAATCAAATGTCCTATGTGGTGGATTATATTTCCATTTAAAATATTTGCTGCCTCTCCCTATACTATCCTTTTCAATAGGATTAGCCTTCCCTCCTCCACTGAACATAGGAGTGGCTATGGGACCTGCTTTGGCCATTGTAATGTGCCTGCAAGTAAACTTTAAAAGGCACTTTAAAAGGCAGCCTGTAATCCACCTATCTTTTCACCCTCTGCTACAAAAGGCCAGAGAGAGTGTTCCCATAACCGAGAGTGCTGGAGTGTCCTGTGATAGAAATGTAAATGCATAAGAAATAACCTTTAAAGTCATAAGCCATTAGCATTTTGGATTATTTGTTAGCACAGCTAACTTCCTCGAAGCTGACTATAATACCTGCTACCTCTAAGCATTTCTAAATTACTTGAACCTTATTGCTTTTTCATGTGTACTCATTCAGTCTCAATCTTATAAATGATGAGATGTTCTTAGAATTGTTCTTTAGGTTCAGACAGTAGCACTTGAATATGAACTGAAAAAAAAATGAAGCAAGACTTAAAACAATGGTACACATACTCTTGTATGAGGTCTGACAGGTAAGTTCATGAACTCTTCCTAGAAAAAGTACATACCTCATTGCTGAATACCACTATGATCACCTTCAAAATACTCCCCTTGAGGGATGGCCGAGTGGCTCAGTTGGTTAAGAGCTCACTCAAGAGTTTGAGCTCTGAGCAACAGCAGTTCGATGCCCGGCCCCAGCCTGAGCTGAGCTGCCCAAAGGTGGCAGGATGGCTCAGCTAAAAAACAAACAAAAAAAACCACACACAAATACTCCCCTTGAGAAGCTATGCACCAACACCAGTGCCTAGTCCACCCTTCAAAGCAATTTTGGAACTCTTTTTCTGGAATGGCCATCAGAGCTATCGTCGTATTACCCTTGATGTCCTGAATGTCATTAAAATGTCTTCCTTTCAACATTTCCTTTATGTTTGAGTAAAGAAAAAAAGTCATTGGGGGCCAGATCAGGTGAGTAGGGAGGGTGTTCCAATACAGTTATTTGTTTACTGGCTAAAAACTCCCTCACAGACAGTGCCATGTGAGCTGGTGCATTGTTGTGATGCAAAAGCCATGTTGGTGAAAATTTCAGGTCATTTAACTTTTTCAAGCAACCTTTTCACCACTTCCAAATAGTAAGCTTGGTTAACTGTTTGTCCAGTTGGTACAAATTCATAATGAATAATCCCTCTGATATCAAAAAAAGTTAGCAACATTGTTGGAACAAGTTCTCAAACTTAATTGTCAGACTTCGTGTGTTCGTGTGTATATGTGTGGATATATATATATATATATATATATATATATATATATATATATTGGTTACAGAATTGAAATGTCCATGGTTTTGACAAAATAAAATGTAATTGTTTGCTGAGCTATGCAGGACATGTTATAACTGGAGACCAGACCGGCCTCTGGGAAGGTGTCAGGAATGGGGGATGTTGTGGGCACGTGGGTGAGACAAATAGTGTGCAGGTTCTCATGGGAGGAAAACCCAGCAGGCAAGGCACTGCCTGGAGAGTCAGGGGACAGTGATTTGCAACAGGGAGGTTTGGAAAGGTGTGATCAGGCGGAAGTCCTGGCAGCTGGGTAGGGAATGAACATGGAGCAGGGAACAGGGAGGTAGACAGAGTAAGGGTGTAGTCAGCTGAAATCAGGGCTTCGCTTATAGGTAGATCTAGATGTTCAAAAGATGGCTTCAAGTATCTGTTTCTTTCCATCTTTCACCTCTACCTTCCTCCATATTAGCTTCATTCTTGGGTCAACTCTTCCATGAGGGGCAATATGGCAGCCCCCAGTTTAGTGAGCCCCAAACTGGGTCTCATTGGTCTGGCATGGGAAGGTTAATCTATAGCCTGAGATGCCCTGTTTGGCCAGGACTGGACCATATGCCCATCTCTAGAGACAGGATGAGGTTCCAGCTACCTGAATCACAAATGTTCCCCCAAAAGGAAATGGGGGCACTGTTACCAGCAGCAAGGGAGGTAATGAGGACGAGGCAGAAAAAATTCAATCTGTCTACTGTAGACTTGATGACAACTTCTCCTATTGTGAACCAGCAATCTAGCAGGGAAGGGAACTCACACACTGGATTTTTTTCCCCTGAAAGGAGATATTTTTCTCAAATGAATAAAGCAACTAATTTTATTCCAAAGTGTTTGAAGCAAGCAAGGTGTCTGTCCCTTTTAGAGAAAATATCAGAGAGGAACTCAGTGTTATTAGACCTCAAGTCTAATTGCAGACTAAGGAACCTGTGCTTTCTACTGCAAGGTTGCCTGTTAATAACATTTTTCCACTAGATATGTTAAACCTACATACTTATTAACCTTGCTTTGAATTTAGTTTTCATGGAAGCTATATTTTCTGCAGATACATAGTGTAATGAGAAAAATGCTGGCAATCTCTTATCCCTTTAAATCAATTACTAAAGGCTGGAATCGGAGCCATTTGCTACAAAGAGTTCTCAAAATATCACAGCGAAAAGCAGGTCAGTCTTCATTATGACTTCTATTGACTCACTTGTGATTCTACACCAAGAAGATGCATATCAAGTCTCTTTATTGAAACAGGTTTTGGATTCTGTGGTGTCTTTCTATTTATAGCCCATATTTTCACTTATTTATTATCATGTAACAATTTCAGAGTAAGGAAGTTCATAAGTAAAGATGCTTCTCCATTGACCTGTTTCCTCTACCTGAAGAAAGCTTCCTCTGCTCGTCCTCCAAGTATAATTAGACTCCTTTTCTTGATGTTGTGTTTGTGTTCTGTGTTGGTATGATGCCTTACATATATTGAGTGTTTAATAAATGCCACTAATTAATGACTCAGCACGGGATCCACATGTTCTGCCTTATGCCAACATTCACTAAAGCACATGGAGTCCTTGCTGAGACAACTTGGAACTTTGCCAAGATCTAGATATTTGGGGTGTTTTATCAGAAATTTGGGAAATTCCAAAAATGAGATTTGTTTAATGTGGCTTCTTTTTTAAAATCGAAACATGACAGCTATATTTATTTGTTAACCCTCACAATATAAAGTGGAGCATAATTAATAAAATGAAGTTTATTTAGGAAGACTATTAAACTCTTTCTAGTTGTTGACAGCCTCAACCCCCAAGATTTCAACATCTGACTGCGCAGAGAAGTATCTCTGATGTGTATAATCCATATATAACTTGTGTGATCATGCAGTTCAAGCAATTTCTGCCCTTTCTCACTTCACATTTCCTCCTCTGCAGGGCTGATAAAATAACAAGTGTATTTGTTGTTTTCAGACCATTGTAGAAAACAGAACCAGCCAGAAAGTTAGACTCTTGCCCCTGCAGCTTACTGACTATTGTGAAGGTGATTTATGTGGATGGAAAGGCTACCATCACACATAGCATTCAGAAACTGAAAAACTGAAGGGCATGGAGGGTTTATCTGTGTCAGTCCCTTCCTGTGGTAGCTTGTAGAAAACCTGTTAGACGTCAGAATGGAAAGAGAGAGAAGGGAGGAGAGGGATTGGCTGAATACCATGGCCAGATGTCCAGAAGCCAAATCCTAATAGCCTTTTCAACTGATGTCCCTGAATTCCTTGAGCTATTCATGAAATTCTTATAACCTTGAATATCTGTTTATGTCATCAGTGTCAGTTCAAATCATGGATTCCACAGACAACTTGATAAACGATGTTCAATTTTATCTCAGACAAATGCATTCTGGTTCGACCAATTGTTTCGTTTATGTGAGCACTTTGGGACTGTGTCCATAGATATATTTCTAGTTAAAATTTTAGTTTTCAAAGTGTTGCTTGACCAATTTTCACAAGTTTGTGCTTTGGATATCATCTGGATTTTGCCCAGACCCCTCCTTCCAACAGGCACACAAACAGACCTGAGTTTAAAAATGTTATGTATTTGGTTACTTGATCTTTTCTTATCACAGGCAACTAACTACTGTATCCAGATAAGTCCCTACTGACATTGTTGTGGGGCCTGCCAAAGAACCTGTCTAATGTCACATTATCACAGCAAAACTGATGACCAGCCCAACTGAAAGTCCTCCTTCACTTGAGGCTCTAACAGCATGTTGACTCTTGGCATTTACAGTTGTTTGCTTATTGAACCGTGTCAGGTTTCTATGGCTCCGAGTGCTGGCTCGCGTTATAGTCAAGTGGAAGCAAGAAAATGCAGGCAAGTCTTTCATGGAAAGATAGGCCTGCTGCAATGTCAGGTTTCTTGGTAAATGAACAGAGAAAAGGGAGATGTAATCTCCCTTGACTTCTCCAAGATTTTGACAGAAGGAAGTTGTGGATGGGGATGTGCGCAGGTCATGTTAGAACTGGCGATCAGACCTGCCTCTGCCTCTGGGAAGTCAGTGGGTGGGGTGCTGCTGGTAGAAGGGAAGGGAAGAGGATAGTGTGCAGGCATCGTGCGGAGGGGGTGTGGTGAGAGAGGAGGGGAGGAGAGGGAGCAGAGGGGCACAGCACCTGGGTGTCTAGGGACAGGAAGGTGGCAATCCGGACAAGTAACCTGCACTCGGAAAGTTAGGTAAGGTATGACCAAGTGAATGTCCTCTCAGGTTTGGGCTAAGCCTAACCAGATATGGTGGGAAGGAATGAGGTAGTCGGGATCAAGAGCCCTAGTCAACCAAAGTCATGGCACCATCTGGGACTAAGGGGTAGACCCCAGTCTTGGGGGATGGAGAATATAAGGAGAGCTGTAAGGCAGACAAGGCCTTACTTACAGTGATTAAATCCTGAAGCAATCTGATCACAACAGTGACTTTATCACAGAAGAGTGAAGAAAAGGGAGCCAATATTCATTGATGGCCTCCCATATGCATGTCAGACATGGAGCTGGGCTACAGATTTCATTCACGTAGTCATTCAACAAGTTTTAATTGAGTACCTACTATGTGCCAGTCACTGCTCTAGGCACAGGGGATAGAGCAGTGAAGAAAAAGAAATCCTTGCCCCCTTGGATCTTACATCATCATAAGGGAGACAGAAAACAAACAAAATAAATGAACTTTACACTAGATTAGAGGATAATAAGTGTCCTGGTGAAAAACAAAGCAAGGTAGAGAGATGGGGAGTGGAGGATTAAAATTTTAAATGAGGCCAGGGAAAACCTCACTGAGAAGGTGACCTTTGGACAAATCCTTGAGGGAGTGAGCAATCCAGATACCCGTAAGAAAAACATTCCAGGCAGAGGAAATAACAGGAACAGAAGTTGTGTTGTGAAGTAGTAGAGTGCCTGGTATATTCAAGAACAGACAAGAGACCAGAATGGCTGTATTCCTATAAGTGAGGGGCAGAACCGAAGGAAATGAGGGAAGCAGCAGGCTAGGGTACAGGTCAAGATATCATTATTAGGCCAGTGGTTCTCAACTGCAGTCATTTTGCTTCCCAGGGGACAGCTGGCGATGCCTGGAGACATTTTTGGTTACCACAGTTGGGGGCTGTTTGTTCCAATTTAGACTTTAAACAATTGAAACTGGAGTCTTTACGTACACAGGGAGCTCCCATCCAGGCAAATGGATGGCCAGCACATTGGACAGAGGCACGAGATTTCAGACTGGTCACTGTAAATCGAAGTAGTCAGAAACAAACAGATATGAAGTTGTCTTGTAAAGCCTATTCATGAAATATAATATATATAAAGAACTGTGTACATGTCAACTGTACACATCGATGAATTTTCAAAAGCAAAACACCAGGTAACGAGCACCCAGATCAAAAACAGAACGTCATCAGTACCCTGAAAGCCCCATGCCACCTCCTCTAAATGCTACTCTTCCAAGAGTAGCCATTATCCTGATTTTTAATACCATAAATTAGTTTTGCCGGTTTTTGAACTTCTTATGATGGAATCCCATAGCATGCACTTCCCTCAACATTATGTTAGCAACATTCATCCATATTGTGTAAAGTTGTAGACCTTTCATTGTCACTGTTGCATAATAGGTCATTGTGTAAATATAAAACAGTTGATCTAGTCTACTTGGCTAGGCATTTGGATAGGTTCCAGTTTGGGGTTATTATGACTCGTGCTGCTGTGAAAGTTCCAGTGCATCTCTTTTTGTGAAGACATGTACACATCTTCTTGGGTGTACATCTAGGAATGGAATTGCAGAGTGTAGGAGAGAAAAGAAATCATCATAAAATGAAATGTAGTTTCTTCTAGCTAGAGCAGGGAACAATTCGTATAGAGGTAATAGGGAAGGTTTGGATAGGTTCAACAATGAAAGAAAAACTCCAGAGCTTAGGCTAGAAAAGGCTGCGGTGGCAAGGATGTGTGGTTTAAGCTAAGGAGGACAATAGTGTATTTGGATAGGCAGCTTGCAGAAGCCAGTGCAGCAGTGTGAGGTTGTAAAGGGCTTGGATAGGAGTCAAAAAGCCCTGAGTTTGAATCTTGCTCCGGCAAAGGTGACTGTGTGACTGGGATGCACGGCTCAAAGCTTTGGCTTTCCATTGCAGGCAGTGTAGGTTGTTGAAAAGATTAAATTCATTCATTCAACAACCGCTGACGGAATACATACCTATGCGCGGGGTACTAGGGAATTCAGTAGTGAATGAGAAAAAAGGACCCTTGTCATCACTGATTTTACCAGGAAAGAATACAATGAACAATGGTCATTGAATCACAATTGTGGTAAGTGCAATGAAGGGATATAACCTAGGCTGGGGGTCAGGGAAGCTTCGTTAAGGCCAAGTAGACATGAGCCATGCCAAGAGGTGGAGTGAGAAATCCCAGACAGATGACACAGCATGAGGGAAGTCTAAGGAGGGTGAGGAGCTCGGCCTGCGTGAGGAAGACATGGTGAGTGTGCGAACGGAAAGCAGATGGAAGAACAGCAGGGAGGGCGATGCAAAGGGCAGGCAAGGCCTTTCAGTGATGAGCTTTACCTTAACTGATTTTCAAGCATTTTAAACTGAGCACAAAGAGAGAGCTGGGAATAGAGTAGGGACGGTGACAGAATCGGGTGAGTGCAAAAACAGAGATTGATTTGTGAATTTTCATTTCAGCATTCATCCATGAATTCATTTACATTTATGGGATGTCAGACTACTAAGTGATTCTGGTGGTGCCTGAAATGATTTGGGTATCAATAGCTATTGAATGGATGGATACATAACTAGTAATATATGAGGCTAACACAACTTGAAACAATTCTGTTTATGATGAATTCACTTTGCTCTGATATTAACTTGGTTCTTTATGTAGACTTCCATTCTAGGAACAGTACCTAATATTTGTTGTGTTACTGTGCACCAACTTCCAATCTAAGCAGTAGGTGGCAGGTGTATTCTCTCATTTATTCCTCATCGTAACCCAGGGAGGCAGGTTTTAGTAGAGTCTCCCTGTTACTGATGGGAAAGTAGACACTGCAAGGCACACTGACCCACGCGCCTGAGGTCACAGTAAGCATAGAGCCAGGATTCACACTCAGGCCGTCCGATTCCAACCCACAAGCTCTCAGGGACCACTCTTCACGCCTCCAGAAAGAGGTCACAAGCAAGTCAACAAAAACATCTGGTTGGTTTGGTTGCTCCACTTCTCAACTTAAATGAATAAATTGACATCGTGCCTTACACATGACTCTTGTGAGCTGATTAGCATGACTCCATTCTCTAGGGCTTCATCCCCTCCCAGCAGACTAAGAAGGCTGAGTGCCTACAAATCCAGCTGTGGATCAATGACGACCTCAGGAGGATGACAGGAGTAGAGATGGGGCAGGCACACAGGGTCCAAATCGCGCAGGTTTTGAAGACCATGGGGGGTGTTTTTTTTTATTGTTTTCTTGGTGCAGATCTGATTGGTTAGGAGGGGAATGCAACAGTCCTGATGAGAGATGCTGGCCACTTAGACCAACTAGGGTGATAGCAGTTAAAATAGAAATGAAATAAGAGATTCTAAGTAAAAGTCCTTACAAAATGCTTGGAACATAGTGGGCATATTGTGGCTATTGTTGTTGTTAAGAAGAAAGCCAAGTTCATTTCAATGTAGCAGGCCAAATTTCATGGACTGGAAACTTCTTCCTAAAGCATGGTGTTGAGAAAGACTCCAAGCCTCTTTGAGACCTGTGTGGAGCATTATGATGGACGAGAGACGTCTGCCATGAGCTCTGGATAAGCAGCTGATAGCACACATGCTGAGGGGTGCTTTGATAATGATTTTCAAGTAAAGACGAGATTCTTATACAGATGATTTTGTCATTTTTCTCAATATAACAATATTAAAATATCTGAAATATGATATAAAGGATAGGTAGGCTAACACTATAAAAGGATGTTTTCATTAGGAAAAAAGCAAGGTCCGATGGAAGGTGGATTATAACAATGTACTGAATTGACCTTGGGTTCGGAAATATTAGTGGACAATACACTGCACATGAAGCGTTGTGCAGGCAAGTTATTGGTAGTTTGAGTTAGGTCAAGTACTTTATCCCCCTTGTAGAGATCCATAATGGAGATTAGCATGTTAAACGTTCAGAAAAGCAAGTACCTTAAAGGAACCTCTTCAATGTTGTTGTACCCAGAGTTTTCCAAATTGACTTAATTCTGGAATTTTTTTTTTTACCTAACACTTATTCATCTCTCATAGAAGTATCTGCATTCATATTGTGTGACAATAACATGGTGCTGTGCTACCAAATTGGTAATGTCTTCATTTTTGGTGCTGGCTTTTGTAGAGTTCAATCAGTGGAAGAAAGGGCAAGAGGAAGGAAGAGACCAGCACACAGTATTTGTTTGTTTTTAGAGAACCATTCTTGCTTAACGATAATTGGTCATATATATGGCGGCTTTGCTCTGAATCCAATCGCTGATTCCGTGACTGACAATATGCAATCTTTGGCTGATGAAGTTCAAACCTAAGCATGCCCTCACGTTCTGAAGTTGCTTGAATTTGGACTACCCGGCAGACACGCAGATTGCACAGATGGGGGCCCATTGCAGAACACTAGGGCTTATTCATTTTAAAATGATTTCAAATTCACTTGCAATTTTCAGTTCAGTGCTTAGTACATGAAAGACGCTCCACAAATATCTTGTGAGGACATGAATGAATATATAACTGAATGAATAATTATGGTCACTATTTGTTCTCACAACAGAAGGTAATTATGAAACCAAGTAGGTTATTTGTGCCAAACCTAGGAGAAATTTTAAATAAAACAATGAGTCTGAGAAATAAACAAGATTTCCTTCTTTTTAAATTTTTTTTTGTTCTGTGGAGATCTAGCTACTTAGATTAGCTTTTGTTTGAATTATACACGCTGAAAAAATTTGCGCCTTTGGGCAAAAACTGGATAATGTTATTGAGTAACTTTGTCCTTTAATAACTTGGATAAGTTTGTGGGCATTAGACAAGTCACATAATCTCCTTGTTTTCCTGTCTGCTGGACTAGGTGATCTCTAAAGTCCCTTTCAGTTCAAAAATATCTGTGAATCTATTCACTTATAAATGTGATGCTTTGTGCTTGCTTTTTCCTTGCAATATTGGAAAAGTGTATAATTTTCATCAAAAAAACAGTCTGAGGCCAGATTGCCAAGGCCCCAGGAAAGCAAAGAATTCCAATGTTTTGCAAGAATATCTTCTCATTAAAGGGATGCTCATAGGAGGAAAACAAGAGCTCTATTAACAGGTTCCCTACACAAGAGCCGTATGAAGTCTCCTTCACTGAGTACCTGGATCTTGAGGAGAGCAGCCTCCTCTGCAGCAGACTTGATGGGCATGGATGAACACTGGTCGACACAGACACTGGTGACACAGGCAGGTCCCCTAATCATCTCTACAAGTCACACTTATATGTGCTTATTAAGTGGTAGCCACGGTTCTAAATGTTCTATTTATACTAATGCATTTAATCCCGACAGTAACCCTATGAAGTAGGTGTTGTTATTATCCCTATTTTACAGATGGGCAAACTGAGGCATACTATGTTAAATTTACCCATGGTTATGAACCTAGGAAGTGGTGGAGCCAGATTTGCATCTAGGTAGTATGGTTCCAGATGCCTTGTTCTCAACTACTCTGGTATACTGCCATCTCAGGATATTGTCTAGCCATTGATGAAAGCTGAAATAGACCAAGTCATCTAACATTTATGGGAGCTCACTATGCTAAATGCCGTTAGGGACTGAGGGCGGGGGGAGGAGGGGTGAAATGATGGGGACCTCATTGCTGCTTTTGCCCAGGTAACAAATAAGCAGAATAAAAGAACAAACTCCAGGCAGAATGAAAGGAGCACTAGAATAGAGGTTCTGAGGAGAGAGGAAGGTAGAATTTGAGCTAGCCTCTAAGGATAGGATTTTGATTGACAGGATTTCTGGAGGAGAGCATTTCAGGAGAGCAGCAGCACAGTGTGCGACATAGGTGTGTCTGCCCAGATTGTGAGACATGCAGTGGGGAGGTGATGTTTGGCTCTTAGAACGTTCTGAATGCTATGCTAAGGTGTCTAAATGTAATAGGTAATAAGGAGAAATCTGGATTTTACTCTAGTAGAATTATTGAGATAGCATGATGGGCTGTTGCCTAAGCAGGGGAAATGAGAAATTAAATCAGGGCAGTTTCAGAGACAAATGAAAAAAGGGATGGTGTAGTGGTGGTTGTGATATGGTGCCCAGACTCTTGAAGAATAAAAGTCTTATCCAAGTCACTGGGGCTGCTGCCAACAGAGTCCTCAGCTGTCAAGCCCCTTTACCCAAGGTCATGCTCTCTTCCTGGGGTGGTTGGCTGGCGTCCAATGGCTGATTATTGTGGGGGTTTAAAGACCCCTACCTCTCACCACATCTCAGGACAGCTCTGAAGGGTCATCACAGCTTTAGAACACCCAGGATTGCCATTGAACGCTCTCTACCCAAGCCTGCTTCTTCCCTTCCCTCCAAAAGGCTGCTGTCCCAATAGCACTCCTTAAAAAACCACCTCTGTAGGGCCTGCCGAGTGGCTCAGTTGGTTAAGAGCTCGCTCAAGAGTTTGAGCTCTGAGCAACAGCGGTTCGAGTCCAGCCCGAGCTGAGCAGCCTCTGAGCTGCCAACAGGTAGCAGGATGGCTCAGCTAAAAAAAAACAAACAAAAAAAAACCAAACCACCTCTGTGATAATCTCTCTTAGATTCTGCCTCCTAGGAAACTCAGTGGCTGTATGATGCATTGTAGAAACAAAACCCACAGCTGGGCATCTATCTGTACAGGAATGTGGCAAGAGAAAGAGAGGGATAAGTCAAGAAGAAGCCTATCCAAGGAAGCTAGGATGATGATGGTCTAAAGCTAGTATGATTTCTACCCTAGACAACTGTAATAGGTCCCTCAATGGTTTCCCTGGTTCTCTTCTTGACCCAAATAAGCTGTTGTTCATGCATAGGCCAGAGGGATCACATACAGAAGAAAATCCAAAGTCTTTATCATACCTACAGTGCTCCACCTAATCTGGCCCCAGGTACCTCTCTGACCGCCACGCTCCCCAGGCTCCAGTCACCTGGCCTCCTGGAAGTCCTGGAACATGTCAGTCTTGTACCTGTTAGTCCCCCAGATATTCCCAAGGCCCCATCTCTCATTACATTTAGGCCTCTCTGCTCAAAAACTCCTTCTCAGGGAGGCCTTTCCAATGCCATTTAAAATAGCAGTCCCTATTATTCTCAGTCCCTTAAACCCGTTTTGTTTTTCAAAAGCACTTATTTCAAGTTTGACATTGACATTATATTATTTACTTGTTGATATTTTCACTGTTTTTCTCTCTAGAATGAGAGCTCTGTGAGGGCAAGAACTGTGTGTGCTTCACTGTCATATCCCTGGTCAGGGACATAATTTGTGCATAACTTAATGAAAACTGGGGACATAGGAGAAGTGTACCTTCAGCAGAAAATACGAGTTTCACTTTGAAAATGTTGAACCTGAACCGCCTTTCGAACTGTCATATCAGAAGCTGAGAAGACAGTGACCAGTTCAGATTTCCAGGTAAAGACAGAGCAGAGGAAATTTCTCAGAGTGTCCAGTACCCTGGGAAGTGTACTGCATGGGGGAGAAAGAGCTAGAACCACAGCTCTCAAGTTGCTCTGGGAAATATTAGTCTCATGAGAGGCTTTTTTAAAAAAAGAAGCATGGTTGTATGTTTCCAATGGAATGGAACACAATTCAAATAGGTTTAATACAAGAAAAATAAATAAATAAGCAAAGAAAGGAAGAATGACAGAGATAGAGATAGAGATGAGAGAGAGAGAGACAGGCAGATAGAGTCAGAGATCTATATACGTACATGTATGTATGTATGTATGTATGTATGTATGTATGTATGTATGTAGAGAGGATGCACAGAAGGAGAGTGGGAGGAGAAGGCTTTATGGGCTTATGCATCTGCAAAGTCCAGAGGTTCAAGCTGGACTGGATTCAGGGACTCAAACAGTGATACCAGAGCCGGGTCTCGCCTCCTCTCTCAGCTTTGCTCTTCCCTTCTCTGAGGCAACTGCTTTCTCAGCCAGGCTCTTTCAAAATGGAACACATGGCAAGTAGATCACCAGAACTACTTCCAATTCCTTCCTTTCGGCAAACCCAGATAAAAACGTGACTCTTCCACAACAGTTCCAAAAATATTCAAGGATTTTGCTCTAAGGGGCTGGCCTGGCTTGAGTCATATGCTCAGAGGGATAAGTGGTCTGATTCACGTTGCCTGGGATATATTGGATATGCTGAGCTGGAGGTTCCCCGGAGATGGCTGTGTGTGTGTCTCTTCCCAACTCCGCTTTCCGTGATTTCACCTTGGTAGCTTGAAATTGGCCATGGTGGGAGTGTCTGCACCATGGAAATAGGTAAATGCTGTAAACCAGAGCTATTTTTCTTAGGAGAATTGGTTATTAAACACTAACAAGCACATCACTAGTCATATGGCCATTTCTAAAGCCAGGAAATGGGGGACAAACCCACCAGAACTCAAGAACTCAGAATGGGGGAAGGGTGGAGCCTCAAAGGGCAATGAGGATATTGTTACTAAAAGAATGAATATTGGGCAGTGTCTTCTACACTGTATATTGTTTCATTATCACATCACATCACATCACATCATACATAATTGGAGATCCATAATGAATTAACAGCCCTAAAATGGGCTGAAACCTAAAAGCTGTTGGGGTTTATTGTCACCCAAAAACTTCTTTGATTAGGGAAGTCCTGTTTTTTATTTTTATTTTTTTTATAAAATTCTGACTAACTTCCCAGCATTTTTGGAAACTAGTGAACTAGAGTATAGAGACACAAGATAAGGGAACTAAGAACACAAATATTATTAATACGTAGATCTGTTGCCTGTGATAGTGGCTGGGGAAAAAATATTCATTTATATTCCCATCTCCCTTCAATAGCAATTAGAAAATATGTAAAATAAAGTGTTAATTTTAAAACAACTGATATGTCTGCATACTTTCATTTTGACTTTTAGGCACTAAAAAGGTTTTAAAATTAAAGAAATTTTCTATATCTTTTCTGCTGATTATTATATGTTAATTCATAATATTTTATGAGCTGTAATTAACCTTGGGCCTTTGAGAAATCAAATGTTAAGGTTTTAAATATTTAGGTCTAAACCTAATCTAGTGCCATAATAGGAACAAAAAATGAAAAACAGAGAGTAATAGAAAACTATTTATAGTTAATAGAAAATTAATTTTAAAGCAGTTTTTCTTTCTTTTGGCAATTCAGGCTAATATTGTACATTCTGACCATGTTTTGAAAGGGTTTTACAATGTAAACTTTATAAATATAAAGGCTCTATTTGGTTTCCTCATTGTTGTATCCTTAGCATTTGTGTGTAGTTAAGTACTCAATACATACTTGTTGAATATGAATTTAAAAATCTAATAATGATGACATGATGTTTTTATTCCGCCTTATGATTCCTCATAAACCTGCCCATCATACCTCCCTTCAGGTAGGAATTGATCTTTTCTCCACAGCCCTGATCACAATTCCCCAAAGCCATCGGAAAAGGTTTATGCTTATTCATGATGTCTCGCCCTCTCTTCTTGGCCTGCATTGCAAAATTAGCTAGGGTTGTATTTTTACCATTCGCAGGAAAGGAATCTTCATTGCTCAATCTTCACTGATAGCTGTTATACTGAAAACTACAGAATATTAACATTCTTTGTCTTTAAATGAACTTTTTTATTTTCTCAAGATGGACAATGTATTGCAAATCCAGGGCTCATAAACAGAGTATAATTCTGAGAAAGCCCTAACTAAGCTGCTGTGTGTAGACACAAGGCATAAGGAAAAAGAAAACCCTCTCTAAATCCAGGGGAAGTATCTGGGGGTGCTCCTGACTGTTGGGGGCTTTGAATATAAAGATACTTTCATATTGAAGGAAGCAGTCACCCAACAGAGATAAATAAGTGGTAGTGTGACAATCCGATCATGGGGTCTCAATGCAGAGGGGAGAAGCTTGAGGACAGTGTGGGAGCCAGGTGCCACAGAGACACAGTGCTATGCAGTATGGCAGAACTCAAGCAATACCCATAAGAGACAGCAAATCATCTATCTCCACTAATAATGAAATCCGAAACAGGGATGTGAAGAGAAAGGGTTACCAGAGGCAAAGCAGAGTAGCACATTAGACTCAGGAGAGATTGGAGAGCACGCCTTTGGGCTGGGAAGGGCTTTGTGTAGGTAGCTCTTGGTCAAAACCCAGCTTTGTCAAAGCCTCACCTACAGTGGTAGCGAGCTGTAGGCAGGATCCCAGTGAAGCTTCTGAAACTAGAAGTGGTGAAAGGTTTAGTGGCCGCACTGACAGGGGAATGCAGAGTCCAGTCATTAGAAGTGTGGGTTTTGGACCCAGACTGAGGTGGTTTGAATCGCGCTCTTGTCAGTCTCTGTGTGGCCTCCTGTGAAAAATGAGGAAGGCAACCCTCCCTGCAACTCACAAAGATGCTGAGAGGACAGAACGAGTTGTTGGTCCACATTCCCCAGCATGCTGGGGGTGCTCAGTACGTGCTCACTGCTGTCACCTACCAACTAGGTATTCTGAACCCCACATCTAGTCAATGCCTTCTAAATCACTATGACTCTGGAATTAGACTGGTATGTTCAGTCTGCTGTTTTACTTCTTCAAGCTTTGGTCTCGTTATCTGTAAAGTGGGACTAATACCGGTAACACATACAAAATACCTAGCAGTGAGACTATTTATGTGAATAACCCATTAGTATCAATCTCCCCACTGGGAGGTCACATGTACGATTGTCTTTCCTAGGGTTAAAAAAAAAAATCTAGTGCATTTAACTTAATTTGTCTAGTCCAGATTAGGCCTACCTAGGTATGTAGGATGGGGTCCTATGAACACTCGAGTTTGCATTGAATGGTACCTTAATTTACTTAGGTAGTGTTAAGGTTACTGTCAGCTCTTTGAGCATAAGCTTCTGTGATTAAACAAAATAGCCAGAAACCCAGGCTTTCTTGGGCATGTCTCAGAAAGAACCTCAGAGCTGCAGGCTTTCTCTTTGAGACTGATGTCCTCAGTTACTTTAAGTTCCAGCAGGGAAATCAACAGGAACGTCTCTGTTGACCATAGCTGCCATAGTGATGGTGCTTTTGTTTTCCGAAAGGAGACTCATACTCAGGGTACCAGATTAGGCACCCAAAGGAAACCCTGGGGACATTGTTGTTTTTGAAATGAATTATTTAACGGACTCATTATTTTTCAGCTACCTTATGTGTTAGAGACCTTAAATTAACCCTGTTGGCAAATGTGTAACCATTGAAAAATTTTCACAGTCAGGAGCTGGAAACAAGACCTCACTCTCTTTTGGTGTTCGATTTTTTTACGTTACCAGCCATTGAAGGCTGTGGGTTAAGTGCACTAGTTAGGAGAATATATTCAAAGATTTAAGGAATTTGGGTCCAATTTCGAACCATTCCACTAGCTCTGGTTTGACCTCAGTTCAATTCCTTAATCTTTTGGCCTCTTTCTCCATCTGTGCCAGATGCCTTCGGCAACACACTGAGTGCAGTAGCTGCAGGAATAAATTAAATAATGGGCTTAATATCACCACTGAGAACGGAGTAAATTGCTCTTTTGTGGCATCCATTAGCTCAACTGAGAATATTAGCACAGGATTCTGGGTCTATGATGGACTATATGGAATAAGGTAGCAACAATTTTAATGTCTTGCTTTGCCCCTAAATGACTCTAGACAGCAGATAAAGAATACAGAGGAAGAGAAAAGCAGGAACAGAGGCGAGGGCTCAGTAAGTCAAAAGAAGAGATAAAAGGTGAAGGGATGGAGGACCCTATGATAAGATGGGAGGGATGAGTGGAGACATATGCAGAAAGAGAAGATAAGCGTGGAAGAAAAACTAGAGGATTGCTGAGAGGAAGAGCAAGGATGTGAAATGAAGGTTCTAATCAGACAGAAGTTTGTTGGGGTCAAATGGGAGGGATGGAGAAGAGGGCGGAGCCGAGGGGCAGGCAGGGTTTCTTCCAGAAAGAGAGGGTTTGTGAGCGGGTCCGCTTGGTCCTTTCAGTGGCTCTCTCCACATTCCTGGTATTCCCCCTCCTCAACCCTAGGTTTCTGACTCTGAGAATTCGCTTTAACAGCTTAAGGTATTAGCCTCTCAAAACTATAAGAAATTGAACAAGATTCTTGAGGTGACAGGTCTTAAAGACCCAAGGAGTTAAATAAATGTTAGTCTGTTGGGGGAAAGGGCCCTTACTCAGTGTTCCTCAAATGAAACAATTAAGTGGCAGTCATGCAAGACGGGAAATGATAGGCAAACAACAAAATGAATAAAAGAGAACAAAACATTTTTATGGGCATCTTAGTGACACCTGTTTATTCCACATAATCCTCTAAGCTTTACCCACTAAGGATAACGGGATAGTATGGCCACCTCACCACCTCACCTAGCCTCAAAGCAGGCTCATATATCTGCTTTCACAGATTTAGAAACGGTAGTAGAAATGGTAATAAAGATAACACTCACAGCGAATATTTACTGCTTACATTGTATCAGGTGCATACACCATGCATTCTTCCAAAAGGGATTTGAGGTGGTTTGCAATAAAAGACAAACTATAAGAGGGGAGGAAAACATATACATACACACCTTAGCTGAGTAAAACTATAGCAAATTTAATACAGCAGTTAAGTGCTTTTACAGAAATGAACTCCTTTGTTCTCTCCACCACCCTATGAAGTAGGTACTTTCAATAACCCCTTTTTATGGAGAAGAAAACTGGGAACACCAAGATTTGATATTATATCCTTGTCTTGCCTTCAAGGTATTAAAGACAAACAAACAAATAAATACACCAATACTCTGTAGGAGTCTCGCTACTTACTTTTAACAATAGCAACTTGAAAGCTCTTCAACAGAAAAAAAAAATTAGCTCTGCTTGCCACCAAAAGATGGCCCAAACTGTTGTCGTGTAGTGTCTCTCTTAACTTAGACTTCTGAATAGCCTCATATAAAGACACTTGTGACACATTCTTCTCAGAGCCTGGGCTGGGAAAGACTTTCCTTTAAGTAAATTGTATGATTTCTTCCACTTGGCAATGAGAATTATGAAAATCTTAATTTCCCCTATTTCACTTGGCTATGAGGAAGCTTGGAGCTAAGTTTTGTGCTCAAATACTACTGTTAGTCTCAGCCAGGATTTTCCTTGATTTTTTTTCTTTTAACATTTGTCTTTCATTGCAAACCACCTTAAGTCTCTTTGGAAAAAGGCATAATATAAATAAACAAAGACAAACAAAATACAGTCCTCTTGGGGCCATGCTAGGGGTCTAATAATTTCAAAATACTTTACATAACACCCCTGAAATCTTTTTATCTGAGAGTATTCTAAACAGAATCCTAGGCAGATAGTATCATTCATGGTGTTTATCGAATTTTTCATGCCCCTCAAATGGCATTCCAAACCACTTTGGGTAGAGAACATAACATCTAGAGAAAATTAGCTGATTGCTCTCATATGTCTTCTTGTTGCAAGAATCTTATTAAAGTTTTGAATCTTGTCCAAAACTGTGCTCTAAAATAAACCAATTTAAATCTACAGTTATCAGTCAGGCTTAATGCGAAGAATAGTTTCACTCATTTCAACGATTCACTGGTTAATAACTATGCTTAACTTGTAGATTTGGTTCCAAAATTTCTTCCAGGAACAAAGCCATATCTCCGGTCCACTGATTGCTAAAACACTACACTACATGTTCTATCACCAATCCCAAGAAGCCTGCTTAAGGGTCAAGATGTGAGTAATTTAATAACAAAACCCCAGCATCTCACGTTAGCTGTTTTTGTGATTCACCTTTCAAAGAACAAAGCCTTTCATTTCCAGAATTTTCATTATAGGTGTGATTTTCTCTGCCTCCATTTAGTTGATTTTAGTAATTTAGCAGTTTGACGATAGTGACTTATTTTATTTCTTCACTCTATTCCTCAGAAGCATTTTCTTCTGGTGTTCAAAATATGCACATGGATAGAACTGGTCATCAGGACACACGGGTAAGAGAACATGTCTTACTGTGACACATGTTCATCTAGGAAGCCCAACGTACTGGCAGGTGTTTTGCTGCCCATTTTAGTTACTTTATCAACAGGGAAGTGTTATTTCAGAAAATAAGCTTCATTTTGCCAGTTTAGAAATTGCTTTGGCATTTCATCCACAGGTCTCTAAAAACACACTGGCCTTGGTGCTGGTGCATCAAATAAATCACAAACAAACAAACAAGATGGTTTCTCATGGAAGGTGCGTCTGCAGAGCCCTGTGGCTCTGCGTGCCAGGGGCTCCGTCTGGCACATTTCTAAACTTTGCAAAATTAATTGTGTCGAAGAGAACATCATCAAACGCGTCCGGCATAGAGCGTAAACATCTTCAAATCATGATTCTGTGCCATCAAACGCTCTCCAGCTAATTTCATTTGGTGCATTACTCTGGAAGAAAATCGAGGCCAAGTGAAACTGCGGAAATGGGAACAATGCAGGGAGGAAAAAATCTCACCCCATTAAGAGAGTCGTTTCTTCTCCGTACAAATAAGCCCACCACGCCTTGGAGGCACGACTATATGGCTCCAGGATATTCTTAGAATGCCCGGCGGGCCCTCTCGGGGTGAGAGAGCCCAGCACCAGGGAGGAGGAAGGGAGACTGACCGACTGCGCCCCAGCCCTAGGGGTATTTTAGGTAAACTCATAAAATCTTAGCAATCGCTCACTCCTCCGCCCCACTCCAAGGCACAGAATCCGGTTTTCATGTGTAATGACAGAGGAAGCTAAACCATGGCCCTACGTTTTCCTCTCCTCCAATGCACTGTTTGCAAAGTGCACGGACAGCATTTTGGGAGCCATTCTCCTACCCGCAGGGCCGCCGCGCACTAGGCCCGCCTTGCGTGGGGATTTGCACCGGCTCGGCCTCTTCGCTCTCCCTGGCTTCTCCATGACCTTCCGAGATTGGCCTCGGGACGGGACTCTCCGCGGAAGCACCGCTCTTGGCGCGGGAGCCTCGCGCGCCGCCGCGCTCCTCCGACTCCCAGGGGCCGCCTCGCGGGCGCGCGCGCCCGGGCCGGGGGGCGG
>NW_017731496.1:1821809-2064012 GCF_001890085.2 Hipposideros armiger | reverse complement strand
CGCCGAGTGGCGTGCAGGCGCCGCCCCCGCGCGCCGCAGACCCGGCTGGAGCGTCTCCGCCGTGGCGGTGGAGGTGGCCGTTACCGTTGCCTCCGCGAGGCTCTGGCGGCGGCTGGTGCTCCCCGGGCTCGCAGCGGGCAGCGGGCCGCCCCTCGCCCGTGGCCGCCTCGAGCCGTCCCAGCTGGGACTGGGAGGCGAGGTCGTGCTCGGCCCTCCTCTTTGCCTCCAGCCCCCGGCGACTGCGGACTCCGGGCAGCCCCCGGGCGGCGGCCGAGGCAGCAGAGCTGACGGCGGGGGATGGCGAGATAGCGGCGCGTGAGCGGCCCGTGAGTACCGGGGTCGGTGGGCGCGGCGCGGGGAGCCGAGCCGCGGAGCCTGGAGCCCAGTTCCATGGGCGCGTCGCCGCGAGCGCCTGGCGGCCCGGGCAGGGTGAGGGGCAGCGCTCCGGCCGGCTCCGGTCCCAGGGTCTGGGCAGCGTCCGAGACGAGGGACCGGGGTGGGGGGGAGGGGGCGAGGCGCTCCGCGTCGTGCCGCTCTGCGCGCGCCCTTGGACCGCGCTTGGGTCCCGGAGGGCGCCGACCCTGCGGCTGCCAACTTCTGCCCCGCGGTGGGCTGTAAATTCAAAGACCAGAGTCTACCTGGGGGATGGAAAGCAGCTTTAATTTTTATTTTCCTTTGGCGATGTGATCAATCAAATGAGTTCGTGACCCAGTGCCGCAACTCTTCCTTAAACTAGTTCTTCGTCCCTTCTGTATTTACAGTGTACTCTTTGATTTACCTGTATTTTTTATATGCTCATATCCCGAGGTGCTATACTGATTAAACGCAAAGTTAAAGTGTTGGCGATCACGGTTAGCCTTCATGAAAAAAAACCATGCCTCTTCTGATGTGTTGTCTAAAAGGACAGAGCTGGAATCATAAGTTCTGACCGATAGAAAACTGCACATCAGGTGTTGTGAATTTACATCTGGGCTTAAAAAATGGGATCCTGGTCCTCACCTTCGGTTACCAAAAATACATGAGGTCTTATTTGAAGTTGGGTATCTTTGTGTTCCTTTTTTGTATGGGTGTGTTTCATAGTCAAATATTGATACAACGTGTACTGTTATGAGTGGCAATCGTATGGAAATGATTTTTTTTCATTTCTTTTTGTGTTCTTTTAAGATACGTTCAACAGGAAAGTTTCAGTTTAAAGTTTGCTTATTTGTTCGTTTTCCTTTTCAGATTTGTCTTTTAAATCTTAAAAAAAAATGCTTGGAGTAAAATTAATGTCACTTAGTATCAGTTAGGGGTACGAAAATGATTCCTAATACAGTTAAAGCAAACTCCCCTCCCCCACAAATGAAAACACCTTAATAAGCCTTTGTTTAGTGCAATTGATGCTTGCCCCTCCCCTCAATGATTATTTTGCCACAGTTCTGAAATTTCACTAATATCAGAGGGTTCCTTGTCAGAGCTTGGCAGAGGAATGGAAACCTAAGTATAGTGTGTTTTTAAAAGCAGGAGACAATCCTCTTACTTGTTTCTTACTTCGACTTTGTTTTATGGCCAGGTGGAAACTGTGTTGGTTTGGAGGCTTCATTAGGTAGTTACACGCTCAATTTAAATATGAGGTATGTTTTTTAGGTGAAGCGAGCAGCTTTTTCCCTTCCAAGAATTGAATTGAGGCTTATTTGCTTTGTAATAGGTGAGATCACAAGCGCACCTCTCTAATTAGTGGAGACTTGGATTCTCTTCTGGGAATTAAGGATCGGGAACTATGCCATCAAAGAGAAGAAACTTTTGTGATTTTTGAAAGCGTTTGCTTTTTTATGGTTATCCTTGAATAATATGTTGGTAATAATATAAAATATTCTAATATTAAAATGTATCTTATTAATTTGTGGGACAGGCAATTTATGTACAGTTAGAAGATTTAGTAGATATCAAAAGCTATAGAATGGAAAGTATACCTCTCAGCTCCCCATGCCCCATAGCAGCACCCTGTTCTCCCCAGGAACTGGGGTTACTGGCTCCTTGTATGTATCTTTCCAGATAAGCCTATGCTAGTATAAACATTTAGTATGTGTTCTTTTTGTTTGTCTTTCTGCAAATAAGGACACATTGTATACTCTGTTCTGCACCAGCTTCCCACCCTCCCTGTAGAGTACTAAATCTTGGCAGTCTCTGTATCAGTACCTAAGAGAGCTGTCTCATTCCCTAACAGCTGCTGAGCACTCCATTAAGGATAAACCAAAATTGATTTAACCTCTTCTTTATTGAGACCTGTGTAGGTTGTTTCTGTTTTGCTATAAAATTGTACAGCATTAGTTTTTGAGGTTTTTAAGTGGATTTCAATTATTCCCGAAGGCCCAGAGGCAATAAGTAACTTACTTCTTTGCATCCCATTCCAGGAAATAAATGCCCCTTCTCTCCTGTGTACATCTTTTGCTTGTATGTAATTTTAGAGTTATCCATAAGACTCTTTGGTGTCTTTGTGTTGAAGCATGAGCCGTGATGGCCAGTAACTAAAATTGTATTCCTTGATTAACACCTTAGCTCTTTGTTTCAACCCAAGGAATAAAAGAACAGATACAAATTTTTAAGGATAAACTGTAAGAAAAATTCTCAAGAGTTTAAATATGTGTTTAAACATGGTGAAAGGCTTGTATCTTTGATTAAATTGAAGACAGAGGTGGTTTGTGTTTTAAAAAACTTGTTTGCTAGTAGGTACTAAAGTCCCTGCCTTCTTTAGATTGTCACCAATATCTCATATTTTAATGTTGCTGTAATATAACTACAAACTGTACAGTTTGGGAGGTTATTAATAAGTTCTAAGGGGGACTATGCTTTCAGAAAATATTTGGCTCTTTTATTTTAAATGAAAATTGAGTGCTTTCAGAATAGAATAAATGGTATAAGTAATGCGAATGCTAAAACAGCCTGATACATTATAAAACATTATAAAATTTGAGTATAGCCAATGTTGAGCTTTATATTTCCATTAGGTTTATTTTTGAAAATGTGTTTAAGACTAGTGTAAGCTATAATGATCTTTTTGTTTAACTGATCAAACAAATCTTTTAGCATTTAAAGTGTTCTCTTTTTCCTTTATTATTTGGTACCTGTCGTTGTGATAGAAAACTGCTAATATTGCCTATATTTGCTCTTCTTAAATAAGAATTTATTGAGCATCTGTTGTATTTCAGGCAGCTTCTAGGAACCAAGAATACAGCTGTGCGCAGGACAGACAGGCCCCACTGTGAGTCCACATTTTAGTGGAGGAGTCAGACAAAAAGCAGAGAAGCAATAAAGGAGATAATATCAGATAGTGATAAGTACTGGTAAAGCAATAAAAGAGGGTGGCTGTGGGAAGAGGGGGGTAGGGAGAGGTGCTGCTGTTTTAGGTTGAGTGGCCCTAGAAGCCTCTCCAAGGTGGAGAGATGTGAGTTGAGAGCTGAAGGACAGGAAAAAGCCTTTGTTTCTGGAGACTTGGAGGGAGAGTGGCTCAGGCAGAGGGAACAGCATGCGCAAAGGCCCTGGAGTGGGGCTGAGCCTCACCTGCCAGAGGAACAGAGGGCTGCCTGTGTGGCAGAGCTCATGGTGAAGGGGAAAGGGGGTGAGTGGCAGGTGGGAGGGAAGGAGCAGGCTCTGGGACCCGTCCCTGTGTATTTGCACGAGACAAGGAATGTTTACAGGAGTGGAGGAGAGACCTTGGATGGTGGAGCTCCTCCACCTGCTGGAAGCCCCGTGGAGCAGGCACACATCTGCCTGTTCCTCATCGCTTTCCCAGCACCAGGAACAGCCTCAGCCACAATGGGCTGTGAGTACTTGTTGAATTAATGAATAATCAAAGTTGAAAAAATAATCTTGCCTCATTTGGGTCAAAATGCTTGGTTTCAGAAGTCTTTTATCTGTGCTTTCCATCTTGGCTCCGGCCCCTGACATTACCAAATCTGTTATACTGTTTGTGCAGCCTCTAAATGATTGCTGTAAGTCAGCTGCATTTGATTGCTATTGCATGAAATGAAAGTATGAAGCCTTCAAGACATACCTGATTTTCCAGGACGTGATAATGTTTTTGAATCATTTAGTCAGAAGTTTCATCTTTGATTTCAGTGGATTGGCTGTTTGCTTAAGTGTGAAATTTTCCAAAATGCCTTTTTTTTTTTTTTTTTTTTTTTTTTTTTTTTGTATACTGACTGTCTTAATTCTTTTGGGCCAATGAGAGACTAATGGACACATATATAGACTTTATGCAGGTACTTTTTTTCCCTCACAGGAAGAATGTGTGCATGTTCTATTTTGAGGAGTATCAGGAACCGTGGTATTTCCTCTTCCCAACTTCTAATCTGTTTGTCATTCTAAATATATGTTCCTTTATGTTAATTGAAAGCTCAGGAAATGAGTTTTGTGCCAAACAATTGTTATAAACATCTCATAGAAATCTGATGTCTTCATCTTGACTGTGACTTTTGGGGTTCCTGTTCAACATCAGGAGTGCTGTGATCTTGCAGAATGAGGGTTTTTAATTATTTCATTTCCGATTCAAATTGGTTGATACCAGAACCCAATAAGTTTCCATGTAAGTTAATTTTGTCTTCCAACCTTCTCTCAGAAGCTCTGTGCAAACACTGTGTAAAGAATGGATCCTGTGTCCCCTAAATCTTAAGCAAAGTCACTGTCATTGCAATGAAGGCCCTTCAGGCAAATTGCAGAAGCACGGAAGCGTCTGCTTTACATGGAGCTGGTTGTGGTAAATCTAGAGACTTAGACGTTTGAGTTGAAGCACTTTTACTACTTCCTTCACATTTCCTTTGTGAACTGTAGACATGTAGGAATTCCAAATTTGTCCCCCATTGTCTGTAACTCCAATGCATACCTTCTCCCCAAGCTGCTGCTGCTGTTCCTGTGAGCAAAGGTTGTGTTTTATGTTTTGTGTTGGAAATTAAGGAAAAACCTCTGGTGGGTGAATTTGCCATGTACTTTTGCACAGAGGTGAGAAACCCGTGCCTCTTACCCTTCCTCTGGTTTGCAGGGCACGTACGGAGGAAGACTTGGAGTGGTCTGTCCCTATAGATAAGAATATGTGTACTGTTAAGTGGCTGTGTCCTGAAAGACCACAAGGAGGAGATACTACCTACTGAAAGTGTGTGTGTGGCTCTTTCCTGGGGTGGCGGGTGGGGGGCGCCTGGGATACTGAGGCCCCGTGCTATGCTGTCCTCTAATTCCTGTCAGAAGCAGGCTTGTCCAAGGAGACCCTGGATCTGAGGAGAGCAGAAATGGTGGTGGCAGGAACAGCAAGTGGAAAATAACAAGTGGTGGCAGAAGTAGTTAGTGCCTCCTTTTCTAATATTAGAAATGCTAATGGAGCAGTGAGTTATATACATTCTGTAGACTGAATTGTGTGCATCTGTTGAGTTGGCGTCTGGAGGTAAGCTGGAGAGAAGTAAGAATTCACCACTAGAACGCCAGTGCTACAGCCCCTGAGGGTACCAGCCTTAAAGCTGGGGTGCCAGCCATTCCTGTCCACAGGCTTGGAGACTGTACCAAGTGCTGTACCAGTGAGGTCCTGTTTCACGTCTCATGCCTTGGTATTTATAGTGCATTACAAAAGTGAAGGAGGCAAGAACATTCTAGAAACCTTCTTCTAAGAAACAGGTCAAGTTGGGAGCATAAATCTTCATCTAACTGGAACCTTATCCTATTATTCCTTGAACATACCTGAATCACCAAAGTTTTACTATAGATGTAAAATGATTTTTCTTGGAAAGCCTGATTTTGATTTCATGGAAGAACTATATAGAGCTTAGAATGCAAAGCTCTTATGAGCACCAGGAACTTCAACATTCACACAAAACCAAAGGACATAAAGAATTGGAAAGCCAGCGTCTTAAGTTTACTGATAAAGAAACCAGGACCCAGAGGTGTTATAATTTGCCCTAGAATCCAGTGGTTCCAGATGGCATCCTAGCTGGGATTAGCTGGCTTTTCACTGCAGTGCTCTGAACAGCAGCTCCCCCAAGGCCAGAAGCCTTGGGCTCACCACCGTGTCCTTGGAATAGTGCCACCCTTAGCAGGCATGCAGACATGGTGCAATAAAGGAGCACCTGGAAGGAGTTTGAGAGCTTCAGACTGCACATGAGCTATAAGATAGTATTTACAAAATTTCAAAGAATGTACAACTTCTTGAGTTTTTCATTAAAAAATAGAAGTGTTGCTATTAAAGCCCAAAGTAGTAAGCCTAATATTAGCCAGACAGACAACCGAAGGTACGGTCTTTTACTTACTTACCGTGGCATCCTGAGCCCTGTGTCACTAGGTTTTCTAAGAGTCATTCTTTTAAGTTCAGTCTGGTGGGATCTGGTGTCATTAAACTTTTATATTTTGTATTTGAAAATATGTGCTTTAAAATCGAGTGTTTTCTGAATTGTTTGCTGTTTTTCTAGATATGTTTTATTAGTAGTTTCATTGTTTTTGGAACTTACGGCCATGTAGGAGTTTGATTGTTTAAAAACAAATCTAGCCAACTGGAGGGTTTTGGAAATTGTCACTTTCAAATGCTGCTGGTGGGTGTTTCGATTGTTACAACTTTCCAGGAGGCCAATTTTGTATTACTCATCGAAAGCCTCAAAAATGTGCCATGTCCCTTAGTCAGGCATTTCCACCACGAGGAATTTAAGGGGAAAAAAATAAAGCATGTGTACAGAGACCCGTCTATGGCAGGCTTCTTGCCTACGCTGTGCATGTGGGCCTCCTATTCCTGTCAGGAGCTTACTGCCCCCACAGGGAGCCTTACCTTGGTAGGAAGTGTGTTTAGTGGGGTGTCACAAAATCAGGAGGGAGGTGCACTCGGAGAGTTTGGGAAAAACTCGTCTCCAGGCCCTGCCGACCTCCACAAAAAGTAGATGCAAAACACCCTCTGATTTTCAAAGATGATTTTTGTGGTTTTGTTTGACAGTGTTTATAAATGAGAAACAACTTAAATGCTCAATGATAGGAAGATTGACGACACCTATTGTGTATACATGGGATGCAAAGCCCTTTGTTCAGTAACAGTGAGGTGGGGGCGTATTTTTTGATGTGGAAAGAGACTCAAAATTTGTAAACTGAAAAAGCAGATTGCAAAAACAGTGTGTATAAGTTGATCTAAGTTTTTGTTTGTTTGTTTTTGGAGGGTGAATGTGTGTGTGTGTGTGTGTGTGTGTGTGTGTGTGCGTGCGTGTGTGTGTGTGTGTAGTTTCCTAATTATGTAGGAAAATGCCAGGAAAATAAAATACCAAATTTTAGGTGAGATTATCTTTGTTGAAATTACAGGTGACTATTCTTTTTGTTTCCTGATTTCCAACATGTAAAGCATATTACATGGTAAAAAGAATGAACTCGGGTTCCGTTTCCCATTTACTGGTTTTGTGACTTTGGGCAAGTTCTGCGTCTGTTTCCTTATCTTTAAAAATGGGAATAGTAACATCAGGCTCACAGTGCCTGCATGTAGAGTTGGATAATTGTCCCCTCCACCTCCCCAATCTGATATGATGATTGAGGCCAATATTATATTCCTATTAATACAGGATTTTGAAGCAGAATAATTTTCTTTTATAACTTACATCAAACTGTTGTGAAAAACACTTGAGGACATTCTAACAATATGTCATTGCTTCTGCATACTGGGAAATATTTTGTTGAGTTTGTACATACTTTAAAACTGAAATCCCATTGACAAGAAATTATATTTTGAATCGAGGCATTTTTTTTCTTTTATTGTTGTCTTCAGTAATCCTATATAAGTTCTTGGAGGTCAGCGTCTGATCTTTTAGAGTTGTTAGAGTGCAATGTGATTCATTCTCTCAATAACTATTAAGGGCCTTTTTTCCCCCCTGCCAGGCAATCGGTAGGCATCAGATATGCAGCACTGCTCAGGACAGACATGCCTCGCCACGTGAATGACATAGGACATGACATGGCCAGGGCCAGCAGGCGCACACACTCAATAAATGGGTTGTTACAGTTGACAATCAATTTGGCCTCATTTTCTCTCCTTCAATTTTAAAAGAAACTTTGTCGTGTTACTTTTCAGTGAACACAAACATGCCTCTTGCTTATTCCACAAACTATTGATACATGAGGAGCAGACTAGGTATTTCTCCTTGACATTCACCAGTAATTTAGCAGTGGCTTAGATTATACATGTGTGAGAGTATTCTAGGCTAATAGTCTTAGAATTGCTACTGTATATCTTCTGTGAAGGACTTGCCTTTTTGAGTTTATCTTTTATAAAATTACTGAGATGGGTTCCTACTAATAAGTTTAGGATGAATGGAATTCATGGATATTCTATTTGAGAAATTCCAGCACATAATCTTACTGAGGATGAGGGCGTAAAGCATTCAATGTAAAATAATGTTTCCATCTGACAGTCTACAGAACTACATTAATATTGTAATTTGTTTCTTATGTAGGGACAATTTTTTTTGAGTTGGCAACAGTTGTAAATGTTTTGATAATAACATAGACCCTCAGAAGTCATGAAAAATGTCTTGCAACTTTCATGAGAAATACTGACCTTGCATTTTATTTCCTTCATTCAGCCTAATAAGAGGATGGTTTCACAAATCACTTTTTCTTCTTGTGTTAAACGCATGATAGGTTAAGTCATGTCACTGGTTGGAGCTACCAGCAAATTCAATATTTTATTCCTTATTTATCACACATTTTTTCTGTCTACCCCTTTGCTCTCCATAATCCACCTTACTCCCCCTGCCCCCACTGGAACCAGCAGTTTTTCTTTTTTTGGTGGGGGCGGGGGGGGGAGCTGCAGTTTTTACGAAGAAACACTCTTTGTCCATCTTAATGAGATGTACTGAGTATGTAATGGCAAATAGAAAGCAACCAAGCTGTGTTGACATGCAGACATTAGACTGTTGGCTAGACAGAATTTAGCCAACTTGCCCTTTCTCAGATGCCAGCTTCAATAAAATGACAGATGGCTCTGTTTTGGAACTTTCAGCTCACTTACAACTCGTCAAAGCTGTGGTTGCTGTACTCATGCATTTCGTGGGCTGTATCGCTGGGATCAAAAACTCAGATGCTCATGGGGACAGTGGAGGCCTCCTACATTGCTGAGTGGGTCTGATCTGCTTTTGATAGAGACAGTAGGAACTGTTTCACTTTCTTCTTAATTCTACAAGATAGACAACAGTGGTGCTCTGGATGGTGAATGGCCACTGATGTTTGCCTCAGTGTTGGGGATTGATATGGAAAGACTGGGAAGGTTGCACCTGGAGCAATGTGTTTGCGCTGAGTTTTGAAGGACGAGTTGGTGTTTGTTAAATAGACAAGGAAGAGTGGAGTGAGCAGGACATTCCAGGTAGAGGGTACAGTGTGTGCAGTGACACAGAGGACGTCAGCCTGGCACGTTGGGCGGGACTCCAGCACAGGGGCAGTGGGCAGAGATGGGATTGGAAAGTTAGGTGGCATGAAACAGAGCCTCACGCCATGCTAAAGTTGGCACCTTTTCTGGTCAGCCAGGGGAGCCATTGAAAATTTCAGGCATGCGAGACTGACGTTTCAGAAGGGTGACTCTAGGTTGTGCTGTGGAGGGCCTGGGAATCCAGAGCCCACGAGGAGCGCTGCAGCAGTGCAGGCCCTGGGGAGGAGCCCCCAGCCAGGCTCCAAGCAGGCCTGGCCCTAGAAGCTTGTCTTTATTTTCTTAGTAATGTTGAGGCAGTCACACATGCAGTACTAATGACCACAAGCTCCTCTCATGCTCAATCCACGATGTCCCCTTTTAAAGCTTCTGATTAAATTTAGTGGAAAAGCATTAGTGTGTTTAAAGCTCTCCAATATGTTGATGCCTTATCTTTAAGTTGCTAAATGGTCAAGGGGTCCCTCAGTGTGGGTGGTTATTATAAAATAGGGAGCAGGTGGAGTCCAGAGGGACAAAGTAGCTGCTTGAGCTCAAACTGTTGACCAGAGGGTACAAAGTTTCAGTTATAAGATGAAGAAGTTCTGGGGATCTGACATAGCATGGTGGCCATAGTTAATGATACTGTCTTATATACGTGAGATTTGCTAGGAGAGGAGATCATAAGCATTTTCACCACACGCACACAGAGGAAGGTAAGTTTGAGCTGATGGATGTGGTAATAAGTTTGATTGTGGTAATCATTTCCCAATGTATATGTATATCAAATCATCACATTGCACATTTTAAATATATACAATTTTATTTGTCAATTATACCTCCCTAAAGCTGGGAGAAAAAAATAGGAAGTAGATTGCACTTATGGAGAGATGGGATAAGAATACTTAGGGTAAGATTTATATAGGAGTGAGAGTTAATCACAATTTGGGCAGTAAGACAGACAATAATAGCTTATGTTTCCTATTAATAATACCTTCATGTTGGGTTATCTACTTACGAATTTTTCATACTAAAAATGCATCCTCCCATTTTAATACCACTGGAGGACAGATCTTAGACATGTTTCGTGATAAAATGAAGAGACAAAACACTTACCCCTCTTCTCATTATTTTGGCAGTTATATTACATTCTTGGCCCATTTCATGAAGCAGTCTTTGCTGTTTATCCCACAAGTTGCTGCTCAATCATATTTCGTCCAACCTGTATTTATTCATTCTATGCATGTTATTGTTAATATCATCATCATTTGATTTTGGACCCTAAAATTAATGCTAAATTGATCTTATTAGATTAGGTTGTTGGATTAATTTATGAGAATCTTCATTATTACATCCAGTATTTGCTATTTTGCCCATTTTTTTCATCCACAGATTTGATGAATGTGATTTTTGTATCTTTACCCAGTTCATTAATGAAAATGTCAAAAAAACCAGAACCCGTCCCATATGTGCATAATCTTGGTCCAGGTTTACTGCATCTATTCATTAGCATCTCTTGAGTCAGGTTGATCACATAGCTTTTTGTTTTTTACAGCCTGTATTTCTTCATCTTGCTCATAAATATCTCCAACCATCAGATAAGAGCTTGTTCAGACCAAGGTGGTGTCTGGTTGTTGTTTTGTTTCCTGAACATACACCGCCTGACCTTTGTCACGATGTGATAAGTGGAAGTGCATGGTAAAGCAGGTGGTATTTCCCCCCAGAACAGCATTCATTTGGGCAGGAGGTGGGTGTGATCAGCATTTCTGATAACATTCTTCATTTCCGAGTTGATAGAGGTGACAAACAAGGTGTCATATCTAAGGATAATACAACTATAAATTTTTAATGACATTTAAAGTATGGAAATTAGGTCCTGGGTCACAGTTGTGTAATTTTAGAAATAATAGGGGGTTTGTCTGATGTTTCTGCCCCCTAGTCACTGGTGAAACAGAGACTGCAGCCCAGGACTCTGGTTCAGTGAGCTTTCGCCCCACATTCTTCAGTTCAATGTAATGGTCTAGAGGTGAAATTTGTAGTCAGACCTGGATTCAAATCCAGGTTCTGCCCCCGACTAGCTGTGTGACTTCAAGTGTCAAAAACTTCTCTGTGCCTCATTTTCCTCGTTATAAAAAGGTGGAGAATAATAATACTGACTTCATAGGGTTGTCACGGGGATTACATTTGATATTGCATTTAAAGAAGTTAACACAGTGCCTGCTTATAATAAAACAATACATAAACAATGCATGATATCTGAAAAATAATATCTATGAATTCTATTTTATATTATCATGGCTGACTTAGCTAAAACCAGCATTTCAACTACACAAAACTATTACATATTAATATTTTTTTCCTTAGAATTTAAAAAAGCTTAAGGGTAGTTTTATCCTATGTAGCAAATAAAAAAACCTCCAGCAATTCAAGCTGATGTTGCCTTTTTATTCATAAGGTTTTCTATAGTAAACCAGTGCATTCAAAAGCATACTGTTCAACTTTCTCTTCAGAATGTAAAGAAACAGTGGGGTGCCATCAAAGTGTTTTAAGTCCTCACCAAAGACCCCATTGGGGTGGATTTGTTCCGTTCACTCAATAACTCCTGAGTATTTAGCACACGTAAAACCTTCTTACATGCAAGATCAATTGCTGCTCTTAGGGAGATCGTAATTAATGGGAAAAGATGGTAGTGGCAGGGAAAGACAAATCGCTGTGACATCTGGTATGATATGATACCTGCCCAAAGCTCCAGTTAAACAGAGTGCAGTGGGAACAATAAGAGAGCGCCAGTACCAGGAGGTGATGGTCTGCAAGAGAACCGGGATGTGGACACGACCCAAGGATGGGGAGTGGAGGAGGACGGCAGAGTGTGGAGTGCAAGTTTGCCTTTGAGTGTGTCCCATCTGCAGGCTGAGCACTTAGTGGGACAGTCTCCTGACAGTTGGCCTAGAGCTTGAACAAGTGATGAGGGTTAGAGATAGAGATGCGATCTAAAGCCAGGAGAGTCCTGGTGGAAGATGGATTGTGGGAGGCCCTTGCTGGAGGCCATGACATGAAATGAATTATTGGGTTGTCGGAAAAGTCATGACGTCTTTTTCTATGTTTTTCATTGCAAAAATGTGTAATGACTTTTCCGACAACCCAATAAGTAGTGATTTAAATTACCTGAGGGCCTGAGCCAGAGCAGTGGAAATGAAAAATAGAGGTAAAGGTGAGTGGAAAGAATCAAGACATGTTTTGGAGGTAAAACTGGTAAGTAGGTGGAAGGGATGAGGAAGGAAAAAGGAGTCAAGATGACTCCTGCTTGGGTGGCTTAGGGGAGACGAGTTCATGAAGGGGGCCGGGAGCGTGAGAGCCTGTCTGGAAGGGAAGGCGCGTTCAGTTGTGTACATGTGGAGCTTTCAAGGAATCGATGAAGCTCAGTGGATGTGTAGCATCTAGATATTTTGTCATTCCTGAAGGACCTCATTTGAGTGGATTTGTGTAGATAAGCAAGACATTGTCCAGTAGATGGTTAATCTGTAACAGGGAAGGGGCCAGTACTGGAAATACAGACTTGGAAGTCATTAGTTATGAGTGGTGGTTAAAGCCACCAGAACAGATGATGCTGTTCCGTGAGGGAATGTGGAGGGGAGAAGCATTGGGCTCTTAAAGGATTCCCACCAAGGACGTTGAGAAGGAGTTATCCGAACGGCATCTCAAGTCAGTGCGGGAAGGAATGGATTATTTAATTAATAGTGTTGGGATAAGTGGTAACCATTTTTTTGGGGGAAGAGGAGGGCTGGTCTTACACTGTTCACCAAAATTAATTTCACATGGATTAAAGCTTAAAATGTTAAGAGCCTTAAATGTACTTGAAGACTATATAGATGACACTTTAAATAGTCTTGGTATGAAAAAGAAGTTTTGATCAGAAACCATGAAGGACAAAATTGAGAAATCTGACTTAATGAAGAGTGAAACAAAAACCTCATTGGAAAGTAAGAAAGCAAACTAGGAAATACACTTGCAATGTATATAACAGCGTTAATATGCATCTTAAGATATTTCTTTCTTGTCAAGTAGTGAGGAAAGGATTAATGCCTAATTAGAAAAGTGGGATAAAGAAAGAATAAGCAGTTTATAAATAAAGCATTGCAAATTATCAGTAAACATGAGAAGCTATTTTGAGTACACAATCAAGGAAATGCCATTTATGGCCGAACAGTTGAAAGAGATTTTAAAAAAAAGAGAGATGACCCTTGATCTTGGTCAGTGTGGGGACACGGATACTGGGAAATGAGCTGTTCCTGATTCTTCTTGAAGGAAAGCTTTTATCATGCTTATTTTATTTTTTTATTTTATTTTATTTTATTTTATTTTACTGGGGAATTGGGGAAGGGGACCAGCCAAGTTGTTATTCTTCAATCTTTGTTATGGAGGGCGCCAGTCACCATCTGGCTTCCTGTCAGCAGCTTGTGGCCTCTGAGCTGAAGGTTCTGTGTTCAATCTTAGTTGCATGTGGGCGTAGCCATCATCCCATACGGGAGTTGAACCAGCAGCCTTGTTGTTAAGCGCGCACGCTCTATCCACTGAGCCATCTGGGCTGCAGCTCAGCTCAAGGTGCCGAGTTCACTCTTTAGTTGCGGATGGGCATAGCCCACCATCGAACAGGCAATCTTGTTACACCAGCTGAGCCATCCTGCCACCTGTTGGCAGCTCAGCAACAGCTCAGCTTGGACACAGCATCACTGGCTCATGTGGGAATTGAACCAGCGGCCCTGTTGCTCAGAGCTCACGCTCTTAAGCCAACTCTTAACCAACTGAGCCACTCGGCCGGCCCTGTCATGCTTTATTGCATGTGAAAGGTCTCTTGGGGGGCCAGCCGAGTGGCTCAGTTTGTTAAGAGCACAAACTCTGAACAACAGGGTGGCTGGTTCGAGTCCCACATGGGCCAGTGAGCTGTGCCCGAGCTGAGCTGCTGCTGAGCTGCCAGCAGGTAGCAGGATGGCTCAGCTGGTGAGAGCACGTGCTCCTAACAACAAGGTTTCCGGTTCAACTCCCGCATGGGATGGTGGACTGTGCCCACCCGCAACTAAGATTGAACAGGGCATCTTGAGCTGAGCGGCTGCAAGCTGCCAGCCTGGACTTGGAGCTGAGCTAACTGCCCTTAAAAAAGGTCTCTTGGATATTTTTGAACAGGAGGCGATGTTCTTCAGGTTGTTTCTGTAATAATAGAGGGTTTCACCCTTGTGATAGAGGGAAGAAACTAGTGTATTTGTTTCATAGCCATTTGTTAACCTTTATTGGAGGCTGTTGCATGTCAGTCACTCTTACAGCCTAGCTGGGGTGCGGGATGAGTGTGTATGTCACTGTTCAGTGTGGTAGAGCTTCCTGAGGACCCGGAAGGATGAGAAGGACTGGAGTGTGAACACTGCCCACAGGCATTCCACAGACGCAGTGGTTCGAGGGGAAGCCCCGAAACCAGTGGGAGTGTGGGGCACTGGCTGAGCTGCAAGTGGTTAGCCCTGCTCTGTGAAAGCATCCATGGGCAATACATAAACTGTGGGCATGGCTGTATTCTAGTAAAACTATTTACAAAAGCAGAGGTGGATCAAATGTGGCTCATGGGTCATAGTTTGTGCAACCCTGTAACGGGGATGCAGTTAAAGTGTCCTGGAAGCCGAAGGAGCAGCTAAGCTTTGGGGGAATTGCGGAAGGTACTGCAAAGCTGGTGCTGAGCTCTCTCACCGCCTACCAGAGCTTCCCAGGTGAACCAAAGGCGGCGGCAGAAAGGAGGACAGAGGAACTTTCAGGCACAAGGAAAAACATGTGCAAATGAATTCATGAAGGGACCCAACAGCTTGGAGAACAGAGTCAATTTTAATGGGAGCTGGAATGAGATTGGGGCAGGTGGGTAGGGGGTGGCGCACAGGGCTTCTTTCCTGCATTCAAACTCATTTCATGGATCATTTTACTCGTCTTTTAGGGGGTGAATTACATCCTCTAGTAGTAGCCCCTAGACTAGAGAATGGGTGCATGGCGGGCTGTGTTTTGCACCTGCCTGGGCAGTTTACCTGTTCGACCCCTGCAGGCATCCGTATTAGCACGCTGCTGCTGCATCAAGAGACAGCTCTCCTCGTTTTGAAAATTAGCTCCTGAAATTCTATAAAATTGTGTTCTCCTCTAAGAGTAAAGCCTTGGTGAGGGAAAAGCAAGTTCTGACAATGTTGCTATCAGAAGGGAGCAGAGACAAGGTCCATGTGTCCCTTTTTTCCCTGGAAGCATGCTTACGTTGGAAGGCTTTGCTCATGTGCGGGCCTCAGTAAAGTTTGTTTTGAAAGTTTTGCTTGATACAGAACCCAGATCTATTACAAGCATAATTTTATATTGCCTAAATGACTTCCCCACAATTTTCTATGTAAATGTTACGATAAAAGAAAGTCTTCCTGATCATCCTGCCTGTTTTCGGTTAAGCAGGCCTGCATCTGCGTGCTTGTGGCCTGCCTACAGGAATGGAGTATTGCAGCTTAACTTTGGGAGGTTTCTCCTATGGACCCTGAGAAGGGCTGGCCTCTGTGCTACAGTGCTTGAGGCTAAAGCAGGGAGGGATTAAGTGATTTGCCTTCAGTCGTACCGCTGAGTAAATGGAGCCAGGATGAGCCAGAGTCCGCAGCACCTGGCCCAGAGCTCACCCGCCATCCCCCTCTTGCCACTTAGTGGACACACTTCTCTTTTCTGGAATAACTGTGACCTTGTAGTGAGGGACTGTCTCATTTCAAGATAACGTTGAGCCAGTCAGCGAATATGGTTTGTGATCATTTTGGTCTCCTTGATTAAGTTATTCCTGTACACGCTGCGTAATTCTATATCACATTAGCAACTGGCATTTCAGACATTCCATGAATACATTTTCATTCTAATGAGTAAGCTCAGTGATACTGGAATTGACTAGGAAGTTGTTCATCAAGAAAATAATTGAACACTTAAGATGTGCTCATGCTTCGTGCATGTTTTGGTTATATTTATTTGAGCTATTTGGGATTCATTTCCTCGATTTCTGACAGTACTCAGCAATAATCAAGAAGAGATTTTGCCATTTCCTTTCTCGAAGGAGAATGTTTTTTTAATTCTCTTATTAGGCTTGCTATTTAGATGGTGGATTTCCTTTCCTTTATCAAGTCTGTTTCTCATATTTCCTTTCTCACATTTTCTATTTTTGTCTTTTTTCTGAGATTGCTCAATGCTTTTATCTGTCTTTTTGCAAATTTTAATATCAGGCAGTGTATTTAACTTATCAGAGCTATTTTTATTTCTGATTATTCCTTTTTCATTGCATCCTCTTCTTGTTTCTATGGCTGTGCCATGTTTGCTCTGAGAATACTATTTAGAGGTGGTTGTCTGTTGTTTTTTTCTTTTAGTTTTCCTGTTTTCCACATTATTCCTATTTCCTCTGGGAGTAATTTTTATTTTCCTTTTGGTTATCTAATTTATTCTGAATTTCTCTCTAATGTTGTAGGCTTTGAGATCCTTGGTTGTTCGTTCCAATATAAAAATGAGACAATATTAGGCCTGACAAGGTGTTCTCAGTGCATTGGAAGGACTTGTTGACTGGCAGCCTTCATTCAGCACCAGTGGACGGGGCCATCTTTGCTCTGAGGACGCCCTCAGTGTCGGACGTGGAAAGCTTTCCTGTGTTGGGCACCTCTGTCTTTGTTAGCTGCTTTGGTTTCCTCACCTGTTCTTTTACGCCCTGTAGGGAGAATGCCTCTGTGTGGAGTGGGGAGTAGGAGCATATCAGTGTTGATTTCTGTAAACAAACCTTGGAATCCTTTAGCTTCAGCCCCAATAAGTCACTGCCTTCTCCTTCATGTACCCCGAGAGAATGTAAATGGCACCACCTTCCATCCACCATAGTATTTCCACCAAATCTAGTAGCCATCCTTGCTTCTTACGAGGTCTCCCCATACCTCTCACAATGCACAGAATATGTTTACAGCACTTACTATGTGCTTGGCACGATCCCAATTTACATATATTTACTTGTTTAATTTTCACCACAAACTTATGAGGAAAATACAGTTATCATCCCTACTTTACAAATAAGGAACTGAGGCACAGAGAGGTGACGATCGCCCAGTAGGTGGCAGAGCTGGGATTCAGACCCCATCTGTGCTTTTAACCACCATGCTGTCCTGCCTGTAATGCATTGGTAAGACCCCCACCTCTGGGGCAGAGCCTGAACCTGACCACCCTTTGCCATCTCTGCTCTCAGAACCCTTGTCCTTGCCACTGACGTGTTCATCAGGACGATGGTTTTTTGCCTCTGCTCCCTCCCCTAGAGTCTGTCCTCCAGGTCGCAGCTAGAGAAATCTTCCTAAAGTGCAAATGGGATCATGATCTTCCCTGATTAAAACACTGCGGTGGTTTCTCATCTCAACCTCAATAAACGCCATATCCTTCCGATGGCCATGAGGCCCTCTGCGCCTGACCAGCCCAGGTCTCTGACTCGCCTCCCTCCTCTCTTCCTGGGAATCCTGTCCTTGCCTTTGTGCTTGCCCCTCTTTCCCCTGCCCTTATCATGCAGGCCTTCCCATCAGTCAGACCTCAGCACAGTGAGCAGGCTTCACTCACTCTCACGCACATTGACATACTCTACTTTTTTCAAGTGCATTCCAGGATCTGTAGTGTCTTATTTGTTTATATAAGAGCCTAAGCTCCTTGAGGGCAGGGACTTTGTCTAGTTCCCCGTTGTGCCTGCAGTGCCTGGATGAGGACCTGACTCGGGAGGCTGTCTAAGCGTTTGCTGGCAAGTATCAGGGAGCTCCTCCCTGCCACCCCCAGATCCAGGCACTGCTCCTTTACAAGAATTCCGTTTTCAGCAGCAACGTCTTGCAATCTCATCTACCGATGTCCCTTTCCCACTACGTGTGTTGTAGTTTAAACTTCAGTCATTTGTGTGTCATTATCAATACTTTTGTCATATCTGCAAAGCCCCTGTATTATGATTTACCCCAGTTTTTTCTCTGTTTAAACTATTTAAATTTATATGAAATAGAAATTTTGTCACAGTATAAATAAAAAAGAAAACACATGTTGTCACAAATAGGTGACTATAAAAGTTAATATATACTAATTAAAATTTAAAATGTCATTCCATGCATCACTTAAAATTGTCAAAACTTCAGTTTTATGCACTGCTTTTCTTTACCTTCATAACATTAGAGTGCAGAGTTGATAAACATGTATTCAGTTGTAATCTTGAACTTGAATCGTATCACTTGAAAATTGACCCTGAAATGGATCTCTGCAGCAACAGCTGTGTCTGATTTTAAATGTCTCCTAAAGCCAAGTCAGCTTGAGTCCAGTATCTCCAAAGTTGCTAATGTATAGTATGTTTCAGTAGCTGTCAGTATCTGTTTTCAGTGCTAGTGTGCACAGCATAAGGTGCATGTTTGGAGCAGTTTGAACACCATTTGAACGAGACGTCTCCTCTTCTAGGACTGAAGACATTGCACTGATGATGGATGTTTCCTTATGCCTGAGGCAACCATTCTGGATGGTGGACAGTACAAGAATGAGGGCGACTTCCAATTTCCGGTGGCTCTTATCAACATTTATTCTTCTATATTTAACGAATCAAGTAAATAGCCAGAAAAAGGGTAAGTGCATCAAACTCATAGAAAATGAACTGATTGCATTGCGATCTTGTGCCTTTATTGAAATCTTTAGGTTTTTGGTGGTTAAAATCCATTTCTTTGTCTTCTTTTTTTCTATGTACTTTTGATTTCTTTTACAAAGGCCCTTAAAATGTCATATAAATGAAATAAAATATCTTTCTTTAATAATATTTGTTTTCATCTTATTTAAATATTTTAAGAATGTTTGTGTAGATGTTAACCTAGCTTATTTCTAGAAAGAACATTATCATCCTTTGGCCCCTGGGTTCAGTTGTTGTATTATTTCTATAATGAAACAGATCCTTTTTCCTCAAGATCAGCATGGAATAACTTTATTATGATTACGGATGATTACTAATGTGAGCGCTTGTAATGTTTTTGTTTTCTGTCTTATATAAATAACTTTATAATAATTTATTGCTATCGTGACTATCATGTCAACCATGCATAAAAAGTAAAGAAAAAACTTTTTTCGTAGATGCTTAGATAGAGGGTCTGAGATAGAATACCCTTGTTACACTATAATTGGCCTTTTCCCTTCCCTCCTTCCTTCCCTCTCTCTTCCTTCATTTCTCCTTTTGTCCTCCTCCTTTCCCGCCTTCTCATACCCTGCATTTTTCTTTCTTTTCATTTCTCTTTTAGAATGACATTTTTTTCATTGTATAGTACTTACACATTCCATGATGTAATGTTATTTTATAGATTTGAGTAAATACTATTAGGATTGAATTCTTCTGAATTATTTGTTACTTTTCAGTTGTTTACGCCCACATGAAATATATATTTTTCAGTCTTGTGTGAGTTCATTACTGTATAAATTTAATATGCTTCATAAAAATCTAAAGATTGTTTATGGGATTTCTGTGTAGGTGGCATTCTGGTAGCAAGCAGTAAAGTGGCAGTGCCTGGGAGTGTTTAGAAGCTATGTTTGTGGGATTGGGAAAGACATAATTTTTACCTAGAACTTCTTTGGGGGGTGCGGGGGTGACACATTGGGCTGTGGAGATTAAAATTATCCCAGGCCCTCTCTTGATCTCATTACTGAATCTATATAGGCGCTCCCTCTATTTATCTGTGTTGCCTGGAAGTGGAATTTTTGCTAAAAGCCTAACCCCAAAGTGGTTCAATGGTTGGCCCACTTTCATCAGGTTACTGTCGAGTTTTTTTAAGCCAGAGCTACAGAAAGAAATACAAAACCTGTCACCTCCTGTGACTGCAGGATCAGCTCAGAGAGCATGGGCCCTCTGCAGACACATATGCTTGTGCTTACGATGGAAAACGGTTTAACTTATTGAATTTTTGCAGTGTAGTTAATTTATTAAGTATGGTGTGTGCGTGCGTGCGTGCGTGCGTGCGTGCGTGTGTGTGTGTGTGTGTGTGTGTGTGTGTGTGTGGTTTCTCCTTCTTCAGGGGCTCCTCATGACCTGAAGTGTGTAACTAACAACTTACAAGCGTGGGACTGTTCTTGGAAAGCACCCTCCGGAGCGGGCCGTGGTTCTGTTTATGAAGTGTGCATTGAAAACAGGTAATAGAAACACATTGATTACTTTACAGCTACAACCCCAAAATGTTAGAGCTTTAAGGTTTTGTTCTATAAATTTTTAAATGGAATTGCAAATCTTAGCTCTCTATTTCCTAAAAATTGTGAATCTTACATTAATCAAGATGTAAACAAAACTTTCTCCTGGCCAAACCTTTGATTGTTCTACGAGTAGGGACCACACCTCTCCTGTGCCTGTGGGTTCTGACCTGCTAGGGGAAAGCTCACCATCATCTACCTATATCAGTTAGGCTGAAGTTTTAACTCTGCCTAACAGAAGATGTCAGTAATAGTGGCTTAACAGATAGGCATTTACTCTCACGTAAAAGGCCTGGAGTAGGCAGTTCAAGGCTGATGTAGTTGTTTATGGCCAGGAGAGACCCAGGGTTTTCTGTATCATGCTCCTCTGCCATCTTTAGCATGTTTCTTCAAGGAGACTTCTAAGAAGTCCCACACAACACCTCCATTTACATCTCACTGGCGGAACTTAAGTGGCTAAACCTAGTTGCACAGAGGCTGGGCCATGCCTACTAGCCGAATGGCAATGTGCCCAGAGAGTAAGCAGTGGGTTAATACTATTAAGGAAAGGAGGTAAGTGGGCATTAGGAGGCAAGTGGCGGGCTCTGTCACACCACTGGGCCCTCTAGGTAATGTTGGAGTGGGCTAGAAGCTCTGGAGCCTGGACCTGAGGCCTCTGGGCTGCCTGCAAGCCAGAATTATTCCCTTGCTTTCCCTGAGTCCCAGCAGGGCACTGGGTTATTTCACGAAGCACAGCAGCTCCACGTCCCAGTTTGCTGATGAGTGGTCCTAATGTAAATTGACATAAATGTGTATTTAAACACACTCAGATATTTTTCTCCATTCAGTGTGCATTTACTGAGCATTATTCTAAGCATTAGGGTAATTTATCAGCCTGGATGAGTTCAGCTGTGTTGCAGAAACAACTCTCAAATCTTATTTTCTGATGTGAAAATAAAGGATTATTTCCTGCTTGTGCTTCGTTTGTCCTGGGTCAGCTGGCATCTCTGCCCCTGTGTCTTCCTCAGGGCCGCAGGTCGAAGGGCCCCCACCCTCCAGCGCTCAGGTGGTGAGGCTGGGGAAGGAGGGAGCACAGCCTGTGCTGGCTTTTAGAGCTTCCTTCCTGAAGTGATTGGTGTGACTTTCACTCCAGTTTCTCTGCGAATAAAGTCACATCACCATGCTTTGCTTCAGAGGAGCAGGGAAGTGCAACCCTACTGTGAGTCTAGAAGGGAAGGACCTGAAAATTTTGGTAAATAGCACTGAGGAGCCACAGGCTGCACAAAGGGGAAGTTGTTATAGTTCTGGCTCCCCACGAGAGCACAGTGAACTAATCCTGAGGACGCCATGGGTCAAGTGCTGACAGAAGCTGCATGTGTGGGGCCAGGGGGCTTTGGCTAAGGAGTATGGCGACCCAGAGGCGCCTCAGAGGAAGTGTGCTGTGCAGTAGAAATGCTCAGTTTTCTCAGCAGAAGAAGGACAGAAGGACACGCCTGGCTGAAAGAACATTGGGGTACAATGGCATGAACGTATGAAATAGCTCAATTTAGAGAGTTCAGGTGGCGTGTGCGCCTGGCACCAAAAGAAGCCTGGCTATATGAATGGACTGCCAAGCCCTCCATCCTCTGTGTGAACAGCCTGAGCTAACTGCTGGTGGGGCGGGGCAGGTAGCGGGAGCCGCCCCAAATCCCTTCACTTCAATCGAAATTTTTTGAGAAGTTAGAAATGTATATGAAGAACAGTAAAAGGAATGTAAGTGTGTTCTGTAAAGATACGAAGGGCTGTGGAACCACAGAGGAAAAAAATCACTTTTGTCTGTGAGATAATGGATGGGGAACTGGAAGCATTTTGAAAGCAGAACTGACGAGAAAGTTTTGTTTAGTGAACCGTGAGCCAAGCAAGACAGAGCAGACAAGTTGACAGCATGATTTTTGGGTGTGACAAGTAGCCAGTTTCCTTTCTGTGGTCAGCATCTGTTGAGCACTATCTTAGTGTACGTCTGGCCTAGAAGTTTCGGGTGTTTAGGGAGGTGGGGAGGTAGGACTGCGAAGGGAAGTGGGGTGGGAGTTTGAAGAGCATGCCAAGTTCCTAAATTTCTCGAAAAAGTCATCTAGTCAACTTGCAGCTTACTCAACTTTCCAGTACAGCCTCGTTATTTTTCGTACACCCACAATGATGCACTTACCATGAACCTCTTTTTTTTTTCATTTTTAAAATGCAGTATAACCTATCATGTTTTTGTATACAAAAGAGCATAAAGTATTTTCCAGTGCATTTTGTATTAATCAAGTTTTAATGAAAATTGTACTGTTAATTTTATCTGCTGATTAAAATTTGATTTCTTGTATTGCAGGCCCCGTTCTTGTTATCGATTGGGGAAAACAAATACTAAAATCCCAACACTTTTACCTGGTGATCATGAAATAACGATAAACCCTATACATGATTTTGGAAGTTCTATAAGTAAATTCATATTAAATGAAAAAAATGTTTGTAAGTATTTGAAAATAACTCAGAACAGTGCTTTCGTTAGTGTTGTGTTTTATAATTGGCAGGAACTGACTATTCTTTTGAGCTTCACTTGTTATGCCAATACTTTCATTTACCCAGCAACCATACTGTGAGTTGTAGAGCATAGCCATGATAAAGGAAGTACACTTGTCTTTCAGGCAAAGTAGACGTCATAAAGTTCAAGATCCTTCTCAAAGCTCGATGTTTCCTGCATGCCTTTCAGAATTTCTCAGACGCCCCTTGCTCTAGGAAATAGTCTTTGACCCAGCCCTCCCAGAGGAGACCCCATTCCTGTCTTCACTTTCTCCTTAGGCAATCTGTACTTCTCCTTTGTGATATTTCTCACAGTTCCATTAGTAATTTATTATGTCATTAGATGCTTACTGTGTGTCTCCTTCCAAAGAAAATAGGTCCTGTGAGGGCAGGACTTTGATTCTACACCTAGCACCTGTCCGGTGCCTTGCACACAGCAGGCATCTTTTACAGATGTGCTGCTTGAATGCCTTAGTTCATACGCTGCGAGCTGAGTGGAAGCACGACATAACCCCAGGCTGACAGATGGGAATTTTGCTTTGCAGTGAGACTTTTTTAATGGTGGGGTAAGCAGGTTGGTTGGCTCCTGACAACTGTTATGTAATGGCATCATAATGATATTATAATAAGTCTTATGAGGATGGCTTACTTTGAAGCAAGGGAAGGAAAATGTAATTAACGTGGTGATCTGTCCAATTTTACGGGCAGGATGCTCGTTTGTAGTGGTCTGTGTCTGAGATAGCACAGATTTTGAAGGAATAATAACAAAACGTGCTCTCCAGAAACTTAGAATCTGCCCCATTTTCTGGCTAAAGTGTTGTCTGCATGATGCTACTTAGGGTCATCTTTCAAGACGAAGCGAGAAGAGCGTGTTTGTTGTTTTCTTTCTATAGTTGTATGTGAGATCCATGTGCAATGGTTTTATACAGACCAGATTGATCCCCATACCAACAGAGAATACTGTGCACCCTTACATGCATTTTCTATACACATACATATAAGCGGTAAGGCTCATATGACTTTATAACCTGCTTAACAGAAGACATAGATTTTCCAGTTGTTATCTAAAGACATCTACTATTTTTACCAGCTGCATAGTATTCCACTGAATGGAGGTACTATAATGACTTTAAGTGATTGAGTATTAACATTGAGATTTTTATTTCCAGTTTTTCAATATTATAACCAATGCTTTAATGAACATCTTTTGCACATATAAGTTTCTGAATTTGTGTGATACTTTCCCTGGGCTAACTTTCTAGAACTGGGAATACTACATTAAAGATTTTCCTCTTTTTATGATTTTTGATATCCATTGCCAATTGTTCTCCAAAAATTTTGAATCTCTTTGCATGTTCCACAAACATCATATTAGAGAGTGACTGTTCTTCCACATCCTTGCCAGGACTGGGTATTGTCATTTTCAGTTTTGCCATTTCAGTCTGATGGCCCCAAAATGATAAAACTGCTGTTTTTGCATTTCTTTTATTACTTTTTTTTTAAAAATGGTCAGTCATTTTTATTCTTTTCTGAATTATTTGTACCCTTTGTAAATTTTCTCATGTTGAAATTTATCTTTTTCCTCATCAGTTCACAAGAGCTCTCTCTATATTATTGTTATTAATTCTGTCATATTTGCTACAAGTATTTTTCCAAATTTAAACTTTGTGGTATTTTTCACACCACAGATTTTCATTTTACATAAATAGAATCTCTTGCTATTTTTCTTCATGAGTTTTTGGTTTTGTTTTCATGGTTGATTTAAATCTTTCATTCATATGGAATTATTTTGCAGTAAGGTATGAGGAATCTAACTTAATTTTATACCAGCTTTTTAAAAAATTTCCCAGGACTCTGTCAGAGAGCCTGTTTGTTTTGTTTGATTTTTCAGTAAGTATTCAGAAGTTTCTGTGTGGAAAGCTTCTTTAAGATGACAGTGTTAGAAAGAATTCAAAAGGCAAATCAGGACAGACCCTACATAACCTATTTGATTAATAGTTCATTGTTTTTGCATATCATGTAATTTGTTGATAGCATTTTTAATAATGGCCTGATTTTAATTTGAATATTAGATTTATAATATCCCAATACTAAGATACTACTACTGCTACTAAGATAACACTGATAAGAAAATTGAAAAGCAAATTAGATGAATATAAGAGAGAGAGGTGGATGCATCAGCAAATCTTTGAGCACCTACTATGCAAGAGAAGCTATGAAATGATAGGTAGCTGTGCATTAGAGAATCCGGGGGTTTTGGCAATTTGCTACTAAATAAAAGTATGAGAATTTAAGTTTCTCCATGTCTTAAGATGATTTCAAAAGTGTACATATAAAACAAACAATACATATACACACACACGTAATATGTTTCCAGTTGACAAGGGCAGGCACAAAAATAAGTCTTTCTAAGAATTTTAATGTCCAGGTTTCTAAAAATAACCTGAAAATTTGGATCTGTCTGAGGCAGAATAAATCCTGTGGATCCTATAAAAGAGTTGGGACATATCCCGTCTTCTGATGTTCTAAGGCAAAAACAACAGGGCGGTGATGAGTAAAGATGCACTAGCTTTAAAAAATAAACAAGAAATTTCTTTCCTAACTGAAAAGTTCCTAGTTTCTAGAAGGCAAGTTAAAATGGTCCTCAAGTGTCTATATTTTAGCTGGAAAGAAATGCAGATGATAGTTCATGGGAACTTAGGAGAACTTCCCATGGAACTACTATAAAGAAAGAAGTACTGTAAAACAAATGTGCATGTTTATTCCTTTCATTTGTAATTACTGTCTTTAGCTTGAAATATTGTGTTTTGTTGTGAAATATTGTGTTATGACTTGTGTTTTGAAGAGCAGCTATTTAGATAAAATGTAAATTATATGGTCTTTTCAGGGAGGAAAGCATTTTAATAGACGAGTGTTGCCTTAGTAAAATACTCCCATGTTTCATAATTTCTAAGTTACTGTATCTTGGATATCTTGAAACATTTGAGGGAACCACGTTCTTGGAAGCCTCTGCTTGGTGCAGTCACACTGGCACCTTGAACTTTCCCTCTTCTTTTCTTCTTGTTTGCTCCTTTAAAAGCAGCGTCCCACTTAATGTGTCTATGAAGCATCCTCTACGGTCCTTATGTAGCCGTGTAACTGTTGACTTTGCTGAGTAGTTTAGACTTTAAATGTACTGTTTCCTGTATAGCCCTAAACATGTCACATAAATCCAGTGTGGAGCCCTGTGATCAGCAGATTTTAGTGAAATTTATTAAGTACTTACTTTTAAGTTCCCAGACTAATTTATATTGGTCGACTCTGCCATTTTTGTTGTTTAGCACAGTCAGCTGCCCCTACTTCTGTAAACCTCTGCAGGGTGTGCTTGCCAGGACTTTACTTAATTGATCCTCGGGCTTTGTGGAGAAGCACTCGATAGATAGATATGAGCCATGAGAGTGTGTCTCTCTAGATTTCTTTTATCTTCTTCACCTTACTGTCATTTGAAGAGGGAACATGCAAAAGAGAGCCCCAAGTTTCTCTGTCCTTCATCCAGAAAGCCTACGTTTTGTAGAAGGGAACAGGCTCATATCTTGTGTGTTTTCCAGTGATCCAAAAAGTTTCAGTAACTTATCCCTTCTAGGTAGGGAGACTTGAAGATTTTGAAGAATGGCTTACTTTTTTTCTGCTACTTTTTTTTAGTTTACCAGTTTCTCTCTGTGACAGGCCCATACCCTTGAGCAGGGTTTTTCTCTTTACCTTTTGTAATGCAGCGTCAGAGCCCACTGCCTTCCCAAGCTGCTTTCTCAAATATTGATCATCCCCTCACCAGTGTCAGTGGTCTTTTCTGTTTCCCTCTATGAAATCTGTTTTAGTTGGTTTACATGACACCCCATTTCTTTTGTTCTCAGTCATCCTGGGTTTTCTGTGTGCCCTTCTGCTTCTATGTCATGCCTTCTCAGTATACTTGCTCTGGTTCCTTGAAGGTGTATCTACCCATAGCCCACAAACACGCTTTGGATGTTTTAGGTCTGTGCATTCACATTCATTTCTTCAGCTACACTCAGTGAGTTCCTCTTGAATTTGTATAGACGGTTCTCACTCAGTTCTCTGCAGACCCCTACATCGATCACCTCTTCTTCCCCTGACACTTAGTCGACCACAGCAAGTGTCCTGCATCTCTTCACAGTCGTCCCTGATTCCTTTTGCCTCTTTTGCTGCTTTCTGAGCTAGAAACTTGAGGGAATCTTAAATGTTTGCCTTTCTCATTATACTAACCCTTCATTTCTTTGATCTAGTCATTTCTTTGAAATGCCCATCAGATTTTGTCCTTTTTTTTCTATGTATGGTAACGTGATCCAAGCCTTATTATCCTAGCCAGTGCTTCTCCAGTGGTCTCCTGCTGGATCGCCTTATCTCTTTCTCAGTCCCCTGTGTACCGCTGCAAACATAGCCTTCCCAAAGGACTTCTAGATCCTGCTAAGCACTTCAGATCTGCACAGTAACCCATTGGCTTCCTCCCCCAATGCCTTGGTCTTTAATTACAATGGTCTTGCTGCTATTTTCGGATGCCTATAACCAGGACTAGCCCATAGCATCCTCATGTGGGGACTTCCCGCAGCTCTGACAGTGGGAGATGAGTTGGAAGGCTCAGAGAAAGCAGTTAGAAAGCTTTACCAAAGCAAGCTTTCCATATTCTGTCGTTTCCTTAGGCCTGACCTTCAGCCATACAAAGGGCGTTTCTCACTTCTCTCTGATGTTGCCTACTTGTAGGTCCCAGACCAGATGACACCAGAATGCAGTGGAAACCCGGTTTCCATTTCTATTAGAAGAGATATTATGGATTTGAAACAGCCAGCTTGATAAATAATTTTCTCAAATTTGGCTGATGAATCATTGGAAGCTGCTCATACAAATAAATAGATTTGGTCTCTCTTTTTATTAATAGATTAAAGAGTTTGCTTTTAATTCTTGACTATTTTTGGATCAGGAAGGAATAGAGTTTAAAATGAGTTGACTAATTGAATTATAATATGAAAAATCATTCCTTATTTTACTAAGTTTTATCTTTGGTTTCATTTTTTTCAGCCTTCATTCCAGACACTCCAGAGATCTTGAATTTATCTGCTGATTTCCCAACGTCCACACTACACCTGACGTGGAATGATAAGGGTTCTGCTTTTCCACACCACTCAAATGTCATTTGGGAAATTAAAATTCTACGTAAAGAGAATGTGGAAGCTATAAAATTGGTAAGTCTGCATAAAACAGATTTTTTTTCCGGTGACTTTAAAGAAACTGAATACTCTGTAAAAAGATTTTTAAGGTGACATCAGTGAACCTTTGCTTATTAAGTAGATCAGATAGCCTTTCAGGGTTCATTAAAAATTATATACTTTGACTCAAAAATCACTTAATGATTAAAATAATGCATAACCGTGATAAGTTTAGGAAATTAAGGGAGGACTAATGCATGATTCCACCACTTGCACACAGTAAACATTGTCTTTGTGTATTCCTGTCAAGCTTGTTTTATATTCATGATTTTACATAAATGAAATAAAAGTGTACATATAGTTTAGTCTTATTTTTTGCTAATATTCCAAGCATAAAAATAAATGTTTTGAAACATATTTAGTAATAGTAATTGTTGATAAATTTGGTATAAATCTGTAAGTTTGAATTTATCTTAATCTGAAATAACATTCTTATATTTAGTAGTACATGCTTTTTTTTCTCTTATTTTTAAAAATCCTGTTTATGAATGGTTTCCTTATGATCTATCTTTAGTTCTTAATCTAAGGGATAATGAGAAATAGTCATGAAAAGTTTTGACAGCTGGTACATGGTAATTCCCCCCTTTTATCCTTTTACTCTTTTCTTCCTTAATGGATTTGAAATATGCTTAGTTATAAATTCAAGAATTAGAAGACCATCTCATGATTGTACAATTTATTTGCCTAAATACATGGATAAGGTAGTAAAGATAACAAATGGAATTGTTCAGTATGTCTTACTTACTGTCTTATTTTTCTTTTTGACAAGGAAGTATTATTTTATTTGTAAAATAGTAAGTCATATTTGCTGTTAGCAGGTATCTTTATGCGTCTGGCATTCCTGACACTGTTGTAAAGCTCTCTATATGTTAGTTCTTTTCATCCTCATAACAGGCCTGTGAGGTAGGCACTATTAGCATCATCCCCATTTTATAAATGAAGATATAGTGTCAACAGGAAGATATTAAGCAGGGAGCCAGGACTCAACCCAGGAAGTTTGGCTTCACAGTCTGTGCTCCTAACCACTACAGTTTATTTTACATAATAAGTATACATATTAATATTTTTTTCATTTCAGATGCCCTTCTTTTCTTTTTAACCTATCCAAATTGAATGTACATTCAAGACCCGGGTCAAATCCTACCCCTTATTTTAAAGCCCATCCTAATTATCTCAGTCTAAAATGCTCCTTCTTTTCTTGAATTTGAATGGCAATTCTTGCCTGTCAATCTAATTTGCAGCTAAATTATATGTAGCTCTACCATTGTCTTAAAATTGTTACCTATTTAAAATTGTGTTGAGTAGTTTTTTATTATGGCTTAACATATTGTATTCTGAGTTACTACTTCCTGGCTTTGAGTGACTTCTCAAAACCTCTTTTTTCTCATTTGTAAAGTGCTAATGTTTGCTCTAGTTAATGACATGATATTTATAAAGCTGCTGAACAACTATTAGTTATTACTTCCTTTGTGGGCTAGATTTTTAAAAACTAACTTAAGGATGCTAGAGTAGGAGAGATGCTCTGAATTGTGAGTGAAATCAAACGTGAATAAACGGAAATATTATTCTAATTGTTCTAAGGTTATATGACTCATTGCCACAAGATGCATAACAAGACAATAAAGGAAAGGTAGTAATTTCCGACTTTTGGGAATATGATCTTTGAAGAAAAATCTTTCTGTGGGGGTATACAGCAAGAGGTGATAAAAATAGAAATAAAACAAATTAATTTTTTTTTAAGATTTTATTGGGGAATTGGGGAAGGGGAACAGACAAGTTGCTGTCCTTTTGTTCTTCAGTCTAGTTGTGGAGAATGTCGCTTCACTGGCCCATGTTGGTATTGTGATGATTGCGCTCTTCCCGGCTGAGACAGATCAGTCACTGGCCATTGGACGGCCGTTCACGGCTGCTCATGGCAGCTCACACTGGCTGCCGGCTGCTCATGCTGGCTGCCAGCCACTCACGGTAGCTCACCACAGCCCACCGCAGCCCCACTGCAGCCTATGCCATCACCGGCCACTCACGGCAGCCCAGCTCCAAGTCTAGCTGTTGTTCACCATCTTAGCTGTAGAGGGCGCAGCATCACTGGCCCATGTGGGATCCAAACTGGCGGCCCTGCTGCTCAGAGCTCACATTCCCAAGCCAACTCTTAATCAATGAGCCACTCAGCCAGCCCCCAAATTCATTTTAAAAAGTGAAATATCTGAGGATAAATGAATCAGGTCCATAAAAATGTGATATTTTCATTTATAATTTTACGTTATTGATGTCAACATTTAAGTTAGAATTGCTTATAATCAGTCATTTTGTGACAGTTTATAATGCTGTTGTTTCACAATAGTTTAAAGATCAAGAATACTATAGTGTTTCATTTATAAGTTTCATTTATAGTGTGTCACTTATAACTTGACAGTTTCTGTTCATGGGCTCACATACAGCTGTGGAAGCTGTGCATTGTACAGACCGGGATGTGAACGACACCTGGGAGTTACACAGCACCCTTGCCCCTCCCATTTTTCTCTTTTTGTAAACAGTCAATCTTAATTCAATTTTAGCTGATTTTTTATCTCTATTTTTCCAAATAGCATGCTAATATTGCTTTTTCCTTTTCTTTTTCTTTTTAATTTTGAGCAATGCTTTAAACAATAAACGATGAAAATTTAGATCCCTCTCACCTCCCAACCCAGGCGGACACACTCACGTGCTTTTGTGTTTGATTTTGTGCTTTCTCTTTTTCACATTTTCTGTCTTTTCCTAGTATCATTCTGTTACAATTTTCGATAGACCAATATTCATTGTTTGTATTGTGGTTATATAAACACTATTCACAACTAAACCAAGTAGTGTGTACTATTCTACTATTCTTTTCCTTTTTTTGGGGCGGGGGGGAGGGTTTACAATGTCTCATATTGTATTTTTAGTTTTGTTTGTCTGCTTCATTAATTCAATCCTTAATTTTCTCCAAGTTGTGTAACTCTCCTGTTGAAATGTTCAAACATACTAGTATTTTATCAGTTAAATATGTGTGAATAAATCTCTCTGAGGGCCTTCTAACTTACTTCCCAACCCTTTTGATACAAGGCCTCACACAGACACTGGCAGTATTTGTGTAGCACAGATTGTGGTAAATAGCTGAGGACTCTTGTGGCCAGAGGTGTCTCAGGAGCTCCAGCGGCCTCAACTCCTACCAGCCAACCGTAGGTTTGCAGATTCAAACCCAGGTATACCCATAACCCATTCAGGGCAAACCTCCGTGTCTTTTGGCACATCATTAGGAAGCTGAGGTCCAGGGGGTTTCCATGATCATTCAAGGGATCTCTTTTACCTTTTTCTTTTGATGGATCTTCTTTTTTCTGAATTCCGTTTTCCTTTTATTTCTTCATTTTGGGTGGACGCATATATTCTAGTAGGTATTTCCTATTATAACTCTCTGCTATTTATAACTACCTTGCAGATATATTTTATTTTTTAAAATTTAAATTAGTTGCCAATGCAATTTTAAAGACTATTTCAGATATTGAGAAGATATTATCAACTGGAAATTTCACACACTTCCAGGTGGAATGTAAAGTACTACTTGGTGAATACATTGAGACAAGACATTTATGAAAAATGTCTTTATTCTGCACTCACTCATGATTGCTAGTTTAGCTGGGTATGGAATTCTAGGTTGGGAAATTTTCTCAAGATTTTGAAGACATTGTTGATTTTTTTTTTTTTTTGGTGGATCTATCTTTATCTATTGTGCTGGACACTCATTTTGGGGCCCATTCAGTCTGAAAACATGTTTGTCCACTTGAGAAATTTTCTTATTTTATATCTTTGATCTTCTCATCTCTGTTCTTTAGAAATTGGACCTTCTAGACTGATCCTCTAATTGTCTTATCATTCCTACTTCCATCTACATTTTGCTCTGTTTTCTGAGCAATTTTTCCTAAGTTTTGTCTTACAATCCTAATATTAAATTTCTATTAATATATTTTTTAATTTACAAGAGATCCCTTTTTGTTTTTTTGTTTTTTTAATGTATCTTGTTCTTGTTTCATGGATACAGTGTCTTATCTCTGTGGGTATCAGTGATTTTTTTAAAGAATTTTTTCTTTCTGTGCAATCTGTTTCTTCAAGTTGCTTTTTTTCTTTATTTTGATCTTGACTTTTATATTAGAGCTTTGCCTCCATTTTCTGGTCATCTTGGTTGCTGCTCTTATTTAAATGAGTGTCTCTTAAAAAAATAAGGAAAATCTAGTTGGAACTTTTGTTTGCCTACATGAGACTGGTTGATTGGGGCTCAACATAGGTAATGAGGATGGGCTGTCTAGTTATTAATAATATGTTAGGCAAAATCTTAATATTATTTTAGCTTTTAATCTTGATCTGTTTATATGCCCCAGAAAAGTTTGTATAGAGTCCTACCTGGTAATTACGACTTGGCCATCACTATCCTGAGAGCAGAGTAGGGAAAGAAGGCAGGCGCCTCACCCCAGCCTTCAGAATGCGTAGGTTAGCAATCTCCCTGTTTTTGGTACAGTATTCCACATTCAGAAATCTTCTTGAGTATCTTCAATCCAGAGGTATTCTGCTTTACTTTTCCAGAACGTAAGTCTCCATTGTTCTGCCAAGGTGAAGAAAGGTAGTCCTTTGGTAGCATAGAATGTCAGAGGGGATCTGGGTGCCTAACATATCCAAATAACTTTGAGGCAGTCTTTCTGTTTTTCACCTCACCTTCACTATGCATTTCCAGGAGAACCTGGTACAGCCATTTCCTGAACCCTTTGGCATTTCTGTGATAGAATTCATGTTTCTGGCTTTCCCACTGGAGTCTTGGGATTCAGCTTTCTCAGATCTTCTAAGTCAGTTATCATTATTCATCTACTCTTTAGCATCTGAAATTTTATTGGTGTTGTATCTTTTTTTTTACCTTTGTGCATTTACACCTAAAAAAAAAAAATTCAAAATAACCTGTGTACTCTTTGTTTTAGAGGGATTTCAGGAAATAAGAGTGAAGGAAAGGCATTTATTAAATCTGTTGTCTTTAACTGGAAGTCCCAAGGCCTCTTTTAGTAGATCCTCAATGATTGAAATCGTTAACTGTTTTTCACAATTGCGATTCATATTTTATATTATTATAAGTTGCATATTTAAAAATAAAAAAAATATGTAATGCTTATATAAAAAACAAATCCAGTCTGAAACAATAATTTATTTTGTTGAAATGCTTTTCCTCTCTTTGACTTTAACTCTTAGAGATATAAACCCATTATTTTTTCTCCATGACAAATGAAGATCATTTTAGGCAATGGTATATTTTCTTATGAACTGTATTGAATGTTTTGGAATAGCAACATCTTGAATAATAATGCAGTAGGGCCTAAAATTGTAGAATTAAACATAAATGAATCAGGATTTTTCGTTACTATTAACTCTCCTGTTATTCCTTACAGAAAACAGATAGTTTTACAAAAGGACAAACCTTTAACCTTCTTAGCTGGCGATCATATACAGTCTGTTGTGTTTTTTAATCCTAAAGAAAATAAGAATGTATCAGTATTGGGTAATATAATTTTGTGTTTGCGTTCATTTTTTAGCTAACCTACAACACAACTCTGAATGGTCAGGATACAGTGCATCACTGGAGCTGGACCTCCGACATGCCCTTGGAGTGCACCACTCACTATGTGGGAATTAGATACTACATTGATGATTCTCATTTCTCTGGTCGCAAAGAGTGGAGTGACTGGAGCCCACTGAAGAACGTTGCTTGTAAGCTTCTATTTAAAGAATTTTTGTTTCAAGTGCATTAGACTAATCTTGCTTAAGGGTAAGTTTTAGTTGAAGCTTTTGGTTCTCCGAGCCCCATTTGGCAGCAGGAAGGTCACCTGGGGATCTCCCAAGTCCCTGTTGCAGAACCTATGATTCAAAAAGTCTGAGGTTGGCTTCAGGAATCTGTATTTTTAAAGAACTTGCTGAGTGATTGGATTGGCTAAACACCCAGATTGAAAATCATTGTGGTAGGCATTGAACATTTAAAAATTTTATATAGGCGGTAATGAGATCAAGTCTGTATTTTTTAAAAATGGCTCCCAATTTCTCATCCACACAGCAGACCCGTGTGAACTACAGAGTTATTGCAGAGAACATGAGAATCTACAAGTATGCCAAAAATCACCAGTACACTGAATAAAACTTCCATGCAGGTGGAATGCTGGCAGTATGAGAGAGGACCTACAAAATAGTTGACCATAAAATGAAGTCCTTTAAAAGGCTGGTAATCACTGTAGATTATTCATGTTAGTGACAAAGGGAGAAATGGATCAGAGGAAGGAAGGCCTGGAGCTGGGTAGATAAGGAGAGTGTCATTGCAGTTCCCCAAAGGACAGTGAGAGCATAACCCGGACACTTGGTTTAGAAATGAAAAGGGGGAAATATGTGAAAACACTGAGGAGACAGTTAAAATTAGTAACTGTGCACCTTTCTGTAAGGGAGCCAAATGTGACTATCAGTTTGGGCACCTGGGTGGCTGGGGATGCCGTCCACTGAGACAGAAAGTACATGAACTAATTAGGTGGCAAAGGTCAGTTTCATTTTTACTATGTTGAGCTTGAGGTGTGTGTGTGCAGTGCCTGTGGAGCAGTGTCACATAGGCCGTTGGAAATGAGCTTTGCATCCAGATGGTTTGTTGGAGCTGTAGATACACGTTTGAGAATTCTCAGCATATCTGTAATGTGAAACTTCCTAAATCCTAAAGGTGACGTAAGTCAGGGAAAGGGAAATGGAGACCAATGTCCCATGCCTTAGAAGCTTGTGTGTCTCAGGGAGGGTGAAAGATAAAGGCCAGCAAAGCCAGCAGCGCCCAGAGGGTTAAGAGTAGCCCGCGAGTGTCCAGTGCTGTGGAACCCAATGAGAAGGAAGACTTCCAGCAGCGCACCTGGTGTGGAAGGCACGGGAAGGCTATTCCGAAGTGGCCATTGGATTGAGCAATTCGGCCAGAGTACAAGTCAGATTGCAGTCTATCAGAGAGGAAATAGGAGACTAGAGGCTATTGGCTATTTAAGAAAATAAAAATTAAGTGGGGCTTTAATCTGCAGAGAGTTAGGAATAAAGTGATTTTTAGGATGTGAAGTAAAACATATTTAGAGTGATGGAAAGGAAGAAGTCTGCCCTAAATACATATTATCATTTCAGAGGAATGGAATTATTTAATGAGTGACTTTTTCTTGGTGTTGATTTTTCACATGTGGATATAAACCCATTTATTGAACCTTTAGAACTTCTTAGACATTAACTCTGACCTTAAACATTGACCTACAATCCGTTCCACTCCCCCACCGTCACCTCACCATAAGTAAATGAAACCATACACACTTTTATTTCTTGTTATATGTCTTGCTCTTTTGAAACCTGTGGGACATATCTTATCTTTGGGCCACCATTATTACAAAGCACCTAACAGTATGTTTTATATATACTGGGCTATTTTATGGTAAAAGATGTCTAAAGTTTTTGTAATTAATTCCTTTTGCTCTTTCTAGGGTCCGTTGATCCTGATTCTCAGGCTAACGTTTTTCCTCAAGACAAAGTGATACTTGTGGGCTCAAATATAACATTTTGTTGTGTGACTCAAGAAAAAGTATTGTCAGCACAGATCGGCAGTACACAATGTCCCCTTATTCATCTTGATGGGGAAAATGTTGCAATCAAGATCTATAATATTTCTGTTTCTGCAAGTAGTGGAACAAATGTGGTTTTCGCAACAAAAGAAAGCATGTCGGGAACAGTTATTTTTGTGGGATGTAAGTATAAAGTTTTTTGTTTTTCTAAAAAAGAGCTTCTATTAATCTGTTTTTGTCCTCTCTTAAAGCCTTAATGCTTTTTCGGGGTGGGCTGATTCTATTTCTTATTTTTTTTAATTCTTTAATATAAATGATATGTGAAGGCACCAGAATTTTTGCTTGTTTAAAGCTGAGTTCTAAGCTTGTTTTCTACATACCTGTATCTATATAGCTTGTAGGTTTTGTAGTAAGATTTGAAACATCCAGCTACTAACTTTTAGTTTAAATTAGTAGTTAACAGCTTTGTTGAGTCAAGAGTAGTTAGTATATTTCTAAATCGTACATTGTTTAGGAATTATTTTATATAAGTTAATTTCCCACCTAATCATAGCATACCTTTTCTAAAATAAGTACCCAAACTAAAGAAATAGAAATAATTGTTCACAAAATATTTCAATAGCATAATATGTGCTTCTCCAACTTTTAAACGCTGTATTTGAGAAGAGGGTAGCAGATGACGTGGGTGAGAAGACTTCTCTCTCCCTGTGCTCTGTGTGTGATGTGCTCGTGGATGCTCCAAAACTCAGGGGCATCTCTACTATTAACTTGGCACTCCTACAGTTCTAAAATCCCATGGCATTTCCAGAAGCTGTTGTGGGGACTGCTCTACCCATAGGACTTACGTTGGATGTCAGGGATAATTGTGCACCTGGAGTTTTCCTCCCCTGTGGTTGCTGTAATGTGCACTGACAGCTCTGCCCCCAGCAGTGTGCCCTGTCCTCCCTGCCCTATGCTTGGTCTAAGGTCTCGCTCATGAATAAAAATGTGTGAGATGTAGTGAGTGGGTTTTGTGATTTTCTTTTGAGTGCTTAATGATGTTCTTATGCTTTTTATGATTCTTAGCTGTGCTCTAGATTGGCAGTTCTGTGTCTGTCTTACTTCCATAGAAACTTACGACCTACTTCCAAGGCAATAACCAGGATTAGGTACGCTTCTCAGCTTGATGGCTGTAACCTTACTCTCCATTTGCCTTCCCAGTAGTGCATTGTAGGATTCAAGTGAGGGTGAGGCTGTGTTCAAAATTAAATTTTGGAAAATTAAATTTTCTTTCCTAATGGAGTTTTAGGAAGTGAATTGCAGCATTCTACACAAATGATCTTGGCTTCTCAGTTGAGAGCCAGTGTTATACGTAGTAAGGCTGCTTGATAGGTGATAACCAGAAAGTAAGATATCCACTTAAAAGTACAAAGAAAAAAATTAAAACTTAAAAGATGACAATATTCAGTTTTTATTATTTCAAAAAGTGTCCTAATCTTCTGTCATAGTTCTAAATAAAATAAACCCATTTAATTCATAAGTTAACCTTTATTTGTAGCACTGGAGGTTGAAATATTGGTCAGTATTTGTCAGCTCAGGAGCAGCTAGAGAATTTCCCTTCAGGGGGAGCTCTTTAGAAATTTACAACAAGGGTGGTTTATGGTGTGAGTTAGGGATCAAGATTCATTTATTTCCTTTCCCCTACGAATATCCTATTAACCCACAATTTATGGAAAAGATTGAAAAGAATTTTAGAATCAGCTTGTGATATGAGATTTTGTATATCTTTTGGTAAATTTACCCCTACATGTTTATGTTGGTGCTAATAAAGTGGGGTTTTTTCTCTCCAGTTTATCAAAATAAATTTGTTATCTGGCAGACGGAAGGATAGTTATTTACCAATACTTGTCAGTGTTCATGCATGAGCTAATTTAGTCATAAGCAAAGTAGATATTTTATAAACATTGTTGTTCAGTCATCATTCAAATTAGTTATTTTTATTGACCTAAATGTTCATCTTTCATTATACTTAAGATATTTTAAAACAATACACTGTAACATAGAGTTAGAGTGTGTAAATATTTATATCATATGCCAAATTTTATACTTTTTCATTTGAAAATATTTTAATAAAAAATGACTTTGTTTTTTAAATTACAGTTTCTATTTCCTTGGTTCATAGAAATGCAGTTGATTTATACCTAGCTTTTGACTAGCCTCAGTTTATTTTTTTATGAGTTTATTTATTTGGGGGGAAAAAAAAAGAAAATCCAGACATTACCTTTTAAATACTGCCCTCTTGTTTTTTCTCCTCTCCTCTGTCTTTGCTTCCACTTCTTTCTAGTTTGTTGTTTGGATTTTAAGTATTTTAACTTAATATATCTGCCAAATACTAAAACAATCAGCATTTTAAATATACTAAAAACTTCTGTATGTCATTTTAATAAAATGACTGAAAGTTTGGCCTTAGATTTAAAACAGTTTTCGAAACAAATATGTCAATGTTAATTTCATTATCCACATTGTTAGACTTTTATATTAATACTCATTACTCCTCTTGGTATTACTTAAACTATCTCTGGAGGATATTATTCTTATCTCTGGGGAAGGTGTGTGAAATTTTCTAAGTCTTGGTTGATAAAGTAAGAACTGTTTTCAAATTTTAGTTTTTTAAAAAAATATTTTACAGAATTTTTCAACAAGTAGATAATTGTTTTTTAAAACGCTTACCTTGGAGCTGGCCGAGTGGCTCAGTTGGTTAAGAGTTGGCTTGGGAGAGTGAGCTCTGAGCAGCAGGGCTGCCAGTTCGGTTCCCACACGGGCCAGTGACACTGCACCCTTTACAAGCTAAGATGGTGAACACAACAGCTCGATTTGGAGCTGCGCTGTCGTGAGTGGCTGGAGGCGGCGTAGGCTGCAGTGGGGCTGCAGTGGGCTGCCATGAGCTCAGGCTGGCTGCCAGCCACTGGCGAGAGCTGCAGTGAACTGCCGTGAGCAGCCATCCAATGGCCGGCGACCGATCTGCCTTATCCGGGAAGAGCGCAGCGATAAGACCAACATGGGCCAGTGAAGCGATGTCCTCCACAACTAGACTGAAGAACAAAAGGACAGCAACTTGTCAGTTCCCCTTCCCCAATGCTGTTCCCTCCCCCAATCCCCAATAAAATCTTTTAAAAAAATAAAAATAGATAAAAATAAAAATAAAAAGCTAATTTCAGTGACCGATAGTTTGGATGAATATGATAGTAGGCAGTATCAGTTTCTACATGTGCTTGGTTAAACTTGATTATAGAGAGATCAATTTCCATAATCAGTGTCAGACTGCAGAATTTTCCCTTATTACTTTAAGAGTCTCAGACACACTCAAAAACACTTTTTTTTTCCTATTCATGCCTGAACAAAGCCAGAAAGAATAGCTTCAGTAAAGAACAAAACCCCCTTCTCTGCAATTCCAAAATCCAAAAAGCTCTGAAAATAAAAGAAAATTTATTCTGTAGTGCAAAAAAAAAAAAAGAACAAAACCAACAGAAGAGCAGTAGCCACTTTGAATATAGGGAGATGTAGAATTTTACCGAGAATTAGTTACTTTGTTAATAGTCCCTGTAACTTATTTAAGAACTCTGAAACTTGTAACATGACTTATGTTGACTTTTAATATGATTTGATATTCTTTTCAAATCACAATATATAGATGATAGATAATAATACTTTTAACCTATAGATTTTTTTTACTTGTTCGACACAACTTCCTTTGAGAGATTTGGTAGACTCAAATAGGATTTAAGGGAAAAAAATGATAGTATCTTCAGGTTGCTATTGGAGAGATTTCAAATGAGCCAGTAGTCACTCTTCAGAGTATTTTAATCTGTCGTTTCTAATGTAATATGAACTACAAAAAAACATGCTATAGAAAGAATGATAATTCCTGCATTAAGAAGTAAAATAATAAATTATTTCATTTTTTAAAATTAAAATTTATTTGGGTGAGAATGGTTAGTAAAATTACATAGGTTTTAAGTATACAGTTCTGTGATACATTATATATCACAATTATTTCATTTTTTAAGGAAATTCTATAAAATGTAACATTTATGGAACAGTGTTTTCAGGGAAAATATGTAACAATAAATAGCTTTTTTTTTTCTTTTTCCTTTTAGATCCACCTGATATTCCTCAAAAACTGAATTGTGAGACATATGATTTAAAACAGATTATATGTACTTGGGATCCAGGAAGACCGACAGCGTTGGTGGGCACACACAATACAGTTTATACTTTATTTGAAAGGTAAAGGTCACAAGGAAAAGATGTCAGACTTAACTAGCAAGAAGTCTATTAGAAGGATGTTACATGACACAGGGAAATGTTCTTTCTCATTTATATAATGAGGAAGTTATAAAAACAAAAATGCAGTACAAAATTGGGTATATTCTCAATGCTGCAATTTAATGCATGCAGACTCAATTTGTCTCCTTTTTTAAAAAGCCCAGAAATAAGAACCCTCAAATAGGAACAGAGACTGTTTCTTGGTAATGGGCTTATGGCAGATTATTTTCTTCTGTTTACTCCACTTTCTTCCCTAAGTATGTAGTACACCTATAATTAGAAGTATAAACACTGAAAACATTAATTATTAGAAATCTACCCATTATTTTTTTCCTGCACTATTTAACTCTTGCCATTTTGATATTACTTTAGTATTCCTTATTTCTCTCTTAATTTTTAGTTTTTCAGGAAAATATGTCAGGTTTGAAAGAGTTGAAGTGCCCATGAATGAAAGCTATCAGTTATCCTTCCAAATGCTTCCAAATCAAGAAATATATAATTTTACTTTGAAAGCTCGCAATCCTCTGGGTCAGTCGGAATCAACAATTTTAGTTAACGTCACTGAAAAAGGTAAGCTGCTACATAAACCAGTATCTTAAAAATAACTTCAGAAGTGGTAAAAGTGTGTTGAGATTAATAAAAAGTGCTTCTAGGGGTTACTTTTTAATATTTTCTTTATAATTAATATTAATCTTGTAAATTTAATTTTAAAAGCTGTAAAATGTATAATTTCAAGTATCACTTATTTTATTGGATCCAAATAAAATTTTGAATTAGTCATTTACATAGAAACTGTCAGTGGCTTTATCTAATAATTTTTGATTTCTGAAAAAATTTTTGCCCAATTTTTAAAGACTTTTTATTTTGAAATAATTGTAGACTCATAGGTGGTTGCAAAAATAATAAATGAGAGCCCTGTGATCCCTTCAGTTGGCTTTTCCCAATGGTAATGTCTTAGTAACTCTTAATACAGTATCCAGACTAGGCAGCTGACCCGGGTACTGTACTGTGGTCCATACTAAGCTAGACTAATGACCTGCTCAGCTTCCACTGGTTTTTATATGCATTCAGGTGTGTGTGTGTGTGTGTGTGTAGTTCTGTGCAGTCAGATTCATGTACTGACTCACAGAACTAACACAGTCAATATATAGACCTGTTCTGTCACCACAAAGGAGCTTCCTCATGCTGCTCCTTTAGCAACACCCCCACCACACACACTCACAAACACACACACACTCACACACACACACACTCATACTTTCACACAAACACACACTCACAAATACATTCACTCACACCCACACAGACATACACTCACTCACACTTTCACACACACACACACACTCACAAACACATTCACTCACACTCACATCCCTGTCCCCAGAAACAACTGTGATCATCATTGTATTGTCATTTTGAGAATGTTATATAAATGGAATCACACAACATACATCCTTTGGAGATTGACAGTTTTTACTAAGGATAATGGCCGTGAGCTCCATCCAAGTGTACCAGTGAATAGTTTCTTTTGATTGCTTATGATTTCTTAATTTTTACCAATCCTATTAATATATAGTTCAAAATAGAAATCAAATATGGTCTGTCTTTTTGGCATTCATTCCTGTGGTCATTCCATGCATATCGACTCCATGCCAGGCTCTGCCACACACAGCACTGGCATGCAGGCTTCTCTTAGAGACTCACAGTCGCGGGAGGAAGGACTTAAACAAAATGCACTCTAATACAGCCTGGCAAGTGATCAGCACATGATCCTGTTGCCTGGTTTGTACATATAAGTCACTTTTATCCATTATTTCCTCCCATCATCTTTGTTATTTCCATTTAAGGACGAAATGGCTACATTATATACTTGAGTGGCAGTGTCCATCTCTGTCTGTCTGCCCTCTGCCATTTTAACCTTATTTACTACCCTGACTCCCCCACCACTCCAGTTGGTATATGCACATCACCAGCCTAACGTGCACTTTGCTCCACTGTCTTTGCGCTTGCCGTGTCCCCAACCTGAAATAACTTCTGTATTTGTCTGGCCAACTTTAGTCTGATTCTCCCTTCACAGCTCCTCTTAAGCCCCATCTTCGGGGTAGGACTCTCCTTACCATGCTTACATCTAAATTCCCATAGCAGTTAATATCTGTACCACACATTTAGATCTTAACATATATCCTCTTGTTAATTGCCTTTTGTTTTGTTTGTCATTCCCCAAGTAAGTTCGGGGTTCCTTGAAGGTGGAGACTATGATCTGACTACCTTTTAGTATTCCTGACACCAATTGAGAACCCTGAGCATGCTCAGTTCTTAAAACATGTTGGCTTGTTGTCAGCGGTAAAGTGGGGTTTGTCTATCCCACAAGCACTGGGTAGAGTATTGTAGATCAGCACTAACAATACCTCTCTCTCTATTTTAAAATTTTCTTTGATTCTCACTTGTCATATCAAAAAATAGCTTTTAAAATAATTAATCTTTAAAAATTATATTTACAGTTTGTCCCCGTACTCCTACTTCAATCAAAGTGAAGGATATTAATTCAACAGCTGTTAGTCTTTCCTGGCATTTACCAGGCAACTTCGCAAACATTAACTTGTTGTGTCAAATTGAAATTAACAAACCTAATATCATACAAGAACTGGTGAGTAAGTTTCTTCTGTAAACTTCCTTAGAGGTTATTTTGTATAAAGTACTTAGTTTTCAAAAAGAATTAAGTAAGTTTATATGTATAAGCTCTTATTATTTATTATAAAGGTATACTAAGAATATATATATATATATATATATATATATATATATATATGTCTATCTCAATGTAATAACCTCACCATAATTAGCACTTGAATATATTTATATTGGCGATTATAGACATAAGTTTGACTTTGTTACTCAGATTGTTTCTAGGTCTAGTATAGTACCTGGCATGTAACTGCTGCTCGGTATCTTTGTGAGTGAATGAGTAGTTTTTGCTGTAGCCTTTAGCATTAGATAATGGACTAATTGGCACCAGAGAGAAGGTTTGATTTTTAAAACCGCTAACTGCGGCAACAGGAGCAAGTTATAATTGGTCATTATAAGTCAAAACATGACTTTTTAATACATTTTAAATACTTAGGTTGACTTTTATACTGCACCATCTTGTAATTTGTGGTAAGTCCAAAATAAATGATACTGTACTTAAATATTCATTTGGAAACTTACTGATGCTTCTAGAAAATCAGGCCCACTGCAGAATGTAACCCCAAAAGCTCCTTTGTAACAAGTAGCTGGAAGCTCAGAGGCTTTCTTGAGGTATCCAAGTCCTCAAATTTGTTTTGAACTGCTTTATTTTAATTTCATTTAGTTTAAACATTTGTTGAATATTCTACATGTTTAGCACCATACTAGAGGTACAAAGTATCATCTAATAAAAGATGTAAAGGATGATGCCTGCCTCCGGTAAGCTTCCAAACATCACCTGAATAATATATGTAGTCCTCAAGGTCTTCTTAGATCACTAAAACATATTAAGGTTTATTGCATCACCATAGCCATTGACCGATTGTCAAAATTATATCCTCCTTTCTGCATAATTTAATTAACCATTATTTGGATTAAAAAGTTTGTGTGTGTGTGTGTGTGTGTGTGTGTGTGTGTGTGTGTGTATGTGTGTATGTATGTACTCATACATACAGGACACTTCATATACATTTATATATACACATTTGTTTATTTGTTTTCTAATAGAGGAATGTCACAATCAAAGGAGTAGAAAATTCAAATTATCTTGTTGTCGTGGACAAGCTAAATCCATATACTATGTATAGTTTTCGGATTCGTTGTTCTAGTGAAACTTTCTGGAAATGGAGTAAATGGAGCACTGAAAAACAATACTTAACCACAGAAGCCAGTAAGTTAACTAAATGATTTATGACTAATTATTACTATGGATCCTGAAATCCTACAAATGTTTTTAAAGAAAACGTCACCAAAGTACTTAAAAATAGGAGAATGCTTAGATAAATTGTGTAATGTATAATATCTGCTAGTAAAATATCCAGACATTTTAAAGGATGCTTTTTAAAGTTTTGTGATAATATGGAAAAATGCTTGATATGTGTTATTTAAAAATCTAGGCTCCCCTATCTACAGTGTGATTGCTTCTATATTAAAATTATGCGTAGGAAACCAAACTTAAAACCGTGGTAAGATTATGGGGTGATTTTTTTTCACACTTTTTCTTCCTTTTCCTAGAATTTTCATAATCTGTTTAGTTTGCCTTTTTATTCAAAACAATTAATAAAGAGAATTAGTTGGAATTTTTATTTCTGACCTAAGCCTGAGAAATGGGGCTAAAAGTTCTTGAACTTCAGTTTCTACAGTGCACCTAGGTCAAAATAGGTGTAAAATCAGGTAACTGGTTTTCCGAGTTAAATTTCCAGAGACAGAATGAGAGTCTATCCTTGATTAATCAGATATCATCTTTAAAACAAAAAACTTAGAAATTGGTGTGATACTCAGGAATCAATCATTCATCAAAAGATAGCAAAAGCTTTATTTGTACTATGATAGAGGGAATACAAAACTTCTTCCAAAGAATTTAACAAAGAATAAAACAAAAAATGATAAATGTTAATCCAGATTTCGTCTCTCTACATGAAGACTAGGGAGAGGAGAGGAACTTTGCAAAATGTGTAAGAATTATTTGGATCATCAGAAATGAACCCTGTGCATGAGTCCAGAGAAAGAGTGTATTCGTTATCTATTGCTACGTGACAAATTACCCCCAAATTCAGTGCCATAAACCAGCAAACATTTGTTATTTCACAGTGTCTGTGGGTCAGAAATTGAAGGGCACTTAGCTGAGTGACTCTGGCTTAGAGTCTCATGAGGCTGCAGTCAGGACGTGGGTGGGGACTGCAGGCTTGACTGGAGCTAGAGGACCTGCTTTTAGGATGGTTGGTTCACTCGTGTGGCTGCAGGCAAGAGGCCTCAGTTACTGACCATGGAGGCTTCTCTGTAGGGCGGCTGGAGTGTCCTCATAACATGGCAGCCAGCTCCTCCTAGACTCCTGGTCACACAGGCCAACCCCGATTCAGTGTAAGGGCATGAACGTCAGGAGATGTGACCAATATCATTGGTCATTTTGGAGACTGGCTACCACAGACACTTTTGCCTTCAGTTGATAAGCTGTTGTTGCCAAATGGAAAGAAACATGTTTATACTTCATTAAGATGAAAGCATTAATTCACTTAACAAATACTTATTGAGTACCCACCATGTACAATATGTTGTGAGGTGGGGGGGTAGGGTTGCAATTTTAAATAAGGTAGCTGGAAAAGACCTCCCTACTAAGACAACACCTGAGTCGAGATATAAAGGCTAGGGACAAGCCACATGGTTTATTGAGGAAAAGAGAATTCTAGGCAGAGGAAGAGAGGGCTCAGAGGTACAGAAAGCCTGAGGCAGGTTTCCTCCACATGTCTTAGGACCAGCCAGGAAGCCAGTGTGTGGCCAGAGCCGACTTCAGTAAGGAGAGGTGAGAGGCAGTGAGACCAGAGGCCCGCTGGACTTGTCACTCACAGCCTGGGGGGTGATTTTCACCCATTCCCAGGGGCCTGTCTTTTGCAGACGTTGAGGGCTTAACTTCATTTTCTAAGTGGAAGCTGCTGAACTGCTTCTCATTTTTATTGGAAATGCCAATACCTAGAAAAAAATATCCAAGCACCACCATCTCAATTGCTGACATTATAAACTGACGTAGTACACATCTTAAATACTAACTTTTAAATCTCTTTCCCAGTTCCTTCAAAGGGACCAGATACTTGGAGAGAGTGGAGCTCTGATGGGAAAAACTTAATAATATATTGGAAGGTAAATAATTTTTCCTTGAATATTTACATAACTTTATTATGCTAAACTATTTAACTTACATATGGTACTTGGGTTGTCACGAAGCCAGGATTTCTCAGACTGGCTTCGTTTGTAGTATTGCTGGGAGATAACCCGGCTCCTAAAACCTCCCGATTCCTCTTCACTCCTGATACACCACAGACGTTTCAGTGAGGATCTTCTCAGCTCTGAGCATTCTTTAGTTTGACTTGATGAGGCCTCTAAAGGACCCGAGCATTGCTTGAGTTCCTGCTCTGTCACTTTAGTCAGAAACACAGCTGGAAGCTATAAGTTAGAATCCTGAGTGTTTACGTTGCATTTTTTCTTCAATGAATAGGAAACCAACTTCTTATCTATTTCACATATAATTTGTTTCCCTTAAATAAATTGCATTACAATATGACAATTATAATTTTTCATAGTTTTGTAAAATTTTAGAGAAAATGTGAATTGCAATGTGTTTTACTACTTTTTCTCTAGTAGAGCAAACATCTTTGTTGCTATATTTTTTATCTGATTTATGAACATTTGAAACACAGTTGTTTTCCACATTAAATTTCGTAAGAGCAGTCATAATCAGATTCCTTAAAATAGTGAACTTTATTATTGAAAGTAAAACAACGTTACTGCTATAAAAATTTGACACCACTGCAACTTTGAGTAAAGTGAAGCCTGTGTGCAAGTTCCGTGTAGGCGCCACTGCTTTGAGATTGTTGTACGTGACTGCTGCACCCCCTTTTATTCTTGTTTGGAAATTCCCCTGGCTGCTCTCATTTTTCTGTCACATTTCACAATAATGTAATAATGATTGCACAGATTCCTTCAGTGTAGAGAAAGTTTGGAATATTGTTCAAGCTGGATGAATGTTTAACCAAGGATTAAACATACTAAAGTGATTTAGAGTTGAACGTCAGTGACGAGATTAACTGTTGTGCCATATTCGGATAGAAAATTAAGCTTTGTTTTTGACATGTTGGGTTTTCTAACCGTGTGCCACTGGGATGTCCGAGTAGAGTCCGGAAAGTGGTGGTTTGATAGAAGGCCCTGCAGCTCGGGGGAGATCGGAGCTGAAGACAAAGCTGTGAGGAGCCCATGTATGGGGTCAATTGGGGAGAGTGTGCAGGGTGGAAAGAGGCCAAGGGCGGGGACCCAGGGCGATGGCAGCAGGTAAGGGGCCAGCAAAGGAGGCAGGTGCAACAGAGGAGACTGGACAGGTCAGAGGGGCCGGAAGACTAGAAGAAAACTACAAATATTCTGTAATGAGCATGTACTACTTTAAAATGAGAAAATGGTAAACATTTAAAAAACAATATGATGCCATACTTTTTTGTTTTATTTTTATGTAGAGCAGTGCTTCTCTTTTTTGGTTTGCTTTTGAAAAAAGCGAGGCTAAGTGTTGTTTTGTATTTACTTGTTATTTTTTATATTTAAGTGCATTTATAGCATGTATCGTTTTTCTTCAGTGCCACTTTCCTTGATTCCTCCAGGTTTGTTAACTTCACCTTTTTTAATACTACCTTGTTAGGATTAGTATAGTGTCCAGTTGAGACTTGATGGCTTTGGATCATCACATCGTTACTTTTTTCAGGCTTTTATATAGAATTTATCTTTTTGTTTTTCATAGCCTTTACCCATTAATGAAGCTAATGGAAAAATACTCTTCTATAACGTATCATGTTCATCAGACAAGAATACACAGTCCCTTTCTGAGATCCCGGATCCTCAACACAAGGCAGAAATACAGCTTGATAAGAATGACTACATTATCAGCGTGGTGGCAAAAAATTCTGTTGGCTCATCGCCACCTTCCAAAATAGCTAGTATGGAAATTCCAAATGGTGAGTAATGAAGATAATGTGATTTATGACGGGAACTTAAAGTGAAACATTTTGAAAGTGTTGCTTGCTCGCATATACATCAGCTTTCTTCTCTTACCCTCCTGCTGCTGCTGCTGATACATATATAAGGAGGAGCAGACAGATGAGTGTCAACTGCTCAGTGAAAGACGGCCGTCATTAGTGTTGATTAAAAGCATGTACACTGATGGATAATCTTATTACTGTACCCAATTACTTTAACACATAATGTTGGAGAGTTGTGGTATTGGATATTACTCTTAGGAAGAGATGTTTTCATAGTTTATTAGATACCGTTTTCACGTATCTCCCCCAAGACCACAAGAATTGATGTTTAGATCAGCTAGGCTATTTTCAAACTGTCTGGAAAAAAATACTCATTTTCAATGGCAGCTTTACTGATAAGACATTCTTTGTTAATAGGAATCCTTTATTGATAAATTCTTCTTAAAGTCTAAATTAGATCTTTAATATAAACTTAAAAAAATTGTGGCATGATTTTAAAATTACTTAACGTCTTCCTCTATATTTTATGGATCACCAGCAACTAGTCCATTCCTCCTTAGCTGCCTTGACATCTTAACTTGTGAACGTTCAGTGGCCGTTTCTGCCTCTTCTCCCTATGAGCTCCTCTTCCAAGTTATTCCCTGACCCCCCCTTTGCTGTCCTGCCCCAATGTGGGGCACCTTTCTTTGACCGCCCACTCCTATAGAAAGGCAAATTGGTCCAGTTAGGGTCCTGCAAGTATCTTTTCAGCTCTTGCTTGAAGCAGTGTCTTATCACTTGTCACTGAACTGGTTCTTTGCTTTGTGTCAGTGGGATGTAGGGGAATTAGAAGGAAGGAATGGGGGCGCGCAGGACATTTCAGAGCCGCAAAACACTGACCAGAAGCCAGACACTAGTGCACACCCAACAGCACACACCAGAGAGGGTGGAGGTGAAAAAGAACGAAAGAGAGATGTGTGAACAGTCCATAAGAAGATAACCTGCCGATTTACATTACATATTTCATTGCTCTCACAATGATAGGCAAGGGCTGTGTGACCTTTCAACTCAAGAACTATATTTTTACCTTTTCCGTGTGTCCCCCAGAAGGTAGGAATTTACAGAGCTCACAGTGCTCTCGTCACCTAACTTTCAGTGGCTGAAGCCCAAGCAAGAGGCATTGCTCCTGGAAGATTTGCCGAGTTCGAGGCCTTGCAGCCTCAGCACAGGTTTACACTGTGGATTTTTAATCACATTGAGCCAAAAAGCTGTTATATCCAAGACTTCTGTATTCTAACACAATTATGTTTTGTGTTCAGTAGTAGTTCTATTTATGCAAATTTTGTTCAGAAAGTCTTTCTATGCCATTTTACTAAACGCTTAAACATACATCAGTGATACAAATGACCCAAATCCATGGATTCAAGTCCGCATATAAGGTGGCATGTGCAGTTGCATAATTGGCCCTCCACATCGTCAGATTCCCATCCGAGGATTGAAAATACTCTTTGATCCACAGTTGGTTGAATCAGCAGATGCACAGCATGCAGATATGGAGGGCTGGGAGGACTACTTTGTCCTGTTACCATGGAAAATTCCCCTCTCTCTTTAGGCCATGCTGCCCTAAAGAACCACGTTAATTCCTCACTCCCAGCCGGGGGCCTTCCTTATCACCTGGGCTGGGATGCGGAACCAGACCTCACCATGGCCCCTTCCCCCTTCTCTCTGCGCCTCACCCCTCAGTCTTACACTGGCCTTGTCCAGGCTTTTCGCTGTCTGTACCCACACTGGCCATCCCATCCCACAGCTTTTCCAAATCATTTTCAGCAGATTCCTCCTATCTCTGCCCTGTCTCCAGGACCCCTGCAGCCCACGGGTATAGGGGAGCAGTTGTCCTGGAAAGGAACAGAGGGGCTGGGTCATGTCATCCATAGCATGTTATTGAGCTCCCGCTCTGTGCCTTCTATGCCAGGGCTGGGGTTGCAGGCACAGCCCCGTCTGCTCTCACGGAGCCCACACCGACGGTGGTAATGAGGGGAGGGACTCAACTACCCACTCGTACTCCGTACCAGCCTCCGGCCTGCCTCGCCTCTGGCCGTGCCTGCCAAGTCCCCTCTGGAGCCCTAATTCCCTCGGCCCCACCCTTCCAGGCGCTTGATCATGTCCCGGCCCCACTACATGACCACCTGATCCTAGGTGCTTTTTTATTACTTTGTTTCAGCTGATGAATTAATCTATATGTATGGGTAATTGCCATAGTTACAACAAAAAATAACAGCAACACAGAGTACGAGCACTATTTTCACATTTCTGTATAGTAAAGTAATTTTTATAACTCTTGGCCATTTTCATGAGATTTTCCTTATTATTATTAACACCAGTAAAATATCCTTTTCTCTTGTTGAAGATGATCTCAAAATAGAGCAGGCCGTTGGAATGGGACATGGGATTCTTCTCACTTGGAATTATGATCCCAACATGACTTGTGACTATGTTATTAAGTGGTGTAACTCATCTCAGTCTAAGCCCTGCCTTATGGACTGGAAGAAAGTCCCTTCAGACAGCACCCAGACAGTAATAGAATCTGGTAAGTGTGTCTCAGAGTTGTTCAAAATTTTTTTTTTTAAAAGAGCGACACATAGTGTGACTGGTCGCGGTGAAGGTGACCTTCCTCCCTTACCATTGGGCCAGGTGTGGATTCATTTAACTTTTCTGGAAGGTGGTTTGTGGCCTTATGTATGTGAAAGAATTCATATCCTTTGATTTAGTAATTACTTGTCTAGGAATTTATTCTAGGAAAAAATCAGAGCAACACAGGTTTACATCTAAGAATGTTCACCGCAGCATTATTTATGATCGTAAAAATTGGAAACCAACAAAATAGCAAATAGAAGAATGAGTCAGTTATGGACATCTATGAAATGGGGTGTCAAGTAGCACGAACCCTTGTGTGGAAGATTGAACCACCTGGGGAAATGCTCATGAAAAGGAGGCTGCAGAACTGTAAGGAGCATGGACTCTGTCGTCGTCCTTTTGCCTTTGCCCAGGGCCCAGGTTACTGAGGTCAGGGAGAAACTGAGAACAAAGGACTTGCACCCATTACCACTCTGCCTGATGTGGGTCAAGGGGGCATGGATGTGGCAGTGGGCATAGTGTGTGTGTGTTGGGGGGGGCGGGGGGACTGGAGGGGGGCAGTTCCCAGGCCCTGGGCCTCTTGGATACGATGCAGCCTGAAGCTTAGCCACAGCGGCACTGGGTAACCTACAGGTTAAACCAGCCTTGTCCCTTGGGGTTATCATCTCCTTTCCACTGTCGCTGTCCCTTCTGAGTACTTGGTGACGGTATTGTGTCTCCGCCCCTGGGAATTTTGGAGTGGGCAGCCTGCAGGTAGTGGGTAGTCACGTCCTTTCCCGCTCATGGCTCTCCTCATGATTAGTGAAGTCCAGGGGAGCAAGAAGCTGCTCACTGCTCTCTCCCAGGGAACAACTTCTACTCGTTTCCTTTTTCACCATCAAATGGTAAGGCTGAATCCCATTCATTAGATCACTACATGTGGGTTCCGATTATTTGTCAGTCCTACTTGGAACACAGCCAAACTCCTCCCGTGCGTGCGTAGGCGGCGAGGCAGTGCGGGCCCCTCCCCCTGTCCCCCAGCATTCGGCGCTTACCTGCGTGCCGCCTGTACCTTCCCGTTTCCTGCACCTTCCTCTTTCCTGCACCTTCCCTTGCGTTTCCCCCACAGGTAGCCACCTGAGCTTTACACTGGTCCAGTATCTTCTGTGTACTTTCTAATCCTTCCGTTCGTTCATTCTGGGCTTTGAGGGTAATCAGGTGGACTGGGGCAAGGTGGGCAGAGGGATGTGGAGCGTGTCAACTTAGATACAGTCTCTGGGATAGAAGCCTCAGATGTCATCTGTAGGTTGAGAAGGAGAACTCTCTCTGCCGAGGCGGATGAGCAAAGGTCCTCATGGCCGGGAGAAGTTAGGTAACTCGCTCAAGGTCGCAAAACTAGTATGTGCTAGCACCAGAATTCAAATTCAGTGCAATTCAAAGCTTTAAGAGGCTGGGGATTTTGTCTTTTATTTATTGCTGCTAGAATAGTGTGTGGCCAAAATAGGCACTTCAGTTTTTTCCTCATCCAGTCATCTACTCTTTCAGTTCTCCTCTTTATGACATCAAAACATGTTCCTATTGCTCTAACCCACTCAGGCTCTTTTCCTTTTTAGGCATCAGAACCCTGTAGAATATTGATAGACATAATTGAAACATAAAACTAAGTTCAGATTTACTAATGTACATGCAGCATAAAGTCATAACCTCAAGTGTACCTGTCTCCAAAGAAAAAGGTTCCAAAATGATGTTAGAGGTTGACCATCTCACTTCTGAGCCTGTAGATCACTGGTGTTCTGTGGGCACATAATTGGAGAGCTAGTGCTTTAACCACACGAGGAGACTTGCATTCCACAAATTGAATGCCATCCCGTATGCTGCCGTTTCCCACCCCCAGCAGTATGTTCTTCCCTGACCACCACTGCAGAGCTCCTAATTTCCCTTCAAGGCCCTGTTCAGTTGTCACTTCTTGGTGGCTTTTTTCCTTCCTTGTGGTGCCACTGTCAATGATAGGCCCCTTTAGTCTAACACACTGTGTGTTATGATTACACTTCTCTGCCAGCTTTCCAGGCCACACAGCCCATGTTATATCCACCTCTGTGTTCCCAGCATTTCACATGTGGCATTGTATTGATGAGGCATTTAAAAGGGGCTTTTTGGATTGAAGTTATATGTCTTATAATGTTTACTAAGTAGTGATTCTGTAAAGAGGAACAGACTCTAAGGCCTGGTTCCTTTAATAACTGAAGTGTCAAAATAGATTGGAAATTTTAGTATATGCTTTTTGGAGCAAGGAGAGAGCAGTGGTTGCTTTCCAACCCCAAACTAACACTAGTTAGAGGACTTTTCTGAGGCAGGATGTGGACCCGGGATGCGTCACTAGAAAACTGACCCTGGTCCAAATCTGGGAAGAAGTCATCATCATTGCTCGATTTTTAAGGAACAAAATCAAAGCCTTGATCACCATTTTTTTCCATCTTCAAGATGATATGTTATAATGCTAAACTTTTTATCATAATAGAAGTGAATTTGTTTAATTTTTTAGTCAACATTCAGTCTGAATATTTATCAATTTTAAAAATACGGATGTATTTTTTATAATAAGAATATATGTTTAAAATTAGCTTTGGAGATTTCAGAGTAAGTTATAAATTTGATATTTCTAAAATAGATATTCATAGTAATATATACTTATGGAAGTTCACTGATTGTGTTCACCCTGTAGATCAGTTTCGACCAGGTGTAAGATATAATTTTTTCCTGTATGGGTGCAGAAATCAAGGATATCAATTATTGCGTTCTGTAATTGGCTATATTGAAGAATTGGGTAAGTTAAATGGGTAAGTTTTCTTAGAGTTCAAGGTAACATGAGAAATTCTAAATTGACAACAATTAGGATTTAAAAATAGATTACATGGGATGTTTAGTTCAAGGAAGTAAAAAGAATTTGTATGATAAATTTAAAATTATTTGTGATTAGTTATTCTTGATTTGTTTAATGTTTATATTTCACAATCTTATTGAAAAAATTAAATCTTAATTTGGATGTCAAAAATACTTATTTTGTACTTACACAAATTTAGGTAACTATTAAATTATTCCAAACTTTAGTAAAGAGGGGAAATATAAATGAAGTCTATCTGAGTAGCCACTTAAAGATTTTGCGTAGGTTGCTTCCCTAGATTGGTGTTATGTTCAAAAGTTGTATTTTACGTTCTACATTTGTGTCTGGTTATTAGCTTCACAGCAAAAGTGTTTCTGATAATATCTGTGAAAGTTTATGATTAAATAGAGAATAAAGTTTTAATTCCAAGTTTGACTTTTTTTGAGGCTAGAAACATGCGTGTCTTACTCTGTATTAGTAAACTCTCCTGTAGCTGTTGACATTTTCTCCTTTTCCAGCTCCCACTGTTGCACCAGATTTCACTGTGGAGGATACGTCTGCAGATTCCATATTAGTGAAATGGGAAGACATTCCTGTGGAAGAGCTTAGAGGCTTTTTAAGAGGATATTTATTTTACTTTGAAAAAGGAGAGAGAGACACATCTAAGATGAGGGGTTTGGAATCTGGTAAGTAAATTACTAGAGCGAGTATAGTGCTTCTTCGACATTCTTCATTAATCATAAAAGAACAGGAAAGAAAGTGCTGCAGATTACTCTAATACTGGTTCCCAAAACTGAAAAATAGGGAAATGAAAATGCAGTCATTTTATGAATATGAGAATTTTAAGATTTTAGTGTGTGCTAAAGGATGGGTAGTCATTCAGAAATCATTTATTCTGAATCCTTTGGTTATAAGCCTTATAGGACAGAAACCATCTTTTACTGGTCTTGCATGGTCCATAACATAGCATCTTATGAAGGATACTTAAAAAAAAGTCTTTCTGTACTTAAAATAATGGAAAAGAAAAACTCAGAAACCCAAAGAATGGCTCCAGAGCCTCCTTTGTTATCTGACAAAAAGCTGTCCTCACAGTTAGCCACAGCCTTAAAGAGCTGGGAAACTTAACTGACTTGATGGGTTCGAGTGCATCCATTAGATCTTGAAAAGTACAGTCAATCCTTGACAACTGGTAAGTGTATGTCCAAAGAATTTAGAGAATTCTTAAATTTACAAATACAGAAATGTTTATGCAGACTTCTGGCTTTTCCTTAAGTTATGTTTCTGTTGGAGTTAGCTCCGTCTTATTCATAACTGCATAGCACAAGCGTATCATCGTTTCAGTTTGAGAGCTTTCATTCCCCTTAATGACCTCTCCTCAAAAGAAACCGTTTTAATTATTTAATGCTGGTCTGACAAGCAGAGAGCCGCATCGCCGTGCCAAGATGCTGACCAGGCATTTGCTAAGTCCTTCCAGAGAGCAGCTGCAGTAAATGTGTGTGTCCCCAGATCACTAAGTTCTGCGTTTCCTAAACCTTCAGCATTGCCTGTGGAGGAGGGAAACCCGAAATGAAATTCTATAAACATCCAGAGTCTAGTGTAATTTTCCTCAAATGCTCAGCAATTTTATACTTGAACCAGTTAAAATTCTAGCATCTAGACTTCCATTTAGACAGAGTGGATCGGTCACTAAAATCAGTAAAAGAAAAAAACAACAACAACAAAAAACGCATAAAGCCACAAAGACAAAGAGAACTAGAGAGGCAAGAGTACCCCTCAAAAAGAGGACTTAGACATTTGGGGGCTACTGGGAGTGGGGCAAATGACCTAGAGGAGTGGAGGATGATGAAATCTAGGTGGACAGTCAGTCGTCAGTGAGAAGTAATTTAATTCATTCTCCAGGGCTGGGATTGGAGGCAAATGGTTAGGATGGGTCTGGGCTGAACATTGGGGGTGATTGAAAGTCTGTAAGGAGCAGTCCTCCACCAGCTTCGTACAGCTAATGTGAATGCCCTCTGTCCTGCCTGAAGACAGGAGGTTTATTCTCTGGAGAAACTGAAGCAAAGAGCCTCCAGACGGGAACACCTGAAGCAGTATGATCTTCCCTCTTCCTCCTTTTCACCCAGCTAATTAGACATCTTTAGTGAGGCATATTTCTCTGGTCAAGAGATTAGAGGATCTTTCTGTGGGAAAAATAAATGGTTTCTGAGGAAAGACATAAAAGGTGCTGATGTTTGGGGGATTGTCCCAGTGAAAAGCTAGGAGTCCACCTGGCCATTCCCCACCAGACGTAAGTGAAGCCCACACACTGATAAACCCCACCCACGCACAGCAAGCCTCCCATGGGCCTTTGTGGCTCACTCTGAAACATGACTAGCAGCCAGGGATAACCACGTGGCTGAGAAAGCTGTTCAGAAATCAGAGGAAAGGGATTCAATGTGGAGAAACAGAGAAATTTAAAACAAAAAACAAGATTGTCCTTGCATCATTGAGATAAACCGTATTTATTGAAAAGACATGACACTTATAAAAAGTAAAAATCAGGAGACAGGTAAGAACTACTCAGAATTAAAAATGTGATCAGAAAAATGTTGAGGGAATTGAATAAAAGATAGAGAAATTAAATTGAAAATAGAGAAATTCTTCCCAAAATGAGACAAAGGCAGAGGAGGAAACTGGGAGTTAAAAGAAAGTTGGAGCATCAAAGACCTGCAGTATCCTGCTTTACCAGGCGTTCTGTCAAGAGAGAAAAGTGAAATGGAGAGAAGAAAATTTTCAGAGAAATAGCATTAGGAAATTTCCCAGAACTGGAAGACCTAAGTATATAGAGTAAAAGATCCCATTAAGTACACAGTAAAATAAATTAAGAAAAAGATTTATGCCAAGGTATGTCACTATGCATTTTAGAGCACCTGATGTATAAAGAAAAAGTCCTAGAGACAATCAGAGAAAAACAGCTCTTGTGCAAGGGGTCAGGAATAAGAATGATAGCAGCCTTCTCAACACACCAGATACTAGAAGATACCACCACAGATATGTCCTCAAAATACTGAGTAAAAATTATTTTCAACCTAAAATTTTATCCTTGGTCAGTCTCTCAAACAATATGAGAGTGGAATGAAGACTTTTTTAGACATGCAAGCCTGCCCATGTTTCCTTCCTCTCTGTACTCTTTCTCAGGAAGCTGCTGGAGGAATACATCGACATGAGGAGATAAGTGGGGCGGGAGTGCTAGCATGGCAGCAGCCTGGAAGGCTTCCAGTCCAGAGGAGATGCTCCAAGAAGGAGCCCCGGGAGGGCAGCAGGCAGGGGATGGGGGAGGGCAGCGGCACTAGGGCTTGGTGTGTCGGACCACATGGAAAATGGTATTGAATAGTCATTCGAGGATGTGGGAAGAGTTAGGAATTGGTACATTAAGCAAATGAGGATAAACATCAGTTATAACAACAGAAAAACAGGAAAGAAAACATAGTTCCAAGCATTTTGTCCTGGCAGTAATCCATATCTCTGTGATCACAGTAATATATACAGTGAATTTTCATGTTTCTGTATGAATGATGTTGGGGGGGAGAACAGGCAGTGGTAGTGTGAGAGATCAAACCATCTGCTTTGTAGGACATGAGTAGTGTCTAAAATTTAAAACTCAAGCACGACCAGTTTAGGTTTATTTTGAAAATTGGAAGTAAACATCCAAAGAATTTGATAACATGATTTTTAAAGTAGATGGCGGGCAAGGTGCTGGCAGGGAACTGCTCCCCTTTGGTCATCAGCCATTTAGCACGATGTAATTTTTTCAACTATTGTCTTATGTTGGTTAATATTTTAGAAGTAATTGTTTAAACAATTCTTTACGCTCCTTTTTGAAATGACTCAAAGGCCTCCTCATTCGTGTCTCATTTGAGGACTCAAATGCACTGCCTCTCTTCCTGAGTGGTTTGGAGTCATATCCATTGTATGTATTCTTGCTCCCCCGAGCCTCTCACTGGACTCAGTCAGGCTCGGCCTGAGTGACAGCGTCCCCTGCCTCAGTGGGTTTTGTTTGCAGCGATTTTTCATGCTCTTAATAACAGAGAGAAAAATGACTTGTATTGCTGCCTGTTATTTGCCAGGCAATATTTTAGAGGATGTTTATGCAAACCTCACACAGCCCTGTGAAGCAAGGTCATGTTATTCTATTTAATAGTTAGAGATACTCAGGTTCAGAGTGGTTTAAATAATAGGTCCAGATCACATAGCTACTAACTGGCAAAGGTAGAACTTGACCATGGCACTGGCTGGCTCCATGGGCTTTGGCCCTGGAATTGGCCAGCAGCTAGACTCACCTGAAAGGGACGTGGGTGTGACAGCTGTGAGTAACCATGTGTTTAAAATGATGTAGAGATCCGTAATTATATTCTTCACTTTAAAAATAGGTCGTTCTGATGTAAAGGTTAAGAATATTACTGACATATCCCAGAAGACACTGAGAATTGCTGATCTTCAAGGGAAAACAAGTTACCATCTTGTCTTGCGCGCGTATACAAATGGTGGAATGGGCCCAGAGAAGAGCATGTTTGTGGTGACAAAGGAAAATTGTGAGTTAAATATTGCCATTGAGGTGCTTTCCAACTGCATAGTGATTCTAGTGGTTTTCATTTATGTAGAACCCCCCGATTTGTTAATTTCACATTTTGTTGCATTTTATAATGGGTAGAAGGCAGTGATAAAAGGCCATGAGATGACTTCACATGTATTCTCATCAGTTATTTAAAGCTATTTCCTAATGAATACCTAGGAAATTAATGAATTAAGGATACATCTGAAGTCTTGCATTCTAAATTCATGTTGAATTTATGTAATGGGTCAACCAGTTTAAATTTTTTTGCCCTAATTATCCTGCAATTTTTAACATATCCAAGGAAAAGCAAAAGAACTATTCTAAAAAAAAAAAAAAACACCAAAAAAAAAAACCAAAAACATATTGGGCCGGCCAAGTGGCTCGTTAGTTAAGAGTTGGCTTGAGAGGGTGACCTCTGAGCAGCAGGGCCTCTGGTTTGGATCCCACATGAGCCAGTGACGCTGCACCCTCTACAGCTAAGATGGTGAACAACAGCTCGACCTGGAGTCTGTTCCCCTTCCTCGATTCCCCAATGCTGTTCCCTCCCCAGGTTCCCCAATTTAAAAAAAAATGTGTTAAGCACACCACTTATAAATTTGAGATAGAAAGTAGAGAAGAGTGATGGACTGGACCGTCTCGTCAATAGCAAAGGACTTTACTTTGGCCACGGGCTTATTCTCAATCCCTGAGTTGGTATTCATGCACACTCTTAAATAAAGGACCATGAGGATATGGTTCTCAACTGGGGGTGATTTTGCCTTCTCAGGGACACTTGGCAATGTCCGGTGACACTTTTGGTTGTCCTAACTGCAGATGCTACTGGGTCTGGTGGTTAGGAGCCCAGGGATGCTGCTAAACATCCTACAATGTCAGTGACAGCCTCCCTCTCCCACCCCACCCCCACACACAATAAAGAAATATCTGGCCTACAGTATCAGTATTGCCAAGATTGAGAAACCCTGCCCGAAAGAATTTAAGTGTTAGTATAAAAATTATTCAAATAGTTGAGGTTATATTTTAATAGTTTTTCAGTGTCCCTGGAGCAGTTGGATTTCTTTTTCTTTTCATCTAACAACTTAAATACCTTCTAGTATAAATTTATTCTATATGTCATACTAAAACTGGAGATTTTAATATTTACAATATTCTCTTTTCAGCTGTGGGATTGATTATTGCCATTCTCATCCCAGTGGCAGTGGCTGTCATTGTTGGAGTGGTGACAAGTCTTCTTTGCTATCGGAAACGAGAATGGTAATGTGCCCTGTGTTTACGCTTGCTGTTCTGTTCTTACGGGCATAGTTATTTAGTTTATGTTTAACAAATAAGTACCTTTTTTGGTTGAAGCTAATTAGTAAAAAAAGTACTCGTTTTAGAATTAATGTTGGATTTAATATTAGGTAAGAACAAAGTATATTATTTAAAGATTTAAAAGTTAATAAAGTTTAAGTATAAATTTTTCCCCTACTGTATTTACTAATTTAAATAACAGTTGTACTAAAAAAAATTACAAGTTTAAATATGACAATAGCTATATGCGAGATTAAGTATAGTTTAATAATTGAAATCTCAATGTCCTAGTGACCTGTTTAGAAAATCTGGTTATGTATTCATTTATTCAACAAATGCGAATGACTCCTCCTATGTGAAGAGAGATATAGTGGTGAACTAAATAAGCATGGTCCTTATAGACTCATAGCATACTGGTGAAGATCGGCATTAAACCCCTACCCATCCAATAAATACATGCTTACGAATATGAGTGGGTCCTAGGAAAAGTACCGGGTGCCATGGGAATAGGAATAACAAGGGGACAATGTCACTGGAGGTGGCCAGCCAAAGCTTCCCTGTGGGAATTCCATCTGAGCAGAATCCCAAAAGTTCAGGAGAGGAGAAAGAATGTTCCAGGAGGAGAGAATAACTCCTGTGAGGACCCAGAAACTGGAAAAAAGTTGACCTTATGGAGAAAGTGAGAACTGTGAGCCCGGGTGAAATCAGAGCGTGAGTGGCATGCGGTGGGGATGAGGTGAGGTGAGGTGAGCAGAGCAGAGACTCACGGGAGAGCGCGCCTCGTGATCAGCTGGCAGGAGCTTTCCTGGGCTGCGCTTTGGGCAAATGGCCGTGATCATGCATAACTAGTCCTCGCTGGCCTTAAAACGTCATCGTTTATGACAAAGACAAGAATGTATTCTCACAATCCTGGCTTAGAAATCAAAATAGCAATAATTAAGAACTATAGAATACCCTGTTTTGATGACCATATTCTCACTACCAAAAATCACATCTTAAAACTGATTTGAATACAAAAAAAAAGTAAAATAAGGAGAGAATTTGAAGTTAGAGCATTTCAAAATTGCATTAACAAAGCTTTTGTTTTTGTAGGAATTTCAAATAATAAAGTTCTTTTGAATAGTTGTAAATATATGACACTGAGAAATCTGGTTTTCATTTGTTTAGTTTCTGCTCAAGATGACTAGCTTCCTTTTTGTAATAGTCCAGAGCCTGTTAGGAGCAGTAGAGAACTGCATGATGCACATGTGTTCCCTGAGTGATCGGTCCCATTTGCAGCATGAACGTTTAGTGTGTGGGAGCAACACTTGTATTTTACTTTGCCTGGATAGCACAGGCACCATTTGAATTCTTTGCTTTCTATTTTCATAAGATACAGAAGATATTGTAGTTCTAGAAATAGAAGTAGTGTTTATTGTTTTCAATTTGGAACGCATTGTATAGAAAGCTTTAGCAAATGATTACACTAACAGTGATCTTCCATTTTTCTCTCATGTTTATTAAAATATTCTTGTGTCAAAGTAGTGTCAAAGTAAGCCCCATGATTTATTAACTATTTGTTATCTAATTGCTAATCTTAATATTATTAAATATACTTAATCATTCTTTATTTAAAGGATTAAAGAAACCTTCTACCCTGATATTCCAAATCCAGAAAATTGTAAAGCATTACAGTTTCAAAAGAGTGTCTGTGAGGTAAATCTTTATTTTTTTATATTTATCTTTGAAGTACTGGCTTTTTTTTTTTTAGTCTTTTGTGAAAAGTTTTTAACATGCAAATGTCATCCTAAGTAATATATATTGAAAAAATAAGTGCTCTAATATCTGCTGAATTCCTAAAATTATTCATTTTAAATCACTTGTACCATGCTCTTTTTCCCCACTACTATCAATAGCAAGAAAACTATTAATATGTAGAAAAACTAGCTTTGCTCTAGTGTGCTCTACAGAATAGTAGAGAGAAGTTTTTACAAGCAGATGCAAAAAAATGTACAAACTAAAGCCCCTTTTTGTAGGAGGGGCATTGCAGCAACTTTTAGTGCTCTCTTTAATCTCTGTTTTATGATTGATTTCTAGGGAAACAGTGCTCTTAAAACACTGGAAATGAATCCATGTACCCCAAATAATGTCGAGGTTCTGGAAACTCGAACTACAGTTCCTAAAATAGAAGACACAGAAATAATTTCCCCAGTCGCCGAGCGTCCAGAAGATCGCTCAGATGCAGAACCCGAAAACCACGTAGTTGTGTCCTATTGTCCACCAGTCATCGAGGAAGAAATACCGAACCCAGGAGCAGATGAAGCTGCAGGGACCTCGCAAGTCATTTACATCGATATCCAGTCCATGTATCAGCCCCAAGCGAAACCCGAGGAAGAGCAAGAACCTGACGCCATGGGAGGGGCAGGCTACAAGCCCCAGATGCACCTGCCCATTACTTCCGCCATGGAAGAGGCAGCTGCAGACGATGACTTAGACAAAACTGCTGGCTACCGACCTCAGGCCAATGTCAATACGTGGAACTTAGTGTCTCCAGACTCTCCCAGATCCACAGACAGCAACAGTGAAATTGTGTCTTTTGGAAGCCCGTGCTCCATTAACTCCCGACAGTTTTTGATTCCTCCTAAAGACGAAGACTCTCCTAAATCTAATGGAGGAGGGTGGTCCTTTACAAACTTTTTCCAGAACAAACCCAACGATTAACAGTGTCCCCTGTCACTTGCATCTGCCATCTCAATAAGCTCTCATTGCTAGTGTTGCCGCATCAGCACTGGGCATCTCGGAGGCATCCTGTGAAGTATTGTTAGTGAGGTGGATGGACTTCACTATGTGTGAGTTACACTAAAAGTGTTAATGTGCTTTTAATGTAGTCTGAAAGCCAAAGTGTAGTAACGCAGAAATTCAGTCCACACAACTCAAGATTTGGAGCTATCAGTGATTCGAGCCAAAGAATTCCCACGTTCTCTACCTTCAAGAAGTGCTTCAGGCCTAATTCTGTCCAGCCCGTACGTGCAAAACTAATCCCCCAGCCGCTGTGTTCTGTTTTGTCATTAATGGTTTTCTCGTATGTACACTTTATGGAATTGCAAGCAGATTTGCAGGCAAGGGAGGAAAACGTCCGAGTAACAGATGAGGTTGATTTGCCTGACATTTGCTCCATTGGATGAAAACCAAGCACAGATTTTAAAACTTTTAACATTATCCTCCTCTGTCCACAGCATTTACAAAAGTTAATATAATTTTTAATGTAGTGACAGCTATTTCGTGTTTTGTTTGATAAAGTATGCTGATTTCTGGGCCTACTGTATAATGATTATCCAACAGTTTTCTCAGGGGTACAAACTTGGAAAACGAGCATAACACTGAGCAGCCCAAATCACAATCGTCTTTTCTTGCTTTGGTAGGTTTTCAAACCTCTGTTATTTTTTTAACTTTTATGCTAGCTTCCCATATCACAGTTGGTTGTCCTAATATTTAAAACTTAAATTTCTAAGACTATAGATCTAAGTTGTTGTTTTAAAAAATCTGGGTTATTTTTTGTTCCACAGTGTCAGTTGTATAAATCCATGAGCAAACTCAGTATTATTCATAAACCTGTAATTCCAGTGACTTACTGTATAAGACGACTACTAAACAAGGTCTAGCCACATTAGCTATCTGTATGGTTCTCATTGGCTTCAGTTCCTCCCGAGAAGACCACGCCATTGAGCCCCGGTCCCCCAGGCAGTGTGATCTGTGACACTTGTAGCCGATGTCCCTCCTGATCGTTCATCTTAGCAGTTCCTCTCTTAAATGATCATCAGTCCAGACTATCTGATCCAATCCTCCAAATTGGAAACATAAATGAAAAAGACAGTGCTTCTCACAGGAACAGTTACTCAAGGGCTATTTTATATGAAATGTCATGAAATCAGTCAGACTCAGTGGGCGGACCTTTGTAAAGGTGTTGCAGTTGCTCTCTCTGTAAGCTGCCCAGGGTCCTGAGCCTCACAGCATCCTCTGCCCACCCTTGGTTTTCATAAGTGATGTCTAGAACAAATGTGGTTCTTAGAAAAGCAGATGAAAAACTACAAAGTGTATCTTATATTGTCCTTGCCCTCAGGTTGTCTATGCATTTTGTCTATTGATAGTTATGGCAAGAGTACTTAAAAATTTGAAATAAGTCAAGATATGCCTGTTTTGTTATCATAAGAAGTTCTGTAATTGTGCATAATGGATCAGTTGTTTTTTTTCTAGCTCGTAACTATCTTTATAAAAACCATGTTGTAGGTGAAAGCCACAGGGTGACAAAGGACAAAATCTATATAGGTACTTTGTTTATGAATCCAGATTTTAACTGTTAGAATTCAGCGCAGTTCCTGAGCTTCATGATATATGGACATGTGGAATGAAACAGAATTAATTATGTACACAAATAGTATATTAAAACTATATATAATAGCTCATAGAAATTTTCAACAGTGAAACCTGTGTCAAGCCAGAGCCGTCCCTAGCAGAGTTTGCTGTCACCTTATTTCTCCTCCTGGGCTCCTTCCTTAGCGTCTGCCCGACACGCTCACACCTGGAGCTGCCTTCCCTCCCTGCCCAAGTTGGTCACAGCTCCCGTCTTGTCCCCAGCTTATGCCTTGTTCCCCTACAGGTTCTTTACTTCATCTCTCTAAGATAAGTGTTGGCTAAGGTAAAGGTGTATGGGTCTAAATGACACTAAACTGAGATTATGGGAAAAGACCAGAAAAGGTCTTTTATGAAATACATAAATATGGGAAAATAAAAACGCCATCAATATTTACGTATTTCAACTGTGACCATCTGGATCTCGTGCGCTTCCAGCCTATGTGAGGACTCACGTGTTTGGCTAAGGTGACTGTCACTGGGGCTCTTGAGTCCTTTCACTCGGTCCAAGACTTCACTGCTTCTTCTGTATGAAAAAGACTGAGTGCTGTTCACCTGTCCCCTGCTTCCAAAGGTCCATCCCCAGTGCTCGCCGGGTTAATGAGAGGCAGAGCACTGCTCCGTTCGTCTGGGCACGCTCCTTGTAACTCACTCGATGCCTAGAAGAAGGTGGTTCAGGTCTGGGGCCACAGCAGGTTCCTTACCTTTCCCCACTGAACTGAAGACAGCCAAGGCCCGCTGTGCAGATCGGAAGTTATAACTCCCTTTTATTACTCCTAAACAGGGCAAGAGAAGGGGGAGGAGGGGCAGAAAGAGAAGACAGCCTTTGTCACATACCTGGTGGTTTGTGGCACTGGAGACACTGGCAGATGTGGTGCACTGCTTGTCAGTGTGAAAGGCGGTCCCCTGGGGAACGGGGAACTACGGGCTAGTGAGAAGGGGAGGCTTGATGTGTTCCCTCCAGCCCTTCCTGCCTGGGAAGAGGATTGGGAAATCCTTTCCTCAACTGAAGTCCAAGCATTGGTTAGAAAATCCTAAATGCCTGAACTGGAATTATGTTCCACTGCATATGTGGAGTAGTAGTACATAAAGAACACATTTACACATCTCTTATAAGCCAATTTCAAGTTAAGCTTCCCTTGTGAGGAATGGAGACCCTGGCAGTCATTATGACTGGATTTCTCTTGTGAGTGGCCCTCGTAAATAAATAACCATATGAAAATATTCTTAGAAGACTTAGCTAGGCTTTTAACATTAGATAGACCTTTCTCATGATATATTGCATGGATTAATACCCATGTACAATGGAAGTCTTCAGTGCGTTGAACCTGTAGAAGCCTGGATTTGAGATTGTGGCCCCACCTATCTTGACAGTTGAACCATGTGTTTATGTGCTTAAGTGACAGAGGTGCTGTGATCCTGCAGCTCAGACCCAGAAGCAGCCATTTCGCAGAACAGTTTAAGGGCAAAAGTGTCATTTTCCATACCAGCATTACTTTCATGGCTCATGGATCTGAAGGATTACTTTTAGAACATCTAGTCCTAAACACTGTGGCAAAAGTCACATTCTTAGCTTCATGCAGCTGGTATTCTTGTGGGAAATTAGTCGTAGAATTTCTTAATTGTCTTCATCCATATTTAAAGAACATCACTGCCCTTTCAGTATTTGAATCATAAGATGTAGTTTAGTGAAGGAGATCAAGGAATATTTTCTTCCAAAGGGAATTTGAAATCAATTTTAGGATATTTTGAAGTTCAAGCACTCCCTAACATGTCCATATGCGGAAAATATCATTTCCAAATTTCTACTGCTCAGGCATATAATCTGAGAAGACTTTTTACTTGTTTATTTACTCTCAAGTAATGTTTGTTGTTTTCTGTTTTGAACCATGTTAAAAATATGTATTTCTTTTATGAAATTTTTTTTTATTTTGAAAGTATAAAATTGGGCAATTCAAGAGTAAAATGCAGGATCATTAGCTAATTACAAAGTCTAGGCATCTAGTGGAAGTCCAGTGAGTAATTTTGTATTGACAGAGTGCCGTCCCAGGCTGCAGACCCACCGAGTTTTCCTGAAGGGTGGTGTATATCAAGATGTAACTTGTGTAGACCTGAGCCTGTTGGCCCGAAGATTCATTACTCTACAAGTGGCTCCACAGTTGGAGTGAAAATTTCAGGAAGACTCATGCAAAAGCATCACTAGATATCGTATTTCGCCCTAATTTTAAGTGTTCATAGTTTCTTTGTATTGGGTGGGTATACAGATTGGGACATGCTTGTACCAACCAGCATGCATTCTAGCAAACCATACCATTCATTGATGTGTGAATTTAATTGATTGAGTACCCATTCTTTTGATAAACTTTTGGAAACTTTTTTCCAAGCATTTATTTTAAAATGGAATTTCCTGGTAAAATAAAGTATCATGGCACCACGCCCATCTTATTTTTTATATCCAGAAGAAAATTTTTCACACAAGAAATGATTTGTGGCCAAACTTACTGGAAATGCATCTGCAGACATGACCTTAGAATATCATTGGAAATTACTTGGTTTGAATTGGGTCTGTGTCTGTCTTCATGGAGTATGTATCAGTGCCGGTATGGAGGATTAAGAACAACATTCTATTAATATGTCAGGCTTTCTTGTGTGTGATAAAAATTTAGGGGATGTAGTTTGATGTAGAACATATCCAAATCTGTATAATTATGATATTGAGTTATGACAAGATTCTATTATTTTTAACCACGAGTAGTGCTTGTTTCTCCCTTTATTAGGAATGTTAATATTTTGGATCATAAGTGTCCTAGTTATAATCAGAATTTACCTATGCAAGACAAATTCTAACTGCAACATTTTTATGAAAATTAAAAGTAGCATTTTAAGAGGGAATCCCTCTGAATTTTTTTTTCTGTGCAAGTGCCTAGCTGAAGAACCATAGAAACAGTAAATTCGAAAGCTTTTAAATAAACTATAACTAATTGAATATTAACCAATTACAAAGCAGGAATAACTTATATTGCTTTTTGGTTGCTATAACTGAATACCCTAAAAACTAAGAGATGTGAATGGGGAAAAATTAATATTTAATTGATAATGGAATTGATTTTATTACATTTACATATCTCTCCTAAGATGTCTTTGCAGTAGCCAATCAAAACTAAAAAAAAAAAAACAAAAAAAAGAATACGTCATAGACCTTATGCTGCAGTTAAGCCAAAAATACTTTGTACACCTCTGAATGGCTCACTTAAAAGTATTGAATTCTTTTATGTACTTTAAAATGTACTTCCCTTTAGAGTTATTCCATTTTAAATGGGTAACTTCCAATTTCTGAACCTAACTATTTTTCCTAAGCATTCCAGTGGTGTATTCTTAAAGATCAAAAGATTTCTAGGTGGTAATACAATTTGCATGAAGACATGGACAAGTTAACTCTTAGGTTTAACATTAGTATTTTTGCAGTTGATCATAGAAAACTACTGAATAATGATTTTCATAATTTTTTTCAAATATTCTGCCCCCAGTTTGATTCTAAATACTTTTCCCCATTATTTATGATATATCCTTCTATTTAATTTTTTTTTCTTCCAACATATGTTTAGGAAAAAATGTGAACACATTATGAATAGTCGGAGACAACACACAAAAAGAAACCCTATTCAGTCTATTGTTGTGGAAGGGTAGTTATTATATGATACCCTGGGATTTGTTTTATCCTATTACCCCGCCCCCAACCAAAAAAAAAAAAAAAAGAAGAAGCAGCATAGCTTTTCCTTAAAAACATTTCAAATCAGAAAATGCTTGAAAAAGATTGGCTTGGATAGCAAGACATCCTAAATTTGAGATGTCACCACCTTAAAAAGTATGTTCAAAGGTCAAATCATTTTCAAATACTCAACCCTTTTAGTGGGAATGTGTTACTTTTTATTCTCTTTCATTAGCTGGCCATAATTTCTTGTAAAATTTCCTAAAATTACCATTTTTTTACTTTCAAAATTGCATTATAGTGAATTACTGTTTACAAAATACACATACTGTGAACAGATAACAAGTTTCTGTCTTCTATAAGGTTGTTTGTAGAATGAGGTTTTTTTTAAGGGGATGTTATATGTTAAGTGTTTTCAGTTTCTTTTTTTTTATAGATGCTAGCAACTGTTTACTAATTTTTGTATGGTCAGGTATGTGCAAATGTAGCTGAAAGAGAAACTGCAGATCTAAAACTTCCCCTTTTCATTTCTTGAAATATTACCACTACATACCCTTTTTCTTAACCTGAATGATCAGTTGTGATGTTCTGTATCTAAAATGATACTTAAATCATATAAGGAAATATTTAAATACTATACACATACAGGAAGCAAACTATGATTGTAGTATATTTGTGTGGTTCAGTCTAATTCGCGGAATTCTGAGTTATGGAATAAAACAACTCTACTTAAAGTGATAACAACTAAAGTATTTTTGCCTTGTGAAAATTTGGAGATTATGTTACTCTTAGAATGGAAAATTTGGCCATTTTATATCATTGTATAATTTCACAATTTAGTTCCATATCTTTTGGAAAACATGGTTATAGCAAAAACATAGACTATAAATAACCTATTACTAAGATACCTTAAATGTAAAACTAGTATGCTTAGCTGTTAACTCTTAAAGATGTTACTTATGTCTGTTTTTAAAACATGCATGTATTTAACAATTTTATCATAGTATTGTCATGGAAAAAAAATAAATATATTTTCTTATAACTTACACTGACAGATATGGGCATTATTGTTTGTTTTTTTTCTTCTTCCTGTTTTAGGCACTTAGGAAAAGTGGCTTCTGCATTGTTAACACTTTTGATTCTATCCCATAAGAATCACACTGGTGGGGGCAGCTGGTTAGCTCAGGTGGTTAGAGTGCAGTGCTGACAACACCAAAGTTTCCAGTTCAATCCCCACATAGGCCACTGAGCTGCGCCCTCCACAACTAAATTGAAACAACTACTCGACTTGGAGCTGATGGGTCCTGGAAAAACACACAGTTCCCCAATAAAAATTTTTTAAAAATTAAAAAATGAAAAGAATCACACTGGTTGTAAAGTGGGCACATAGGGCTATAACTAAATTTTTAATATTTTAATACATTGCTGTGCCATTGACACCTTTTATATGTTTCTTTAAATTGATACTTATTAGAAAAGTTAGCATAAAAATTATCAAATAGTGGGAATCTGACATAAGATAAATAATAAATACTGGTCCTTAAAAGTATGGTTTTTAATTTATTTCCTATGACGATACCCTAAACATTTCTGGAGAGCCTAGGAATATATCAAAATTGTATTGCGACTTACTGAATTTGGAAGCACAGGCATTGATTCAGCAAAACCTCAGTCGTAAAGTATGAATTGATCTGAAATAGAATTTCATAAGGGTCTGAGAAGTTAAGTCTTTAGTCATGTGTAGCTTCCATTTACGGAGAGTAACAGATAAAGCGAGTGGGCTTGGATTTAACCTGGAGAAACTAGACCAATTTTAAATTAACTGTGGAACACGTGTTAGCATTTAAGCACCAAAAGAGCTCATTCAGGTGCTCCATCCTGTAGGGACAGCTCAGTGCATAACTTGTTTGCCAGATGGTGAATTCTGGAGCCAAAATGTATAGCATCATCAACCCTCAGAAAGAGAAGAATGTGATTATTAGGGGAAAGAAAAACAGATGTACGAGTAATCGTTTTTTAATGTACAGTATTCTATACCACACCAAAATATTAGTTTACAAGCTCATGTTCTGTACAAAAGAGCTGTGTAAGAATGGTTTTGAAAGGCCTATAAATTCCATGTATGCCCCTTCCCCTAGAGTGACTCACAGTAAAATTGAATTAGAAGTATTCATTCAGTCTGCGAGAACCAGGGCAGTTGAAGTAACAAGAGATGCCTTGAAATGATTTGGGATTAAGTGGGAGCTGATTTTATCCCGGATGATTAGCCTCAGATTAAAGAGACAAGAAAAGCTTTTGAGGATGATTTTGATAAAAACCGTTAAGTAGAAATGTTACCTCTCCGCAGCTCTGAGCACAATTCTGACGCTTTGTGTATAAGGAGTTGAACAGTGTCTGAGTTGCCCTGCATCCACAGAGCGCAGCAGTGTCTGCCATGTCACAAGCGCTTGATAAAAAAACAAAACAAAAACAGCTTCATGTGTTTCTCTAGATGTTAGAAATGCGTTATTTTACAGAGGGGTGATCTGCCTGTGGAATAGTCTCCAGCTGTGGAAAGACGGCAGTCCTGTCGAACTTGCAGTCCTTGGAAGAGGAACGGAGTCTCCCTGCAGTGGCCTAAGGCAGCGCCTTCCCCAGGTGTGGGCCATCAGGCTTTGTTCAAGGTAGATGCTCAGTGCAGTTACCCTTGCTCTCCCTTACGGAAATTGGCCTTCATCCTCTTATCTCACTGACAACAAGGCAGATGGGGGATACATGGGCTTTATCTCCAGCCCACCTGCCGCCGCCACCCTCCTCGCCTCCTCCCTACCTTGAAATTGATTTCATTCTCTCTGGGTTAGGTTGTCTGTATCCTTCCAAGTGACAATTTGCATGAAAAAGTGATCCATTCCTGTTCCCACCTCTCATGGGTCAGTTGCATATCTGTGCCTGTAGGAGGAAATCTTTGCCCAATCTCTCACGTATCTACTTGGTGGGTAGCTGAGCCCTGGTACATTCCACAGGCTACACTGGGCTGTCGTCTCCTGCTTCTCCCACCTCCATCTCTCCCCTATACGGAAAACTTTGTTCTCTCAGGCCAGAGGTCCCGCAAAGAGCCGGGCCCATGGTTCCAGGCTCCTCCAAGGTTCCAGCCTTACAATCAGAGGGCAGAGCACCCTTCCTCCTAGCCCCCAGTGAGGATTCTGATTGGCCTGGCCTGTGTCACGTGCCCCTCCCTGGTCCAGTCATATGGCCGGCTGGAGGTTCCATTCAAAGGCTACTTTCACAAGAGCCATGTATTCGAGTTGGAGGAGGACCAGTCATCCAAAAGAAGGGGGGCAATATTCTGAGTGGGCAAAACAAAAAATAGTCATTACAGGCTCACTGAAGAAAAACTAGAACCTAGATAAAAGGGAAAAAATCACAATCTTCTTATGCAGCGTTAGCTATGTTTAACATTTTCCTTTTTATCCTTTCAGACATTTTTCCTATGTCAATGTTTGTATATAGGTACATGTATTTTCATACATACGTATGTTATTAATGTATTAACGTATGTAATTAAGACCATGCAGCAAGCCTCGTCACCACATGCCTCTCGCCTCCACAGCGCTTGGTCTGATAGTCCCTTTCTTCTGCCTCTGCGTTTCTCCAGCCAGTTTCCTAACAGGACTTCCTGCAGCTAATCCCCTGGCCTGGTGCCAGTTACTTTTGTTTCTAAATGAGTGTATATGAGCGAATTTCTTGAGCTTCCCTGGCCTTCCTCCTCAGAGACATTCCAATCCAAGTCTTCTTTTAGCCAAGTCGGAGCTGCAGCCCCTTAGTACTAAGCTGTCCAAGGAGGCCATAGCTCCTGGCTGCGTCCTGGCTAGGAGGTGGGCAGCTGAGACCATACGGGCGGCCATACCACATGTTTGGAGATCTCTGTGCCTTTGTAAACCATTTGGACCTTGAGCAAGTCAGAGAGAGACAAAGATAGACAAATAGAAAAGCAGAGACCTCATCCCAAATGCTGAGACATCGTGTTCCTCTCAAGTCTTTCCAGGAAAAGACAAATGCTCCCGGGAGCCATGCACTTTCTAGGACAAAGATGTCTCCGCATCTAGGGCAAGCAGGCAGAGGAGAGAGGTAGGGAGCTCTCTCTGCTGTCAGCCCTGTGCCTTCAGTTCCTGGCCTGACCTGGGGTTAGGCAGAGGCCCAGGGGAGCACACTGCTGCTTGGAAATAGTTTGTAACAACTCCCCTGAGTGCTGGAGGTTATTTCTGGAGGAGAAGGCAGGAGAGAGAAGGGCAAACGCTTCAAAGGCAGCCCTCATTGTCTGTCAGGGGGGGCCCTGAGTCCCACTTTGATGGAGCGGCTCTAGTCTCTACTTTCAGACATGTTCAACCCAGAGCCCTTGCAATAGAACTTTGGAAGAAGGCAGATTTGAAGCTGTGACAAGAAAGTGGCGAGCAGACGCTAGGGGACTAGCCTGTGCCCAAACCATCACCACCCACCCCCGCCGGACTACCCCACCACTAACGGCTAACCTGAAGGAGCCCCAGAATAACACTGAGCAATCCTACGTCCTTGGGCAGGCTGCGTCTGAAGGTTGGAGTAAAAGAGAGTGAAGCATCATGGTTGTGTCCTCGTGGCAGGATCATGGCGGGTCACCCGGTCTTCCTGGCGTGTCTTCCCAAGTAAAACATGCTGTGCCCATCTGCTCTGGCCGTCATCAAAGGAGGGCTGTGATTAAGATCCAATATGTGAACACTCTGAACGTGAGGTTAACGTGCATTCACTCCCAGGGTCTAACCCAGAAGCCAGCCCGTGTGTAGAGCTGGATTTGTCATTTTGCTGCCTGAATATTGCCACCTGTAAGCTGGAGCTTCCTAACGATGGCCTGTCAATTCTACCAAGACCCACCAGCTTCCACACCCTCAGACCTTGTGCTTCATGGCTGAGGTAGGGCCGCGTATATCCCCCTTCTGTGTTTAGCGTGTCCCGCTTGTGATGCCTGACCCCATTCTCCAGTTTGGGGAATAACTCTGGGGGAGGGGGGCTGAAACAGCACAAATCCCTTGTTTTGGATTCTGATTCTGATGCCACGCTGGCCTCCCTCTCCGTTCTGGGCTCCTTCAGGGTGATAGCCCTAGAGCATTTCCTTCCTGCTTTTGATAAGCTAATCACACACCTTTCTCAGCTAAGGGACTGGGCTCTCCAAGGGCACACCTCTTTTCCCATCTCCACCTTGAATGGGAGCTACTTTGTGTTCCTGGACTGGGCCAGAGCCGGAAGAGGCAAGAGTGGGAATGGGTAGCTGCTACTGCTTTGTCCGAGCCCCTCTCCGAAAGTCGTCATCACCTTTCCAGGTGGAGCTGGAATTCTCTGCCTTTATTGCCTCCGGCAGCTGGGCCTCTGCAGGTTGCCCCTTCAAGCTTCCCTCCCAGAGAAGAACAGCCTTCTGGGTTCAAGGGTTAGCTGTCAGAGTTCTGAGAGGGGCCGGGAGCCCCTCCTACTCTATTCTTCCTTTGGGAACTCTCAGTGCTAAAAACAAGCTTTCTGAGAACCATATTTTTCTGGGTTAAAGGTGAAAAATGCAGTCTTTCCTCCAAGTGGAAAGACTCGGCCTGCCAGCTCTGGGCACATTTCCGAGATCCTTCCTCCCACTCGGGGAGGAGGCAGCTCCTTGCAAGGGGGAGAAGTGGAGGGACGGCGCAGAGGGAAGTCGGAAGGAAAGCACCAGTTACACTGAAACCAGGGCTGTTAGTTAAGGAAACCGGAGGGCCTGTTTGTTTTGGATCGGGCCTGGAGGCTGGAACAGGACTGGGTCAGGAAATGAAAGGCACAGAAGAGGGTGGAGAGCAGGGCAACCGTGCAGAGCGGTGCCTGACAGGGCCCGGGCCATCAAGCTGCCGCCTCACGAGCTTCTGGGGCAGTGCGGGGCGCACAGAAGACACCCACAGACCTTCCTGAGAGAAATCCCATGGCTGGACTTAGAGGAAACATATGGAGTTGTCAAAGTCAGTTTTAATAGGAAGAGCAAGAACAGTCCCTTCCCTCGCCCCACCCTCTGGCCCTCTTTGCTTAGAATGCATGGGAAGCTCTGGGGACTTTTCTCAGATCCTGACTGTGGGACAAAAGCCTTTCAGGAACCGATGCTTCATGACATCCTTCCTGGGCGGGACAGGGATTGCGTTAACCTCTGAGCTCCGTGGCTATTCCTAAAACCTCTCCCTGGAGCCTGGAGCCCAGTCCTCTCCAACCTGCCTCTCAACAGAGCTGCTCCCCAAAAGCCCTGCATGGATCCCACGCCCCTGCTAGCTCCTCCTCCTCAGCATCACAACACTGCCAAGTGTCAGACAACAGGTGGAAGAATAAGGGAGAACAGAGAGGCAGCGGATGAGGCTGGAGGAGGGGCGAATGCTGCCCATTGGACCTGGCCTGGCTGGGCCGGTCCCAGAGAATGTCACAGACCCTGTCCCTCCTCCCCCAAGGGTCTCTGCAGAAGACCTGTTGTCAGAGGCCAGCTCATATTGCACCACTTCTCCCAACAGCAGACGACTTGCTGTGGTGGATTGATGACATTAATGGCCCTGATTTTTCACCCTCCCTGTTTCGATGCCCTTTGCCAGGTGACTTAGCCATTCTCATGATGGAGGTGGAGCCTATTTCTTCATCTCTTGAATCTATGAACTTTGACTAAGAGTATATAGCAGGCACGGAGCAGTTCCGAAACTAGACTATAAAAGATTTTACAACATCGTCGTGTGAAGGACATGCCAGGCTAGCTCACCAGTCCCAAGAGGAGAGTGAGAGCCTCAGAGAACAGGCTCAAGTCACCTCACCATCCCAGCCACGGCCATCCTAAATTAGCCAACTGCCTCCCCTGTGAACGAGTCCAGCTGAGGCCAGGGGAAGTGCCTAATCAAACCCAGTCAAGATCGGCAGAGCTGCCCAGCCAACTACCCAGGCATGTAAGTAATAAATACTCGTTCCAGGATGCCACTGAGGTTTTGTGGTTGTTTGTCATGCAGCAGTATTATGGTAAGAGGTAGCAGAGACACTCAGAGAAAACTGGGAACCCACAAACCGGGCTGAGCGCGTCTCAACTCCCATGCTCTCTGAGCTCAGGTCTGATCGCTTAGCTTCAGGACAAGGTTTTTATCCTCACAACCACCTCTGCTATAAGCTCCTCCCACACCTCCTGGTTTTTGTCCACTGAGAGGGTGAAAGAGCCTTGCCCCTGGCTTGCTCTTACTCTGTTCTCCTACCCTAGGCCTCCCACATCGTCGGTTCCTCTGGAGCTGAGGTCCCCATACCCTGCTGCCCTCGCACCAGCAAGATCTCTGCTGCCCTGAACCCATCACTGTGTCACTCCTCCCCTTGTAGCCCCTCCTGCATCCCACCCAAGTTGGTGGTTCAGAATCTACATCAACTGCAACGCACGCCCCAGCCCACAGCCCTGGGTCATTGCGTTTTCCCCTGGATCTCACTGGCATGAAATAACGACTCATCTATAACACAACTCTTCTGGCTGCAGCTCAGCTGGATATTTTGCTAAAATCACAAAGATATTTTTGGCTGGGGGGTAATTGATTCAAAATGTGCTATAAAAGCAACTCTATTATTTCTTGGGAAGCACTGGCTCTAGCAGTTTCTGAGGAAAAGACAGTGAGGTTGAGGGGGTTTGGGAGGTGGTGAAACCCACTTTCTACCATGTGGCTCTTCTCCAAACTGCACGCACAAGAAGACATATGCGGGAGAGGACGAATTATTATTGTCGTTGTTGTTACCATTACTCCCCTGGGAGGGAGGATCCTGGTCATCAAATGGTCCGAAAGACAGGAGGCAGTTAAAGCAGAAGGTGAATGTCTCTAGTTTTTTATTCATTTTATAGAATCCCTAATGTGCGTAAAACTGCGCTTTGCACAACGCTCAACGTCTTTGCTGAATGAATGCTGGACAAACAGGAGTGGAGTCCTGACTGGGACTAATTATAGACTCTTCTATGAGTTGGGTCATATTTCCCTGCTCTTTGGGGGCAGCATTCATCTCACCTTTCCCTTCGCATATCCTGTCATCGCGGATCTGCCAGTGAGCCAGCTGTCGCCAGCGTCACATGTGTGAATAGCAAAGGGGCATGGCCAATGGCTCAGAAGGAAGCAGCTCTGCTTCTCACACCTCAGCACAGCCTTAGAAACACTCACTGTTTTCATGTCCGTTTCTGGACATGGCCTCTGCAAGGATCAGGAACACCTCCACAGATGCATGAGTGGCTGAATGAATCAGTTCTAGCCTTCTTCATCTCCTTTATTCACATGCACTACAGACATTCCCCTTCTCTTAAAACAAAAATGACAGTGCCCCATCTCAGTAACACGTGTGCCTTTTAATCTGCTTATTTTGGAAGCTTCAGATTCATCTCCTTGAGCCATCAACATTTACCAAAAAAAGAGTGGTCAGCTCCCCAAGAGAATGCCCACCCCAAGTTACCTACCCCACTCCATCGAGGCCACCAAGAGCCCAAACGAGTCTCCTTTGGGAAAAACATTTTAGGAAGTGTGCAAAGAATTCAGGGTCGTCCACCCAAACTTGCAAAAGTATACACTGTGGACAATCGGTAGCTATAAAAATATACACATACAAAAGGACAGCTACAAAATCATGGTGCTCATTTTCTTAGATGAGCATTATAAAAAGTAGGGATTTCTCATTGAAGGTAAACCTTAACGGGGGCAGCATTATGATTATGATTCTATGTCTCCCCTCATCCTTATTGTCATGGACTAGTCAGAGCACATTGAACCACCCAGCGAGGAGTGGAAAGGGTTAATCCTAGCAATTCATGGGCCAAGGTGAGAAATGTGAAGTTCAAGGTCACAGAGTCATTCTGCTGTCAGTAAGTATCATGAGTCAGGGAAGGAGAGAAGTATTTTAATACCACCCTTTCTCTCTCTCTCTCTCTCTCTCTCTCTCTCTCTCTCTCTTTCTTTTTTTAATGCACTATGAATCACAACACAGTCATTGAGCCACAACAGACAGGCTCTGGAATTTGCCTTGATGTGTGATCTCTGGCAGCCACTACACTTTCAATGGACGAAGTTTGATGCTTCCTACACAGAGGATTCCGTTGGGTTTGGCCCACAGAGTGTAAGTAGGAAAGGCCACACAGGGCTGCTCCTGTCTTGGTTCTAGTTTCTCATCAGGGTGTATTTTCTCCTTGATGACAGGAAACACTCCTGGCCTGTGCCTCCGTGTATGGCATCAGGCAGGGTCTCAGGCCCCCGGGATTCTCAGGATAGAAGCCTCGGTCCCTTGGGCAAGCCCAGCTGCCATTACTTGGCTCCACAAGTGTTGATGTTTTTCCCGTCCATGGCATCTTCCACGAGGGAAATGTGGTAATCGGTAGACAGGGTGAAATGAGAGATGCAGCCCACGAGGCCTCGCATGTATTGCCTGTTAGTGTGCAGAACAATTTCCTTCATTCCACCTGCCAGGAAGCAAGAGGGAGATGGGGTGAGCCAAAGGGGACGATGTCTCTTTAGGACACTACATGACGATGTCTCTTTAGGAGTGTCTACAAGGCATCTCTTGGCTGATAGGGTGAGGGCTGTGGGTCCCTTGAACTACTCAGTACATCACATCTAATTTATAATTATCCTTGAAGGAACAGGTTGACCTGGGTCAATCTAATACACAACCAGAGGCTATAAATACCTACCTCACGTGTGGTTTCTGACCCAGTTGGCCACTTTAAACCAAACAGTATCTGGTAAATTTTGAAATGTTGTACAATGTCAACAAAATGTAGTATGTAGTTACAGGTGATGTCATCATCACCCAAAAGAAATACACTGATGTTGAATGCTTTCAATTAAGTTCACTTCTGGAAAATATCACATGCCTAGAGACATCTTTGCATGCTTTTGTGTCTGTACTGGCAGGTTCTAAGCTATTTACAGAAATATCACTCATTCGAATTCTGAGAGGGGCCAGAAAAAGGAAGGATTCTCCTTCCACCCAGAGAATTTGCAGAGCTATATTTAGCAGGTTCCTGTTCTATAAACAAGAAAAGTGTGGCTTTCCTGGTGGATCAGTCCAAAGCACAAAGGCATCTAAGTGCTTCCTGCTGCCTCAGCCATGAGTCAGAAGTTCAGAAAATGGGAGCATGGATGATCTAGAGAACTTCCTGATTTCCAGGTATTTGACTGATCCAGGGAAGGGCACGGCTTCGGGCAGCCCCAGCGTGGCACATGGAGGACTAACAAGAAAACGCACTGGCATAGTTTAGGTTTGGTCAAAGGTCACCTACCCACATACAGGGCTCCATTGATGTTGAGCTGCCTCATCATGCCAGGCGATTTGCCTGTTCTGGCTCCGTAGTCATCCACAGTTATCTTTCCCGACTGGCCATCCCTGTAAAAACCACCACCATTTTTGAAGCTTCATTCAATCATTCATTCATTTTAATAAAAATGTATGAAAGTACCTACTATGCACCAGGAGCTATGATAAATGATGGAGCTCTAAAAAACAAAACAAAAAACCACATATCCACATTCCTGGCCCTCAGGCGTTTAGGTCTACCGAGGAAGACAAAACAATCAAATTGCAGATGACAACTCTGTGTCACCTCTCTATGGTGGAAGAATGCCAGGATGCTGTGGAATTACACAGGAGAAGGAGAGGGCCAGGGACAGCTTCTCAAAGGAGAGTCTGTCTGAGATAAGTTTTGAAGGCTGCGGAGGTCAGGTGAAGGAGAAAGCTATGCAAGCAGGAAGTGGCTATGGCAAAGAGAGAAAAGACAAATGGGTCTGTATAGACTGAGCACAGAGAATTCTGGAGTTGGGGAAAGAGTGGTGAAAGACGAAGCCAGAAGCTGATGGTGAAGGGCTTAGTTAGAATTCATCCTGAAGGTGGGAGGGAACTAAAGGAGAACTTTAAGAAGGAGTGGTGGTGACACAGCGACACATGGTGAGTTTTGATGTTATTCTAAGCACAATGGGAAGCCAATGAAGCAGTTTTTGTAGGTAGAGGATTACTCTAGGGAAGGAAAATAATGGCTTAGAAGTTTCTAAATGACCCACATAGCCACTCAAAAGTGACCCTGACACCAGTGGCATGGAGGTGTTCATCTACGGCAAGAGCTGTGCAGCTTTCTGAGTTGGTTTCCAAAACCATCTCACCCCATGAACCTTCTTCAAAAAAGTATTAATATATCCACTTCCATTGCTCTTGGGGGTATACCAAGCCAGGCCTCACTTCTTCTTCTTTTTTTTTTTTTGCTTTACAAGTTCTTTATTAGTTTTTTATGGTTCTGTTTTATAGCAAACAGTTCTTGTTTCTTGGGTTAATAACCCCGCTTATTTCCTGGCGATACCAACATTTTTGTTTTATCATTTTTTTATTCCTAGTCTCCGTTTCCTCCAAGTTGCTTCATTATGTCTATTTGTTCTGACACCCATCTTTTATACTGAAGACCTTTTTCAAATGCCTCATGATGGCTGACTACCACTTTATAGTTAAGTGTTGAGTTCCAAAAAGCAGGTTGGATGCTCTGTGTGCAGCATGAGGTTTTTTTGACTGTGGCTTGACAGTGCTGTGATCCTACTTAATCAGTTCCTTGGGGGACACCTGGATTTTCTACTCTCCTTACTGTGTCTGGTTGCCAGCATTCTGGAATCCCAATAGGGAGAGAACTATGGAGTTCTTAACATTCAACATAAGAACTTTCACAGAGTCCCCAGTCTTAATTTGTACAATATACAATAGTACAGTATTTAGTAGACCTACTGTCTCCCATTCCAGAGGCCCTTACTTTCTCCAGGGAATTGACTTATTTTTCCATAGGTAGGAAAAGGACGGTGGGCCAGCTATATGAAGTAGAGAAGGGGCTTGAACTCTAACTCCTCAAGTAAAAATTTTTAACCAATCTTCTTGCTTTTAGCCCTTCATTTGCCTTCCAGAGGTTCCTGGCTCTACCCCTTTTTGGGGTGGGTGGGGAGGGATACAATGATATAAGTCTGATTGCCTTGGCCTCACCTCTTGAGAGCATCTCTTTGAGCAACTAGCTTTACAGGTATTTCTTCAATTCTGTCCTTACCCTCAAGACCACACACTGCCTCCCCATTGTGGATATGCTATTTTAGAATCTCATACCTGGTTGCTGTCATGGGCAATGCTCCCAGCACCTTGCTTTGCCTGCCCTGCCTTTTTCCCCCATTACTCTAAAAAATTCCCTTTTCCACTTTATTTCATCAGTCCTAAGAATTTTTTTTTTAAGATTTTTATTGGGGAATTGGGGGAAGAGGAACAGACAAGTTGCTGTCTTTTTGTTCTTCAGTCTAGTTGTGGAGGATGTTGCTTCACTGGACCAAGTTGGCACCATCACTGTGCTCTTCCCAGGTGAAGGAGATCAATCGCCGGCTTCTGGACGGCCGCTCACTGCGGCTTGAGGACTGCTCACGCTGGCTGCTGGCTACACACGGTAGCCCATGGCAACCAACTGCAGCAGGGGCTGCAGCCTACGCCATCGCTGGTGACTCATGGCAGCCCAGCTCCAGGTTGAGCTGTTGTTCAGCATCTTAGCTGTAGAGGGCAGTGTCACTGGCCCTCATATGTGGGATCCGAACCGGGGCCCTCTGGCGTTCCACACCAGTTCTTAACCAACGCGCCACTCCGCCAGCCCGAATTTTTCATTTTTTTATGTCTCCAAAATGAAGCTATGTCTTATAATTCACAGCTTAGATTTGAAAATAAACATGGTATCATCTTTTAACCTAATAAGGAAAGAACTTCTTCATTATATTTATTACTGATTGTCTATTGCCTCCCATCAGAATGCAAGACCATCAAGGCAAGGATGCTGGTATTATTCAATGATGTAGCCTATGTGTCTGAAATAGTATATGGCTCCTAATGGTAGTTGATTGGACAAGCAAATTTGTGGAGCTTCAACTCCTCATCTGAAATGGGAATGACTGTGCTTATTTTCCACAGCTATTCTGGAAATCAGAGATTATGCATGAAAAGCACAGAGTATAATGCCTGATCTATACCTGCTCAATAAAGGGTGGTAGAAGAATGTGTTGTTATGAATATATCATCATGCTCATCCGTAAAATGAAGATTATAAAACCTACATTGTTGTGAATATTGAGATAAAGTATGTAAAGTGCCTAGCATCCTGAAGATGCTTGATAAATGAGAAGTTGTTTCTCTTTTCTGCTAGTAGTAATGCTTGCAAGACCAGGGTTACTCAGAGCAAGACAGCAAGGCTCCCCTGAGAGGTCTCCTCTGCATTGATCCCCCTTTCTCTGACCCTGGAGCCTGCTGCACAGAACCCATCCAACCCTTCTTGTCATAGGTGATATCCATGGCTTTGACCCAGTTCCTGCTTAGATCTGTTGTGCCATCACTTCTAGGTCTGTCTGATGCTCTGGAACACAGTTCACAATATCTGCTTGAATCCTGCCATCTATCCAGGTCCTGGTCTCGGTTCCTTCTGTTCAGCCCTCACTGCAACCTAAGACCCACTAGGAGAGATATCAATGAAGATAGTAGTAAGAGCCAAGTCTGCTAACCCATCTTCATAGTGCCAAGCTTGATGCTCTGACATATGAAGCTCTTCTGATGAAACACTCCCTGTCGTATCCCTCCAAAACAGCTGATATCTTAGCTGAGGTGGGCTGCACCATGGAGTGGGATGGAAAGCTTGGATCTAAGATTCTAATCTTGGCTCTGCCCACAAACAGCTGTACAGTCTTGGGAAAGTAACTTAACATCTGTTTCCTTAGATGTCTAGGAAGTGCCTAGAATCCTCACCAATGTGTATCTTGATGCACATAGTCAAACCACAGCAATTTTGAGGGTTTAAAAAAAATCTTTCTGCAATGTCTGAGTGTCCTACCAACCTTCTCTATTCAAGGAAATTGAGCATGGCATGTTCACAAGATGGGAGTTACAGGGATCAGATGTGGCCAAGTATTTTATATTCCTTTGGATGTTTCTAAGTGAGCCCTTTTATAAACGAGTAAGAGAAAGAAATGAATAACTTGGAAGCCACATAGTCTAGATTATCTTGGAGTTGGGTTAGACTATAAAGCATTTAACTTATACCCTAGAATCTATTTTAGATTAAGCCTATAAATATTCACTATGGGAAGACATCTCTTTTTTTAACAAATCAGAATTAGGGCTTCATCGAAATCACTGTCTCAAGGGCTTTCCAAGCCACCTGGGTGACTGATGGCACAGATCTGCTTCCGTATCCTCACACATCCTTTTGGGTGTCAAAGGCAGGCACAGTGTACAAATGAGCAGGGCCCAGCAAAGCTACTTCTGCCACAGCCTGTAGTGAGCTGAGCAGGAAATGGGCCATGGTAGCCCCATGTTTTCCAAGCCCCACTCATGACCTTCTCAGGAAAGGCTGTGGTAAATTCTCAGGGAACCCAAACCAAAAGCACTGTTCAGCTCATCTCCTAGAACCTTCATCTATCATGGCATTGGATTGAGATTTCTTCATCCAGCTAAGTTTGGGCCTGCTAGTCAGTTACTCAAAATATAGTGTTAGGAATATGGGTACAGGTAGCAAAACTATAATGTTCACAGAATGACTCACCTAAAGTTAATCAGAAGTCAGGGGAGTGACTTCTGTGAAGGGGAAGATATGCAATTGGGGCAGGTGATACATGGCTTCTAAGGTTCAGAAAATATAATGTTAAAAAAAAAAAGTGGACAAGTGCCTCCTTAATGAGATTTGAAGCATTCCTCGAAGTCCACTGCCCTGAAGTCTCATCTCACTAGAGATACCTAGATCTCACTAAACAGCAAGACTCTCTCTAGTGATTTTTCTAGACAGTCACTGTTGAGTCAAGATTTGGGAGTTCAGCCTCCCTGGCCTATGAGTGTCTGTGAAGGGCACAAGTGGGAATTGGCAGCAAAACCTCCTCAATGGGCCGGCCAAGTGGCGCGATGGTTGGGAACTGGCTTGGGACACTAGAAGGCCCCAGTTCAGATCCCACATATAAGGGCCAGTGACACTGCCCTCTACAGCTAAGATGGTGAACAACAGCTCGACCTGGAGCTGGGCTGCTGTGAGTCGCCAGCGATGGCGTAGGCTGCAGCCCCTGCTGCAGTGGGTTGCCATGGGCTACCATGTGTGGCCAGCAGCCAGCGTGAGCAGCCATCCAGAAGCTGGCGACTGATCTGCCTCACCCAGGAAGAGCACAATGATGGTGCCAACTTGGGCCAGTGAAGCGACGTCCTCCACAGCTAGACTGAGGAACAAAAGGATAGCAACTTGTCTGTTCCCCTCCCCCCCCAATTCCCCAATTAAAAAAAAAAACAAAAAAAACCTCCTCAATGACCCAGATCAGGAGTACGTGATGTCAGGCAAGGTTGGGGAAGAGGACAGTGGGACTGAGGGGACTTGGGGAGCACACCCCACCTCCGCTGAGCTCCAGCTCTGTCTCGCTCTGTGGTGGGTACTCACCTAACAGCCTTGACTCGGTGCCATCGACCATCATTGAAGGAACCATTCACCGTAATGGACGCCACCCCGCTGCCCAGGTTATAGCTAATGGTGTCGGAGAAGAACAAGACAGAGAACAGAATAAAGCACTGAAGGACAGGCAGGCACTTGTTCGCCAATGCTTCTCATTGCAGAAGGTCTACGGAACTCAGAAGGTAGATTCTTCAACACAAAACAATGTTATAAATGAGGTTTCTAAGCTAGGCCACGAATGACCAAAAGAATGCTTTTAATGGTGGCAACATATGCATAACATAAAATATACCATCTTAACCATTTTTCAGTGTACAGGTCAGTAGTGTTAAATATATTGACATTGTTTTACACCCATCTCCAGAACTCTGTATCTGGCAAAACTAAAACTCTGTAACCCCTTTCCCATTCCCTCTCTCTCAGCCCCTGCCAACCACCATTCTACTTTCTGTCTCTATGTGTTTGACTATTCTAGGTACCTCATAGAAGGAGACTCATACAGCATTTGTCTCTGTGACTGGCTTATTTCCCTGAGCATAATGTCCTCAAGGCTGATATTTTTAAAGCCCCATGTTCAGAAGCATCAGTCTAGTATTAGGAACAAGAATGGCTTTATCATTTCAAATGTGTTATATGAGATTGAATAGTATCACCTCAAAATGCATGTCTACCTCAGAATGTGACCTTAATTGGAAATAAGGTCTTTGCAGATGGAATTAGTTAAAATGAAGTCACACTGGGTGAGGGCGGCCCTAAATCCAATACGACTGGTGTCCTCATAAGAAAAGGAAATTTGGATCCAGACAGACACACACAGGGAAGAATGCCATATGGTAATGAAGGCAGAGATTGGAGTGATGCATGTACACGCCAAGCGCACGAAGGATTCCAGCCATCGCCAGAACCTAGAAGGGAGGCACAGAACCGCTTCTGCTCCAAGCCCCCAGAAGGAGCCAGCTCTGCCAAAACTGCACATTGGACTTCTGGCCTCAAGAACTGTAAGAGAATACATTTCTATCATTTAAAAGCCACCTAATTTGTGGTAAATTTTATGGCAGCCCTAGAAACAAATACATGTGTTTTCACTTTTTAAAAAGCAGAACAAAACAAAACAGAACAATGCAGAGTAAGCTGAGGCCCAGAGAGATTAAGGGAATTTGCCTAAAAATCCCAATGCTAATGTATAGGACTTGAACTTGGTGTCTTATCTGCCCCCCACTCCTCCCAGCCCCATTTTACTCTGATAGTTGGTCTATTCAGTAGCTTTCTATTTTCTATTTCAGTTTATAGATACCCTGATACCCTAAGGGTATCAGAAGACATGCACATGTTGTTTACCAGGGAGAAATATCCTTCTAAGTCCACTGTTCATTCAATTATTCTAATTTAATTCAATTCAACAAATATTTAGTGAGTGACTACTCTAGGCCGGGCACTGGGCCAGCTGCCGAGACCTCCTCTTGATAACATAATAAAGCCTATGTAATCATGCTTTTGAAGGAAAATGTATCCCATCTGGGACAATGCTGTCCTCATATTGTAAGAGGACATGTTACTCTTTTACCTCACTGGAAAGAAATAGAAATGAAGAAACCTGGATTAGCTCCTGAGCTCTTGCATGTACTGTCTGAGAAAAGACCAAGGACAGAATGTGTTTGGCTTTCCCTAGGGAAAGCACTCTGGGTCTTTTTTTTTTTTTTTTAATAACGGAGACTCAAAGAAGTCACACACACAGCCCATCGGCATTTAACCGAGAATAGAACTCGGGTGACTTGACAAACTATGAGACAAAACTGTGACTCTGACTCAGAAAAATCCACTATTTTCTAATGAATTTTCCCACATCAATTGTCTCCTTTGTATGAAGCAGCCTGGAGGTGGAATTTTCAGATTTCATTATTTAGTGGCCAAATGCTCATTGAAGAAGTGAATGAATACGAAGCAGGGCTGAGAGCTGGCTGGCGGAAATGTAGCCGATTGACTGTGAGTGGCTTTAATGAGAGGCAGCGCGGGTGATAGAAAGCATGGACACGTGGATGAGGCTAACTTGCCTTGATTCCCACTCTTGCCAATTACGAGCTCAGTGATCTTGGGCAATTGGTTTCATCTGTCTGAGACTAAGTTTCCTCACCTGTGAAATGGGGGTTAATTATTACCTTCCCTGAAGGATCATCGGCGATATTAAGATAACATATGTAAAGACCACAGCACATAGTAGGAGCCAAACAAATAATCCCACCGCTCCACATATGTGCCGTCCTTAATGTGGCTTGCACACAGGCTGGACAAAATAACCGGAGCAAGTAGCAGGAAGCAGGAAGTTGCCTCCAAGAGTTACACTCGACAAGGCTCTCTACGTGAAGAGTAGTCATGTGTGAGACCAAACCAGCAGGCTGTAAATATGTAACCAAAAAGGTCAGGAACACCCAGTTCTCAGAATAGAGGTGACCTGGGTATAACTGCAGGGGCACTAGGCTCGAATGTGAATGGAAACCTTTTTAGTCGCATTTGGACAAAGGATGGGCCTTCCTCTTCTGTCCTTCAGCTTGATGATAGTGCTCCTGCTCCTTCACAGAGCCAAAGTGTGCTCAGGGAGTCAACACTGAGCCTAGCAGACAGGAATCCAGCCATCGTGGGTGTGTGTGTGTGTGTGTTGGTGGCGAGTAGGGGGGACATGGGGATACAACACTCAGTTGGTTGGCATCGCCATAGCCTGACTCTCTACCCCCACCCCTACTCCATCTGATTTCAGACCCTCCAAATAACCCCTGTTTCCCCAGACACCCTAATACGTCACCCTGGAACCTAACTGTCTTTTATATAATAATAAATGACCGAGAATAGTGGTGACCTGTTGGCAGCGGGCATGAGAAAGCCTTCTTGGGTGTGGGAAATGTTCAATGTCTCGTTCTGGGTGGTAGTTTCACAGGTATTTACATGTTTGGAATTATATCAAACTGTACACCTAACATTTGTGCACTTTATGTAAATTTTAACTCATTTTTTTTTCTTAAAAGAAGTAAAACATAGGAATGAATGAAAAAAATGAATAAAGGCATGCCTGGTTTTGCTCTCTATGTTTTGTGAATCTGGTGAGCGTGGATTGGTTATCCTGATCCAAGTTTCCCTACTCAGCTTGGCATGCAGGAAAGGCTATGAGGCTGAGCGCCACAGTGGGCCGCCCGGAAGTGCCATCAGGTGAGGCCTTTTGGAAACCACTCGGCGGCCTCCGTGGCACCTTTACTCAGTCGTGCCCCCTTCACACTGTAGCACAGGGCACCTTGCCAATGCCAGACCTCTTCCCATTCTCTGTTGCACAAAAATGATATCAAGGTCACATGGAAAATTAGGGGGAAAGATCGTCAGTCAAGTGGTTTTCACAAACCTGTTTGCTGGGTTTTGTGTCCCACATATATTCATAAAACAAAATAAAACAAAAACATAAACAAAAAACCACACCCTTAGCCAAGCACTTAGATTCCTTTTCTTCTACTTAATCTTGCACAAAAACTATAAATAACTTTTTTTTTTTTTTTTTTTTTAGAGTTCCATTGCTCTTTTTTATTCTCTGCCAGAGGAGCTCAGCAAAAGCACCAGCATTTGGGTGAAGAAAGACAGTCAAGAAAGTTGAGAATACATTTTATTATCTTAGGTTTCCTATTGTTTGCTTTGGACTTGAGTCAAACACCAAAACCTCAAAAATGGTTTGTGTACCCAATAAACCAGTTCACTGTCTAGGCTCCACTGATATAAGCTGCTTGAAGGTGGGGCCAATGTCTCTTTAAAAATCATAATAACAATAGCAATAATAATAACTACATTTTATGAAGCAGTTATATTGTGCCAATGTTCTTACCTATGTTTATCGATCTGAGGTAGGGGTTTTTAGAACATGGGAGACACTTGATCAAGGATAATAATTTTGATAATTATTATCACTAATCCTAGATATGCCAGGCCCCACACTAAGACCTTTACAGGAATGAACTCATTCAACCCTCACAACAAATCTTTTCCTTCTATGGAGAGGTCGGGTAACTCGCAGGGGGTCACATGGCCATGGGAATCACACCTGTCCGACTTGGTAGCTCATGTCTTTGACCACTTCAGGCCCTGTTTTACAGGGTGTGGTTCCAGATTGTTTCCAAACAGATTCTGGCATCTAAGGAGACGTGCTCCATCAAGATCTTTGGGTGTGGGCCCAGGAATCTACCTCTGAAACAAGCTTCGGCCACGGCTCGCTGTAGACTGACTGACACTTCCAAACCATCGGCCTGCACCCTAAGTCCTGTCTGTGCCCCGCCTCCCACAGCACTCCCATACATCTGTGCTGGGTGAAGGGAAGTGGGCAAGTAACTGCTCAGAGGACAGAAACACAGGGGAGCAGCGGCTGTGGCCCCAGCCCCAGGGACGAGCACAGACGTCTGCCTCAGCGATGGGGGCTGCTGTGTGTCCTTTACACAGCACACAACCAGAATTCCAGGCTTAAAAAACAAACAAACAACAAAACCCCCATGGGACTAATTTTCAGAAACCTGAGAAAGAAATAGTAACATAAGAAATATGTCCGGGATGGAATTGTTCGAAGGGTGCCTAGGGGGTGTGGGAAGGTTGGGGTGGGGGGGCGTGTGGGGGGCTGGCCAGGGTCGGGCGTGAGGGCCAGTGGGAGATTCAAGACAACCCTGAGCATATCGAGTTTCCCTGTTGGGCTGAGGTGGCTGGTGAATAGGTTTTAGCCAGCGGTTTTGGGGGAAGTTGGCCTTCCACCCATGGCTGAGCTACTGTTTCAGTTCGCTTTTCTGGGCACAATCAAGTACTTGAGGCCTTGGCGAGGTTAACCACAGGAAAACCACAAGAAAATGGCTTCGCGGCAGCCAGCCTGAAACTGGGGTGTGAACAGCTTGGTGTTTGACCTTGAGGGGAGTGGGGCAGAGATGATGAGAACTGCTCTCATTGGCCATCCTCTAGCCTTCAACCACATACTTCTCTCAAAAGTCCCCAACAGTCATAGGATTGCATCACTTAGCATGTTCTGCTGTTGAGGGGCAAGCATGATGTTGGAAAAGTGACATTTCCTCTCAAAATGCTTTTTATTCAAATTGAAAAGACTTACATGAGCCTACTCTGGCTGTCAGTAATTCCCATGCATGACCTACGGAAGCCCAGAATTACATCTTCATCTTCTACACAGTTCAGTTCCCTTGCCTTTGTCTATTTCTATTCTAATTCATTCCACATCACTTAGTGAACTCTTATGCTAGACACCAGAGCGGGGATTAAAGAAGGAAAAGTCAGAGCAATCCCTGCCCCTGTCAGAGCAGGTGGTCTATACACTGAGCAGGAGTTTCAAACCTTAGCTCGCACCCAAATTACATGGGGAAACAGTGAAAACAAGGATTGCTGGCCCCACTCCTAGAGTTTTTCTGGTCAGGGTCAGGGCCTGGGAATTTGCATTTCTAGGACCTTCCCAGGTGACATTGATGCTCCTGGTCCAGGGGCCACACTTTGGGAATCACAGATCCAGACATGTTATTTCTATCCTCAAGTGAGGATGTGTCATCATGATCTCGAGAGAAGCTTTTTCACATTACACAAGCAAGTCTGTGCCCTGTGGGTTCCCAGCTCCCACCCACTCTGGTGGGGAGAAGTTATCAGGCAATCCTTTAGCTACTTCAGAGCGACCCATCTGAAAAATTGGAGTGCAGTCTAAATTCACTTAAAAGAGATAAGAACTTGGGGGACTGCCTTATTGATATGACCCAAGAAGCATTTACCAAAACCCAAATGTTGGGTTGATCTATTGAGATACAAATCTGTGGTTTGTTCTTCTTTGCAGCGGGAGAGCGGAAAGCAGGTGTTCTCCATCCCACGGCTGCTCAGCTAATCAGGCGCAGGGTCAGAATTTAAAGCCAGGTCTCCCAACTTTAGATCTTCAGATCTGCCTGAGCCAATGAGCACTGTGTTGACCACGCTCGGCAGTATCAAGTCCCCTTTCTATTACTTCCTAATATGCCAATGGGGAGCATATGATAGAAACATACTAGAACAGGGGGCACGAAATTGTTCTGTAAAGAGCCAGACAATAAATATTTTAGGCTTTGTCATACAGTCCTTATTAAAACTACTCCAGGGTGCCACTGTAGCACAAAAGCAGTCCTAGACCATATACAAATGAATCAGTATGGCAGTGTTCCAATAAAACTTCATCTACAAAAATTGGTGGTGAGCCAGATGTGGTCCACAGGCTGTCGACTGCTGACTGCTGCTCTAGAAGATGGATCCTGGAGAGGAAGACCTGGAGCCCCAAGTAAGCCCAGCGTTTCAGGCAATTCCAGCAGGCTGGTTCGCTTTTGTGTCACTCTGTTTGGCATAACCTGCACTATCTGACAAAAAAAGGCAAGGTGATGTGAAAGGAAGCTGGCCAGGGGGTTTACCTGAACACCAGGGCTCCATCCCGAAGGCCCAAGGACATGAAGTCACTGTTAGGTCTCATGGGCGTGTCTCCCCTCCACATCAACAGGCCATCTTTGGCAGTTGTCTTAAACCTCATGAAGGCATTTGATCTGGATCCCGACACCCTGGAGGAAATACACAAACAATTGCATCAAATCAACCATTCTCCACCAACATCCATTTCTGAGCTTTTTCTGCCAGCCCCAAGAAGCCAGACATACGGATAATCAGGCATTTCTGACACTCACTACCAGATTAGAACTGGCGTCACCACCAAAGGACACGCCACAGGCCTAAAAGTCTGCTCACTCTGCAGCGGTGTCTCCCTCCCCAAGTGTGGGGTAACCCCAAGAAAGAACATCTGATGAGTCACAGATTAATCAGACTCTCCGGTCTGGTTACACCCCCAAACCACGCCTCAGTCCTCCTTTCCTATCCTACCTCCTTCGTTCCTTTCCTATCCTTGGGAAAGTGTTCCCCGTGCCCCAACAGAAAGGTTTCTTAATTGCCAAGAGGGTCAAATTGGCAGTGTCTCTGGGCTACGATGGTGCCTGTAGAGGGCCAGCTCTGGTGGTGACTGTCCTCGAAGGCAGAGGAGTGACTAGACAGGAGTCAGAGTGTCACAAGGAAGGTGGCTTGATAGGGTAAGGTTTTTTGGAGGTGTTGGGCACAGGCAGGGTGGAGAGGAACAAGAAGCTGAGAGGGAAGAGGAGGTGCTCTGTTAGGTCAGGTCCCTGCTCCTACAGCCATGGCTAGGAATAGGATCGCATGCTTTTGTGCTCATCAATTCTTGGGAATAGGCCAGTTCAGAAATCCATTCTCACTAAAGTGATCAGTGTTTCATCTGTTGTAGGGAGAAAAGCAAGTATGAGATCCTTAAATAAAAGGTGAGATAAGAACAAACATAATATCGTATGACTACTAATATAAGACGATTGGAAAAGTCTCTTTCTATTCTCCTGTCACTTGTACTATCCCTCCGTCTGTCCCACATACTTGGAGCTGTAGAGTGTATTTGGTAGTAAACAGTGGAAGGGACTTTTGTCTAGGCTTCCCAGAGCCTGGTCTAGACAGGAAGAGACCAAGGTTGCCTTCCCCGTGCAAGGCCTCAGGATGGTGAGGGAGAAGCAGTGATGGTGACTTCTCCACCAGGCCAGGTGCAGCTTTGGCCCATTCCCTAGAGACCTGCTTTTCCCAATCTCTTGTTCCAGGCTACTTCCTTCCACCACTTGCCTTGGATACATTAGAAGTCAATCATGATGGTTCCATTTCTCTTGCAGTGATTAGTTTAGGAATGGACATGTGACCAACTATTATCCAATGAAATAGAGGAAATTTATCAGGAAGATTCCAGGAAAGATTCCTTTCCTTTTAAAAAGAGTAGCATGAAAACAAGTTTTTTTGTTTTTGTTTTTGTTTTTTAACTTTTCCACTGGATATTGATGATTTATAGCCATCTTATGAGTGTCTTATGGACAGCTATCTTACAACCACAAACAAAGTAGCCTTTGGAGAGCATGCAGAGGATAATAAGACAGAATGAGAGGAGAGACTTGGGTCTTTGATGATACATTTGATCCTGTGAATTACTCATGCCAGGATCTAATCTAAGTCTGGACTGTTAGTTTTATGGAAAAAATAAATACCCTTCATGTTGAAGACATTTTGAGCTGAGTTTTCTTTACTTGCAGCCAAAGGCATCTAACTGAAACAGACCCTGAACTTGACTTTTCCCTGCAGCTTCACACATATGCATGTATACACACACACACACACACACACACACACACACACACACACACAAGTTCCATCCGCGTTGCTCTGGTTTGGGGCCCTCATGCCTCGTACTCTCACCAAACCCCTGTACTCCCCCAAACCACCCAGGGCTGCTCACTAAGCACTGGAGCCCTCTCACACTGTCCCTGTCTTGTGGGGACTCAATCTTCTTCCATCTTTGGGGGAACGGGGCTGAAGAAGGAAGAGGGTCTCTCCTGGCTGGAAATCCATTTTGCCTCAGCCCCATGTCAAGATCACCTAGATAAATACAACGTGAGTACAGAGAAATGAAACAATGTCTGTCGGCTTGGTGTGCGTTCAGTTACTAGGGTTATGTGTGTCCAATTCCCCAAGAAAATGCCTTTCAACCAACCACTTTTGCTTCTTGAAAGGCCACCAAACTCTACCCTCGTGCTTTTAGCGCTGGTGCTTTTAGCTTAAAGCTTTGCCTTAGTCTGTGATGACACAGTCAACCTGAAGAAGAAAAATTGTAGAATGGTTGTGCTGACGGTGGAATAGGGGATGGCACGCTATAAACTACAGAGAACTAGGGGAGGGGACAGAAAGAGGAGAGGCAAACTGAAAGCACCAAAGATGAGCATCACTAGGTGTAGGACTCGGCTAAGGGCCAGCCTTTCCTTTGTCATGTAGCCAGGCTATTCCAAACCAGGGGCTCGGATGCCAGCGAAGGGCTGGAGCCTGTGCCACCAGGGATTAACAGCCACGGTGGTGACTTGGGCATCTACGTGTGCCATGTTCTTGTATCCACATGAAGAGAGCTGAGGTGTCCCTCACTGAACTGGCCAGAGCCTGAAGAGGACACGGGACCTTTGTTGATGAAGATGCAACGTGGGAAATAGACTTGGAGCCGTTTGTCTGGAGCGGAGGGGGCGCCAGAGCCCTTCCATTGCAGGCTCCAGGCGGAGTTGCAGACTGCAGCCACAGAACAGCATGAAGCTAAGTGCCCCGTCTGGGAAATAACGCTGTAACCCTGGCTTCAGGAGTTATGAACACTCGGAAGCCTGAAGGCTGGGCACACTCCTCTCTCCAGGCTCTTTGACCAAATACCGTTTGGGTTATTTGAAAGGCTGCCTTTTTCAATTTGTTTTTTGTTTTGTTTTGTTCTAGTTTCTGTGTTTATTTTGTGTTGTTTTTTTTCCCCCTGAGGCCATGGCTAAACTGCCTTCTTCAAGAGAATTATCTTCTGGCACAGAAGATAACGAAATGCCTTGGAATAGATACTGAGAAATCAGCCCCCAGAGAGATAAGAAAGGTGCCTGATGACACTTATTACCTCTTGAGGATATCTGGATTGTCATAGATCAGGTAACTGCGGCCAATAAACTGCGGAATCTCAATGGCTTCTGTGATGGCTGAGACAGAACAGAAAATGGAGGTTATATGGTATGTGGCTCTCTTGACCCCAGCACAGAACCACATGGCAGAAAAATACAAAGACGGCCAGCTCCTGGAAATATGACATTTAACAACTTGTCAGCTCCTTCCTCTTGGCTGCACACAAACACTTGGCCAGGTTTGGAGCTGCCTGTCTGATGGCCTGACGTTGGTATCTCCCTCCTGTCCCCTCCCTGGGACTGGCCGGCACTGTTAATGCCCTCAGCACTACTGAGAAGGCCTTGCCATATGCTGAAACTTGATCTGTACCAGTTATTCTTGCAAGCCAAAGAGAGCAGGTCTTAGGCCATGCAGGGAGCAGCTGGGGGGGGGGGTAACCCTGGGTCTTCTCCAAGGGAGGCAGAGGGAACAATCCCCAAGAAATTCACTAGAATTTCTTTATTGGAAGCCAAGCCTCCCCAGAGCCTCTTCAGCCATGACTTCAAGAGGCTGGTCAAGTGCAAGAATTGAGGCTTTCCCTTACATTTTTACAAATCACTTTCCTGTGTCATATTTCACAAGATCGTCACCACAATCTCATGGAGTAGCAGGGAGTGTGAGGAAAGGGGAGGGTTGGTCATTCCCATTTTATAGAAGAGGAAAACGAGGCACAGAGGTCATCAAGGATTTGCCCAATGTCGTACAGCCGAGAGAGCAAGAGACCACGAACTAGATGGGCTCTCCTTCGTGCTGGTCCTCAGCCCACTGTTTACATTCCAGTATTTTAGAAGTGTATTTCCTTCCTCCCAATTTGTCATCACGTTGTGTTTCTGAGAATTCATCCTTTTCCACACTCTTGGCAAAAGAATAGGTTATATAGTTGTGTTTGGCATCAAAAATTGGGGATAACTTAGGTGATTTCTGCCAAAGAGATAAGAGTCATATCTCTTTCCTCTTTAGAAATCCATGGAAAGGGCAGTTTAAAGAAATTAAGGTAGAATAAATCTCATTTTCAAAGAAACGTGCAAAACGAGAGAGAATTAGAATTTCACACAAAAAAATATGTGGTTGGTGCAAAGAAGACACTGAACAAAGGACTCTACACCCAGGAGAGAGCATGTATAATTATCTGACACTATAAACAATAGGAGAGTTTAAACTTAACTTCTAAATATTTAAAAAGAGAGAGAGAGGTAACAGCAAACCCCAAAACCCAATGACATAGCGCCCCCAAGCATAAGTTCCGATGTTGGCAGGTCACTCATCACATAAAAAGTAAAAATAAAAGAGAACACAAAAAGCAAAGGACAAGAAATAAAAATTTTAAAGGTAATTCCTGAGGTAAGTATCCAAGGAATTGCTTTATTGCTCGCTGAAGCAGCACAGGCCTGGACAAGGGACTGCCATCGGGGACAGAGACAGAGATGAAAGACTCTTGTATCTTAAGATTCTGGGCCGCACAACCAGCCTCTCTCCTTTCTGGTTAAAGTGAGTAGGAGGAAGAGGGGGGAAAAAGGAAGGGAAGTTGGGAAGGGAAAAGAAGAGGGATGCAAAATAGCAAGAACTGAGTAGAAAGATGAAGGGGAAAGAAGGGGAAAACTGGAGTGAGAAGAAAAGAGAATGACAAGAAAGAAGAGGAGGAGGAGGAGGCATGAACAGAAAGGGCAGCCGGGTGGACGGACGGGCAGCCGGGTGGACGGACGGGCAGCCTCTGGGCAGGGAAAGGAGAAGGGAATGGAAGAAGCACGGTGCAGAGAGAATGGACAGAGGAGTAAAAATAGAAATGAGAGGGCGGGCTTGGAGGAAGAGAAGAGAAACACAAGCGCAAAACTACAGGAGGTAAAAGGGAGCTCTTCGCAGGGATGGCAGGCCCTGACTTTCAGGATCCAGTGCTGGGAAGGGAGGAGGAGGAGAACAGTCAGGCTGATGGAAGAGTGCTTCCCGGAGCTAAACGTAACCAAGGCACCCCTGCTGGACTTGGCTCACCCCCAGGGCAAGAGGCACAGGCCGGGCCTGTCCCTGCTGTTATTGGCCAGGGACACGGGCCCGTGGCCAACAGCTATTGCTCCCCTGGACTCCTGGAAATGGTCAGGATGTGCTTGTCACACGCCAGCTCTGCACATGGAGGCCCAAAGGGGTCTGTGTGAGCCCTGTCCAATTGCCTGTTAAGCCCCCTAGTGCGGGAGCTTCCTGAGGTCTGGCTGGGACTCAAGGGCATTCTCAAGGCTTGCACTTTTGGAGAGAGGATTCCCACCACCGTGGTCAGATGTCCAAGTCCCACGCCACTCACCCCAGTTACCCTCTGTATGGGGTTGGCCTGCACTGTGCCCACGGCCTGGCCAGAGCCTGCCCTGGCATGAGCCCCGAGCCCTTTCATAGTCTCTCATAGGACTTACTCTACTTACTATTGAGGCAGTGGTTCCCACACTCTGCCATGTGCCAGCATGAAACAGAACAGGGAAAGTCAGGATTTCAGTTATTTTAAAATCCCAATTACTTTGTTCGCAGAGAACTGGAAATCAGCCTTGTTTCCCTCATAAAGCCCTGCAGAGGGCTCAACTCACTTCCCAGCCTTGGCTTAATGGTGAGGGCAGGGGTGGCAGTGGATCAAGAAGATGTGTGCAAGTTGTCTGACACCTCTGAGGCTCCGCTGACCTTGAACTGACAATCCTCATTTGTTCTAAACCTGGAGAAACAGGTTCCTTGCTTAAGGAGTTACTTACCTCATCAATGATTATGACTTTTCTTGGCTCTAGGCTACATGTGAGAAAGGAGTGATAAGCCGGCTAGCTGCCTGCTCTCTCTCCAGCGTGGAAAACATCCCCTGAATTCCCACCCTACCCCCCATTTGCAAGATTCCAGAGCTCCGGTTACTTTGCACTTAACAAAGGGCAGGTGAACCCTCCAGAAATGACACCACTGAATACAAAATGGTGAAAATGTACTCACTGGAGTCAGTAGATGGTAATATTAATTATTAATATTCTAAAACATTGGACCTGGCAGTGGCCGTCTAGGCTTTTCTGGCCCTTGGTGGTTTGTTTAAATACTGTAAACATGATTATATTTTAACCTAACCCTTTATACCTATTTTTTTCTACCTTGCCTTTCTTTTTCTTTTTCCCCTGTGGTGAAGGCCTTACTGATGTAGTACTCGAAATATGTTTTTTTGTCACGCCCTCACATTTATACCTAAAATCTTGTGCCATCTTATGACACAGTGAATAGCAGCCTCTGAGCCAGGCAAAGCACATTTTCCACTTGAGGGACTTGAAATTCCCAGTTGACCACAAAGAGCTAAATTGAGTGCTGGCTGTTTCATAGGGTCACAGGACCACAGCAAAGGAAGGACCCCGGGATGTTATCGTGTAGCTTCCCAACAACCAGGATTCCTCTCACCAACATCCTGATGGAGGGCTGTCCAGCCTGAGGAAACACTTTCCACAGTGGGCAGCTCACTCATCCATGGGGCACCACTCACCCTTGTGGGACAGTACTTACTTGGTACAGAATTCTTGTTACATGAAGCGGATGCTGTAGTCACAAAGTAAACAGAGAAACAAAAATCGTTCTCTCCACTACCAGCCCTCAGCTATCTAAAGACCAATATCTAGGCTGAACACTCCCAAATTTGTGACTGTTTAATCACACACCATCCTAAGACAAGAAATTCCCTGTAGTATGCATATTTTATTAATCTGTGTTTTTATGTATGGGATTTTCTTCAAGAGTGGACTATATTTACTGAAGCTATTTTTCATACACTGGGACCAAAAAAAAAAATCACCAAAATCAGAACCAGCAATATGATGTGAGCCTACTGGATACCAAGTATTGGGTTGTCAGGAAAGTCATGATGCATTTTTGCAATGAAAAACAGAAAAAAATACGTCATGACTTTTCCGACAACCCACTAAAATGTCCTAAATGTTGTGTAGGTGGTAGGTCAATATAGATCAGGCCAGATCCCAATTTATAGGACCCTGTATTCCTGACAAAAGCGTGCCGCACCTAAGTCCAGTTGTGGCCTCAGTAGCTGTGGGTGTCTGTAGTGAGCGCCGATCAGCTCGCCGGCTATAGAGAAACACCCCCATCTAGTGGCCTGCAGAGTCCTACACGGTCTGAGACCAGGCTGTTTTCAGTAATGAAGACACAGGAAAGGGAGGACAGAGAATTCTAGTTCTTCCCCAAGTAGCCTGTCTGCTATTGGCTGGGAGAACCCCAGGAGAAAATAGCTGCGCCCTGTACCCTTGTTTTGGACATTCAGATCATAGCAAAGGCTCTGAGAAGTCCCGCAGAAGAGAAAGCTGTTTAACTGTGTTTACCCAGGATTACCCAAACTTATCTGACCACAGAATCCCCCTCCCATGTTTATGGGAATATATGCGTGTCTATCTCTCTGTGTGCAAAACAGTCATTAATATTCCTTAGAACTTAATTTTTTATATGCACTTTGTACAATTCTGCTTTAACTTATTAGTAACTTACTTGGATATAACAGCTACGAGGGACTGGGACACCATATCCATTATGGTAAATTTGGATGAGAGTAGAATGAAGAAAAAAAATCTCTAAGGGTGGGGAGTATTTTTTTAAGAGGGAGGTCTTGTTGACACCCCTATGGCGAGATGAGAAGGGGGTCTTGTTATTTGGGTGCTGAATGGGGTGCTGAGGTTGGAAGTGGAGGAAGGCAACTAAGAGGGAGAGCCCCCACATGAAGGTAAGGCGATCCCCAAAGTCAAGCCTTATGTTTATTTTGTAAGCACCAGAAGTCATGGCTGGGAGCTAGATGAACCTCTGGCTCTTCCGGTCTTAGTTTCCCGAGGTTGGGGCAGAGAGGCTCCATTTTCTGCAGCTGCTGCTTCAGGGAGCCAGCAGTGCCCTGAGGGCAGCCCCGGAGCTCAGTGGGTGGCACCTTGCCCACCTCTGGAAGGGCTCAGGCTCTCCTGGGCCTGTCCCCAACCTTGCAGGGACAAAGGGGGCTCCCGAAACTGCCACGAAGGTCTGGGTGCCTAGAACCAATCCAGGATTTGTCTGAATTTTGGGCCTCAGCCCTCTTGTGCCTCTAAGAGATGAGAACAAGCCTCCCATCTTCCGACCAGGGCCCTCGTGGAATTTGCCTGCTTGCCACAAACACTCTAATGAGATTAGAGAAAACCAGACTCTCTGGGGATTCTGAAAACTAAATTCCCAATGGAGAAGGTGCCCCTTGGAATGGATTGAATGGGTCTGGCGCTGGTGATTTCTACACCATGTTGTTCAATGTAAGATGGCGGGTTTAGCTTCTGTGGGGAATAGGACTAGGTTCTTTTTTTTTTTTTTTAATTTATGTTTTTTAGCTGAGCCATCCTGCCACCTGTTGGCAGCTCAGCTTGGGCCAGGCATCGAACCGCTGTTGCTCAGAACTCACACTCTTGAGCGAGCTCTTAATCGAGCCACTCGGCCGCCCCTAGGTTCTTACTTTTGAGGTATGGCCTGGTTTTCAGGCAGGGGGGAAAAAAGCAAACCTTTAAATATATAAGACTATGAATCACCTAGCTGGGTTAGACAGGATTCTCTCTGATAACCAAGGATGGCTTCTAGCCATTCTGGATCTTTCGAGCTAAGAATTTACCCAAACTTATAGAACGTTCTGTTGCATCTCTATGGAACAATTGTAGTTGCCCATTTTTCTTCCCTTTTTTCCCAATCCTTACCTAGGGCTAGACACTTTTCCTAGTATAACAGCAGTCTGTATGGCAACGGTGTACTGCTGTGTGCCTGGTGGGGCCTGGAAAATGTGTCCTTAACAGCATGAATCTGCACCCAGAGCCCCATTAACCCTTTGAAGCCACATAATAGGAGAGGAAGTTATGTGATCCAGGCCCTGCCTCCCATAGGGGATCTTTGTAGCATTGGCAAGGGCTGCCATTGTGCCAGAAGCACTATTTCAAAGCACAAGGAGATACTGATACGACAGGAAGGCAGCTGATGGCTCTAGCCCAGTGTGTGTCAGAAAGAGGCCTAAATGCCCCCCAGTTGCCGCTGCTACTGCCCGTTGCTGGGCTCTTGCCAGGAGGCCCAGACCCTCACCAGAGACCTGTCCCTCCATTCTGGTAAGGTTTGTTTCTCAATGAACCTGAATCTATAGTTATGAAGCTATAAATGTTAGCTCTTGGTATCTATTATGGCTAATGTTCTGCATAGCAGGAAATGAGGGTTAACAAGAGCACAAATTATCCTTTCCTTCCTCCTTTGAGTCCCAAAACTAACTGTTCATTTAAACCTGGTTTTTATATATTCACCATTAGTGTTACAATAGTTTTGAGGCAGGAGCAAACTTGAATTGCTTGTGGTAAAATGGAGACCTGGGAAATTCAAACTAATGTGTGCAATCCAAACCCAAATTTCTGAATGAATGGGCCACTCTCGAACTAAATCTCTGCAAGTATAAGCTATAAGCTAAACAATGATTTGCTTGTTAGACGCATAATCAGGCTCATTCACAAATGGATCAATTACTCTTTTTTGGGTGGGTTATCACTAGGGTAAGCTGTGTTCCTAAATATATTCATATGATTTGTCATGCAGGTTTCAAAATTCATTTAAATATAATACTACTTAATCTCCCAGCTGGCACATTGGCACCTTTCATGTTTTTCTAAGGCTGCTGTAAAACCACCTCTCCTATCATTTTATATACCAAAATGTCTACCTGTAACTTACAGTTTCCCTCTAAGCCCTACTTCTGATAAATATCAGGAACCTGGAAACAAAAGGGAAAGAGAGAGCACATATTCACTTAGGCTGGCTGCTTTATTTCCTTCAGGCTTGTCTACCTTTTTAAAAAAAAAAATTAGTTCCTGTACAGGTGAGGCCACCTTGACATTCCAAACAAGGGCCACATGGCCCAACTTGATGGCTATATGTGGGCAGGCCTCTTCTAGGTGCCAGGCCATGGCCCTATCTCTCTTGAGCAGTTGTAGAAAGCTCAGTTCAGCAGGGCCTCAGGGCCTACGGTCACTCTAGCTTTCAGACAAGGGCAGTTTGGAAGCTGAGTAGCTCAGAGCCACTGCTAATGGATTTTATTTTTCTCATCACTAATAAGAATGGCTACTACTGGTTGAGTACTTACCGGGCATTCTTCTAAGGAAGATGCGCTGCCTCATTTTAATCTGTACCACAACCCTCTGTGTTAGACACTATTGCTATCATTATTCCCAATTTACAGATGAGGAAACAGATGCACACAAGAAACCTAGGTAGTATGGAAAATAGCACTCTACAGAAGGTTATTTATGCTTTAGTTTGGAGCAATTAATTCATGTGCAATTCATATTTTTCTGTATTTGACAACATTTCTCGGATTTCTCTATATAACATTCACAGGCAGGGGTCAAAATATTTAATTAAAATATGTATCAGCCAATAAAGCCCAGGCACCCACCTATCAGGATTAGCTCTTGCAGTGGCTCAGACGCAGGGGATCCTGGAAAACCCTTATATTATGGGCTAACCCTTTGGTTGCTGGACCATGAGGGGATTCTCAGAGAAGGAGCTAGGGCACAGAGGAAGGGGGGCTCTTTACTTACTGTTACAGAAGTATGTCAGCATTTTAATTATTGAATAATTATAGTACTTTGCATGTAATTTGCCATCTAATATGTTATTGAAATCATTGATAAAAATAGCCAGTATGGCTGTCTCGGTGTTACCAACTCTTCCCTTAGGAGTGGCGGCCCACCAACAGTCTGTCCATGCCCCCTGCCCCCGGAAGCTGAGCCTGAGACCCCCGCGCATACCTTTCTTGCAGTGCAGCCCCTCGAAGCCCAAGGGGCAGTCACACTCATAGCCCTCCTTCCGGGGCCGGCAGCTGCCCCCGTGGGCACAAGGGGCCCCCACGCAGGGGTGGGCCGCATTCTCAACATTCACGCCCCACATCAAGTCATGTTTCACATGGATGGTTCGGTCGTTAAGGATGATCTTGGGAAGACAAACAGTAAAGACATTCAGGAATTCAGAAAACATTCTGCAGTGTTCTAAAGCTCCCCTCAGCACACTGACCTGAACTACGTGCAGTGAGGGAGCTTTCAAAAGAAGAGAAAAAGTCCAGTGGCTGCCTTTACAGCCCTGCAAGTGACACAGGAACTCAGATGATTACGTTGGGTACTTGGGAGAATCTGCAAGGTACAGCATCCTCTGGTGCTGGAAGACCTGGCCACTCTGGGAGGCCAGAGGCAAGTCCCAATGACCACCAAAGGAGGGTTTCCAACCTGGCTGCCTATTAGAATTGCCTGGGGAGTTTCAGGAAATACACGAATGCCCCAGTCCCATGCAGATCAACTGAATCAGAACCTCTGAGGGTGGGATCCAGTCATCAGGAACTTTTAAAAGCTTTCTAGGTGAGTCTAAGATGCAGCAAAAGTTGAGAGAGGCTGTTATAAAGCTAAGTAGGGAAGAATCAAAACCAAAGTGTTAGACAGGCAGGAATCAAAGGGCGAGTGATGGCTTCCGGTGCCGGTGGAATCTCGCTGTACTGCTGTTTTCTGGCTAATGTTCTCATGGAGTCAGTCTCCTCAAGCTCCATCAAGTGGGCCTTCCCGATTGTCTCATTAGCCCATGCTAGTGTCCTTCCCTGACATTCTTGAACTACCTTCCTCTCCACATCCCATTTACCATTAGGGGGGGAAAAGGGTGAAAGATCACATTCTTAGCACTGCTGGGCTTGCTCACTGGAACCAGAGAACTCCTCGGCCCCCACCCCTTTTTCCCTGCAATGGGGCTTTGAGGAAACAGGTGAATTATAGGGCGAGATTACTGGACTCCCCAGCTCGAAATAAGTGGACTCATTGTTTTCAGTCTTTGGCTCAGAGAATGTGTATTTACCTTGAGCTATTGGCGTTTCAGTGTCTCAACGCATGCTTTGCAGAACTCAGCGACAGAGAAAACACCCCCAGAGGAACCCTCACCCTGTAGGGGTTAGCAATGGCACTTCCTGCCACTAATTCATGTTTCCACTGGCTTGCCGACTCCTTGGAGAGTGTCAGGGGAGCTGGGAGAGAACATCCCTCCAGCCCTGAATCTCAGAAGCTGCCAGAGACTAGCCAGGATCCTTCTACAATCTCCCCTTTTCATGCTTCAAGCTAAGGGCTGTGAAACTCAGTCATCTGTATGTAAGACAAGCCAAGAATGGCATGTTTGCTGCAGGATATGGCAATATGGCATAGTCAATGACTGGGCCACTGAGAGGGGAGGGTGACTTCTCCAGGCACTGAAGAGGAAAGGGCTGTGTGTGCTGCCTGAAGGGGGATGGAGAACAAAGCTTGGCAAGGTTGGTGAGGGGTGTGATGCCTCTTAGCATCTCAGCTTGCTTTCTAAGTGAGAGTTTCAAACACACAGTTAAACATGGCCAATCTCACTCAAGGGAGGGGACAATGGCCTGAACTGAGATGTCATTGACACCACAGTTCAGCAACAAAGGGAAACACATCAGTTGGCAAATACTGACTGGACCTCACATGGTATTATAAGAGAACAGAGCCCCAGGGGTGCTTCCCATCTCGGATGTGCAAATTAGGACCTTTCACTGTCCCTCCTTCATCTTAGCCTTCCTTATACTTTGCCTCAGGTTTGGGAATGGTCAGTGGCCCACATCCCACCATTAGTTGCTGAAAGAAAACAGGATGATGCTAACATCCAAGAACCGAATATGCTTTTCTTCAAATCTTTTTTCTCAGTGTTTGGTGGTCCTGGAAATCTGGGTCAACTTGCATGTCTGTTGCAGATGGAACATATGATTCTCATAACACAGAGATCATGGCAGCCTCAAAGGAAGGATTAAGAGATGAATATGAGTGGGGTCAGTGCCCTTTATCTTACTAGCTGAGTGGTTTTGTCCTGAACCTTCTCTGGAAGGACCCTATGTTTTTAAGAGCCTGGTTACATGACTTATCAACAACTGATAAATTGTGGGGGTGACGGTGGGGAGGCGGGGTAGAGGTGGGAATAAGAGTTGGTTCTTGCTTTGAGCAAATGGCAAAGTAACCCCCAAAGAGAAGCTTAGAGCCAAGAGTTCCTGTTAGACTCCATTCATCCCCTTCCCTTTTGTAGGAGTACCGGAAGCAACCTGCTGCCAGCTGCCTCCCTCAACAGTCCCAGGCTATTTTGGTGGATTTGCTATAAAAACCCATCTTCATCGAGTTGCATTCATGTTATGTCTGCTGGGCATAGACCCAGGAGCAGACATTACAAGAAAGTAGGGTTGGAAAGCTATGCTGTGAGCATTAAAAAATGAAATCTTGGGAGCATTTTCTCAATTCATTGAGATTTTGCTTCCTGGCAATTGTCAGTTTAGCTCAAATAAACTCATAAAAAAGAAATTCAAAAAAGAAAATCTTAAAAATAGTAAAACTTTCTCATTTACTTTTTTGGCTGCTGTAATTTGCCCACTGATCAGAATTCTCAATTCCATTGTCTGCAGTCAAGGTCACACGATAAACCTGAGAAAGTGAAGCCTGTACCTTCTGGACGCTCCCACTAAATGGCTTGATGACACCCGAGTTCTTCTTCACTGCATCGTAATTGGGGACTCCACCAATAAAAATGTCCGTGTTGCACTTAATCTGTGTGAAGCCGCCCTGCCAAGAGATCACAAACAAAACATGGTATAATTTCAGAAAAGATGGGGAAGACTACCACACATGCTTTCTGGTTTCTGGTCAGTGGTCCCTTCAAGACCCATCACGGCCACCTGTTTGCACGTTGGCTCAGCTTTCACACTGCTCTGTGTGGCTACTTACCACCTGTTTGAATGTTGGGTAAATTTCTTAACCTCTCTGAGACTCAGTTTTGTTATCTATAAAATGGGAATCACAGTATCTACCTCACGGATGTGCCATGATGAATGTGATAGACTGCTCCTTCAGCAGTAAGTACCCCTCTCCCTGCAGGAAGATTACCCCCAATCTGTTGACTTCAAGTGGGGCCCATGTAACTTGCTTTAGTCAATAAAACGTGAGCAGAAGATAAATGAGTCACTTCTAGTCAGAGGCTTTCAGATGCAGGGAGAGGTTCACCATGCCCTCTTTTTCCACGCCAAGTTCCTTCAGCCTGGGTTTCGGATTAAAGCTGTAGCTGGCCATTGATAGACATGTAGTACGAGTGAGAAGTGAACCCTTCTTGCAAGCTGCTGGCATTTGGGGGTTGTCTAACCTACCCTGGCACTGAGATCCTGCTTATTTAACACTTTGCCTGGAGTTGGAAGATACCAAGGGTAAATACCATGTCCTGAAGAGTTCCTTATTTATAATCAAAGGCCTTAACCTTACTATTTACAAACACTCCATCCTAAGCTTATGTTCCTGTTTTACAGATCTAGGTCTTTTGTAACTAAGGCCTAGAGAGATACAATGCTTTTTAGAATTTATATTATTAAGTGAACATACAATCAGGTCCATACTTGTGAGCTTCCAATTCTGTCTTAGACTAAAGTCAGCTGTTAGGATTTTCTAGATTCTACCACAAGTGACTCCTATTATCCCTTTAAAATCCATTTCTCTTCATCCATCTTCCTCCCTCCTTCCCCTCTTTCCCTCCCCTCCTTCTTCCTTCCTTCTTTCCTTCCTTCCTTCCTTCCCTCTACAAGTATATATTGCACATTTTCTAGGTGTGAACGGTACTTCTCTCTTGAAGCAGAACCAGTTTGGGATGCTTCTAAGTCATTAGTGCAGATAGGCCCTCCCACCACTGCCTTCTGGATATGTGTGTCCCCACTCCTTCTCTCATCCTCAACCAAATGCCTCTTTCCCCACCCAAAGTCTCTTTTCCTTCCTTTTCTGTTTTCTAAAAACCCATTTTCTTATCAGAACACCCACATTCATCAATGCCCTCTTTAAACCTTGCAAGGCACAAGATGAACACTGTTGGAAGTTAAAATACTGGCAAATCTAAAGTCCCTTCTGTAAAATTTTTGTACGTGCAGAATCCTGGTAGGTTTCAAGCAAACCCCCATTATCTCTTCTTAAATGTCATTTTCCTTCGGATATATGCTTGGAAATAAGATCATGGATGAAAGTTATAAACTTGAGTAGAAATTGTGAGCTCTTGAGGCCATGACAGTACACTATTAACTAATAATAACAAGTAAAGCTACATAGTGCTGACCATATGCTGGGTACTGCTGTGTTTACATATAGAGTTATCCTACGTTGCACAACTCTACAAAGTGGGCATTATTATCACCATTATCCCCACTTTACAGATGGAAAAACACAAACTTGGGGTCTGAGTTCACACTACTGGTAAGTAATGGAGCTAGATTTTGAACCCCTGGTTTTGAAGGTCTGGTTTCAGAGCCTGTGTTCTTGTCAGATGTATGACTCCCCAGCCACTGGCCTCACCTCAGGGTCTGTGTTCTGACCTACATGTCACACACCCACGCGAACAAAGGCAGGGGCTGGCAGTGAGGAGTGGAGGTGGCAGGCAACTTTTGAAGTGCTGTACTTGTATTAGCTCACTTCATTCTTATAACCATCCTTATAACAATTCCTCAATTGTCCCCATTCCCAGTCAAGGAATAGAAAAGATAAGTAACTTGGTCAGTGGGGAGCTTGGGTTTTGGTTCAGGCAGTCTGGCCCTGGACTCCACATATTTATCCATTCTACTTTTGTCTCCAAGACAAGAAGCAAACAGTCACCTCATGCACACTAACCATTAGCACAGGCATATCCTTCTTACCTTTGCCATGCCCTCCACTACCTTCTGCTTATCCACCTGTAAGATCCCATTCTTTGCTGTGCGAGATACATGCAGCTCGTGCCAGTGGCCCAGAGTGAGCGGGTCTTCACTCCTGTTGAAGGAAGGAAACTGAGCATGGGTTAGCATATTTGGTGTTACGAATAATGTTCACCAATCTAGCTCCATTGATGCTAGTTTCATTGGGCACCTCACTCTGTTCAGCAAAAAAAAGAAAACAATCATTCCTACTTAGTGAACACGGCAAGGTCAGTCCGTTTACTGAACTCGTTCATGGTAGGAAAGTTGCATTTATTATTTTACTTATTCCTTAACAACAGATCTAAAATGAGCCATGTTTTCTAGATTAGGAGTGACAGAAGAGTAAAATGTGATCATTGCTGCACCCAAACTTTAAAGGAGAGAAAATTATATGGGCTTTGGTGTAAAATACAGATTCCTTGGTGCACTGAAGTCTGAAACAATCTTTGAAATGCATAGAAAAATAAGATGGATGGATGGATGGGTGGATGGATGGATGGATGGATGAATATAAGGGTAACTAGATACATAATAAAGTAAATATAGTGAAGTGTTAATTGTAGGCTATAGGAGGTGCATATAACGATGTTTACTGTACAATTCTTTCAACTTTTCCATTAGAAATTTTGCGCAATAAAATGTTGGCATGGGGATATGTTCCATATTGTCTGATATTGTGAAAAGGATTAAAAGTACTTTAAAAATTCAATTTTTAATTCAAGGTGGAAGCACTTGAAGTTTAAATAATATCGATAAGCGTTTTACACATTATTTTTTAGAGTGAGGTGCGTAAAAAGAGTGCAATGATTGCATTTGTATTTCTAATGATGTAGTTTCTGGCCTCCACTGCACCTCCCAATTACTTTGTGGTGCTGGATCATCTTTGGAAAACCATCAGGAATACCAATGTACACAATTATTGAAAGGTCTTCACCCCCTCACTTGATTTTTTGCTCTGGCAAATGCTTTTGTGATTTGTCCTTAGCAATTAGAATTTAATCACCTTGCCTAAATCAATAGGCAATAAAGAAACCAGCGGCACTTTTTAAGGGGCCCTGTCTCCATAATAAGTAACAGCTTCTTAGTCATGTTCTCGTCCTGCAGAGGTCGTTTCCTGTCGATATGCTCCTCCCTCAGCACAGCTATATTGATCAAGGCCATCACGAGCTCATTTCAGTTGTCTTGATTTTTGAATCAAGTTCAAAATGAGTTTGACCACAGTACCCTTTTCCTAAAGTTACAATGATTTGGCCCATTCTGCAATTTCCTGTAGTTCAGACTTTCATGGAATTTTCTTAATGTAGCAGGAGGCCTTTGAAATGGTTTTCAACGTAAGCATCTTCCAAAGGGGCAGCTGAAATACCAACAGTGATCACAGTTGTCAGGTTACAATGAAGACAGGATGGGACAAGGGAGCAGGTGGCCGGTCATTGTTCCTTGGGAACTCGGAGCACTTGCCTCCTTTTCATCACACCGAATACTCAAGCATTCTTTTTTCCAGGCACCTTTCCTGACAGGCAGGGAAACAATAACTTACATTTAAAAAATAAATAAAAACACCTCTTGTCATAAGTAGGCACAGAATTAAGAGAGAAAAGCCAAACTTCTGAGGTCCCATGTGTCTGGGACCCCCACAGTTGGAGCTGCCACTGCAGACAGAACAATCTGTCCAGGAGGAGGGCTGATGAGCTCCCACCCTCCCCTGGCTGCTCTGGGCATCCCTTATCCAGGAGGAAGCCATTTGACAGTACAAGGTGATATGCAAGGAGTCTTCCTTTCTCAACTTGACAAATAGTTCTAAGAGAATTGCTTAGGCTAGTTTGCATAATCCCATGTAAATTGAGTCGATTAAACACCCACCAAAGTTTTCTTGAGACACAGGATGCTTTTGCCAAACTAGAGGAACAAAATTATCCGTCCATTCCCCAAGGTGGAAGGTGTTATGGTTATGGATATGTAGGAATTCAGTCACAGGGGCAAAAATGAACTGTCCTTTTGAAGAATTGCGGAAACCTAACGCAGTGAGCATTTCCTATCAGCCATGAAAAATGACCAGCAATTAAGGGCAATGCATGGTTGTAACATCTCACCCACATGCTCTTTCTAAAAACGACAGTCCAGCAATATGAATGGAGATTGAATATGACCTGCGATTTCCTTCAACACAACAACAAACTCACTGATTTCCTGCTGCAGGGCATTATACAGGAAAACATCCAAGTTTCAAAAGAGAAGAATTCAACAAATGTAGGAACAAGAAGCATGTCTGCATTCAATTGACAGGCCTCAGGCTTAAAGGTAAAATCTGCCATGGGAGGAACACAGCTAAGAAGAGGGAGGCCTAAACAAATAAAAAAAAACATCTGTACTATCAACCGCAGGCTCCGAGGGACTCACAAAGACAGTGACACAGTATACGGGAACAATTGATCTGCTAAGTAAATTAATAGTACAAACTAGGTAACAGGAGGAAAGTTTTGACAACTCAGAGCCAATTCTGCAGATACCAGCAAGCACGTTAGAAGCACTTATTTAACGCCATGCTGTTGAAATCACTCATCACACAGCCATCGTGAGCATATCAGTCAGAGATGGGCCTTTGCAATTGCTGATGGTTCATTGTCAAGTTCTTTATGTAGAGAACCGTAAGAGACTTGCTAAATAACTAGTCACCATGAAAGAAATAGTGCAAGAGGAAAGTTAAAGTGAGGTCACCAAAGGCATTTCTGTTCATTAAACTTCTGTTACTACTTTTTTTACTATTTGTCATTTATTTGCTGAGCGCCCACCAAGTGACACACTCTGGGCAAGGCGCTGATTAATTACAACTCATCGAGTTTCTGCTGATGGCATTGTGTAGCCTCGGGTGAAAATAAAGGCAGTTTACCCCCATCTGAAGCAAGCCCGTTTTCCATCGTTTGAAGCGGAGAAGTGCTACCTGCTGAGTAAACTATTCAGGCAAAGGAAGCCTTGCCAGCAGGAGAGCGTGATTAACAGGAAACACGTCATCTGTATGAATCAGGACAGGTTTCAGCAGAGGTAAGAGTGTAGGGAAGACAGGAAGAGTGCAAGCTATTAGATGACAAATTCGTCTTTTTCCAAAAGGCTGCTGTTTGGTTTTGGGGGGCAGAGAGGTCCCTAAAGGTCCCAGCCCTTACCTGAGAACACCAGTCCCAGAGCCACAGTCAAAGCGGAACTCCACGTGGCCCTCTGCCATGTTGATGGACAGGAAGTCTTTGCTGCCCGTGTCGTAGCTGTACAGGAGGATGCCATCACCTGAGTCTGGCCGAAATGTGATCTCAAACTCCATGAAGGAAAGGTAGTGCTGGGGCTCCATTGGCCAGGGCGTCGCAGCATAGGATCTCAGGGACTCTCTGAATTGAGGAATGGTCAAGGTGAAAGCTGAAGAAACAAGCACGTCATTAGAAATCCCTGCGTGGCGGAACGAACCATATTCCTTTCCTCCTGGGCACAGAGCTAAACTACATTTCTAAACTGCCCTGCAGTTAGGTGGGTGGTATAACTGAATTCTGGCCAGTGGCATGTGGGTGGGAGTATTATACAGGACCCCAGGTCTGACCCCTAGAATTTCCCCCATTCTCCAGGTGTTCTTTCTTCCCTTACCTGCTGTCTGGATGCAGGAATCACGAGGACTCTGAAGCCATAGCAGAGCCACTAGAAGGCAGGAGCCTGTGTCCCTGAATGGCTGTGTGCAGCAGAGGCCGCCCCACCCCCAGCACCGCCACTGACCTGCAGTGATGTGTAACGTGAGCAGGATCAGCCTTTGTCATGTTAGGCTATGGAAATATGAAATGGCATGTAACAGCTTTGGCTTACTCTGACTCATATGCCCTCTTCTAGGTGACATGAGATTGGAAATTATACAGTGTTAAAACGTTCTCCAGGATGATGTCTTAGGTCCAACCCTGAAAGACTGTTGGAAAAGTTAAAACACCTTTGACCCTGTGTGGTTTTCCAAAATCTTTTAAATCTTTAAAATTTTCCATTATTATATGTGTGTACACATGTATTTGCATGTATATATACATATGCATGTATTTTTTATACAATCAATATATACAGTATTGAGAAGTGGAAAGATCACTTTTGTCCCATCACATTGTTAATGCTTCTTTGCATATCTTGCCAACCTTTTCTCTTAAAACTGTCAGATATCCTAAGGAGCATGAGTTGTGGATGCTTCATTTTCTATCTGATACAGATCACACAAATATAGGCTTTTCAAAATTATTCAAGGACCCAAAGAAGTCCACTAAACCCTGGCCCGGGAGCATCTTAAAATGAACATATCTTTGGCTGGTTCAACACTTTGGCACTCGAAGACACGTCAACCTGGTTAAAGAAGATTCTCTAATCCCTTCCAACAAAGCAATGTTAAACCCATAAGAGTGTATGGGGCTTTGCTAAATGTACGCTGATGAAAAATTTCATCCATGTGAATTAACATTCAGACAGAAATCGCCATCAACTTGCTTCTTTCTCACCATCTTCACAGTGTCGACCTTTAAATCCAAGGGGACAGAGGCAAATGTAAGAGTCAGCTCTGACTGCTGTGCAGGTGCCACCATTGATGCACGAGGCTTCATCACAGATTCCACTGCTGCACTCGCCTAAACACAGAAGGGGAATTACAAAGCCGATTCATCATATGAGCCAGTCCAAGATGGTGGAGCTGGCCACCCAACAGCTCATGGTTCTGAATAAATACAGTTCAGTCCCTCCTCCTGTTGATTTGCACCTCTGCACAACTGCAAACCAGCTTTTGGGATTTGTGAAATCTCCCCTTCCTTTTAATTTGATTCTGGCTTGTTTTTTCGGAAGAGCCACAGACTCTTTAAAACATGGTGGACACAATAAATCACAATACATTGCTGGGGAACTCTATGGTGACTGATGGGGGTGACTGCATTGTTTCTGCTTTAATTCATCTCTCTGCTGTTCCCACAAGAGCACGTTTCAATTACTCCAGTGTCAACAGAGTGTGTATATATTAAAACGTTCTAATTTGTGTGGCCCCAATTACCTTAAGTGCTGCCTCCTTATTGGTTGAAAGTCGGAGCACCCAAGATAAGCACCGAAGGAGTTAAGCAGCCGTGTCTAAGCTTATTAGCTGGCCTGAATCCTGGACTCCTCCATCTGGAGCAGGGAGGAGGGAGGGATGGAGGGCGGGCTCCCTAAGACCTCAGCGTTTGGTACCTCAGAATCCCTATTGCTGCCTCCAAGTTACATCACATGAGGAATTAAGAAGGTGGCTGCAAGTAAAAAGTGCTCAAAGGTTCGCATCAAGATGGGCTGGTTAGTTCTCTTAACCAAACACATATCAGAGAGGCCCACAGAGTATACGTGGTCATTTTCAAGGGTAGATGACCAGATGAAGTGAAAACAAGTTGACTTTTCTGAGCTGCTTTGCTTTTGCTTCTTTGATCTTCCGCTTCTCTTTGTGTATAAGAAATAAATTAGACAGATTTTCTAATCTGTCTAACAGTCTGGCCCAGAACTACATAGGTGAGTATAAAACACTTTTCTTGGGATGGAGGCAAGGGGGCACTCTCTGATTAAGCGGTGATTAAGCTCTGCCCTGCAGAGTCCAGGCGCCCATGCTGTTCCTGCATGAGCTGGCAGCCCGCCCCCCTGTGGGATAAGGAGCCCTCCTTGGCCTGATTGTGCCATCTCAGCAGGTGAATCTCATCCTTTCCTCATCAGTCATCTGTGTTTGTTGAGTTGATCCAGTCTTTCCTTTTCATAAAGCCTCCCTGGGAGGAGAGGGAGGGTCTGGGCACAGGAAAGGAAGTCCACTTCAGGGACTGATAACAGAATTTAAATAAAGCCCTTCCTGGTGGCCTGCTCCTCTAGCTGGGGTGGGCTGGCCTCTGTGAAGTCTAGCTGGGGGCCGCTGGAGGTTCAGGCAGAAGTGACCACTGGTCTCCTTCAGCTAGAGCCCTGAGAACATTACCCGCATTGGCAAACAGAGGCTGCTCTTAGAGAGCCTGTCTCACAGGTCCCCGCGCTCTACCAATGTCTGTGGGCTGAGATCCTTTCTCAGAGAAGGACTGGACCCACAGGAAAAAGTGAGATCCTTGGGTCATTTTGGATACACATGAATTTTTTTTTTTTACAAATTTGCATTGTAGCTATTTTTTTTTAAGGAGGAATTGAGGGGAGCAGGGGCATGAAAGCCAGTCAGAGTTGTTTACTCGATGAAAGCTGTGTTTCAGCAAGATTATGCTGGCAATGGTATGCAAGACAGATTGTGGGTGGTGGGGATGGGAATGAGGAAAGAAATCTTACAGGAGGACAAGCAGGGCTGGATGGGTTGATGGCAGAGAAGGAAATGGAGAGAAAGCAAAAAATCAAAGCGGCCCAGGGCAAGGAGAAAGTGTCAGTTTGTTTTAGTTGTTGAAGGGGGACTCCAGCATGACCTCAAGGTTTCTCGTTTGGCCGATGAAAAGAAGAGTAGCAAGAGTACATTAATGAGCGTGCTGTGGACAGGAGCTGGTTTCTGAGGAGCAGAGCAGGAATTGGCTTTTGCTCAGTTGAAGCATCAGGTGACTGTGGAAACATTCACTGCTGAGCTCCGTGAGCAGGAGGGGAATCCCACACACAGGTGAGGGGTAGAGGGGGCAGCTACAGTGCAGGGGTGACACTGACACCAAGAACTACGGGCTCCCTGAGAGAGGACAGGACAAAAGGGCCCCAGGGAGCTCTCAGGGAACTTGAGAACAATGAGGAGCCTGCAGAGAAGACAAAAGGGAAACAGGCGAAACACCCTGAGGACTCAGTCATGGAAGCTCAGGCAGGAGCAGAGGGACGTCGGAGTTAATACCGCCAAGAAGTCCAGAGGGTGAGCTGTTGGGTTTGTAAAGACAGGATGACTCACAGCTTCCAGACAGCCGTTTTGCTGTGCGTGGACGCAGGAGCCCCACCACAGGAGGTGCAGACAGGGGCCGAAAGAGTTACTGGTGTCAGGCCTTGAACAAGAGGAAAGAGGTTCCTGGGGTTCCTAAACCAGAAAGGTAGCAGGGCCATGGGAACATGGTGCTGCCTTAAGCTGCAGGGCACCTGAGCAAGTGTCAATAAACTAGAGTAAGGGGTCCATGAACTTGGATGGGAAAAATACTCATCTTTACTTTCCCCAACCTCCAACTGCAATTATTTGTCCCTCTCTTATAGATGTAGGCAACAAACCTCCAGATTAGCAGTTCTTGTGACTTGTAACCAGTAGACCTGAGCTATTGTCATATCACATTCCATTTGTGGCAGACACCTTAAAATATCATCGATGCTCATTGCTACTATTCTGAAATCATGTAGTTATGGCACCCACCATTAAATAATCCTGTTCTTTAACGTTTTATAAGGAACCACATATATTATTATTATATCAAAAATTTAAAACATTGTAGTGCTCTAGCTCAATATAATTGTTTCCTACCATGTGTATTATTCTCTGCATTGAAAAACATCATTCTGAGAAGAGGTCCGTAGCCTTCACCAGACTGCCAAAGGATTCCGTGGCACAGGAAAGGTTAAAAACCTTTGGGTTATGGAGGAGAGACAATCCTAGCAGCAAGGTCCCGGGCACATAGGAAAGGATGTGTGCAGAGTGTAGATGAAGAGGTGTCAGAGGGGAGAAAGACTTTCAACTCCTGAGAGTGAGAGGAAGGAGGTGCAAGGTCATATGTAGAGAGAGCTGGCAGGACCTCATCATTAACACATAAAATGACTTTCATTGACACTGACACCTACTCACTACATACCAGCTGCTGTGTAGGTTTATGGGGGCCAATGAAGTGAGGGTCAGAAGATAAATCAGGTTCCCCAGGAGGTAAGAGAAGGTGGAACATCAGGGGGTGGGATGCATTAAGGAGACATGGACAATAAGCAACCTCCCTGCCCTCCATCTTCCAATCCGGCCCAGTAACCGAGGCTCGTCTATTTCCTCTCCTAAAGATCTGTCCAATCTACCACCACAATCATGCTGAATCAAGCCACCATTAGCTCTGATCTGGACTACTGCAATAGCCTCCCAGATGGTCTGCACCTACCCCCTGAATACCCCTTCCAATAAGCTGCTGAGAGTCAGAGGGATCTTTTCAAAACACAAACTAGACGGCAGTACCCACCTCCCCCTCACACTCCCATTGGGACAAGCCATTTCCTCTGCCTGGAATGCACTTCCCTCTCCTCTGCTTTCTAACTCCTACTCTTGCTTCAGACATCGAATTCACATTATATCCTCATGAATGCTTTCCCTTGCCCCCAGGCCATAAAACCCCCCTGTTTGTACATGATGACAGCACCATCACTTCTCCTTTGTAACTCTTACCCTGAGTTGGAATTTTACACTTACTCGTGTGACCATTATTAAGTTGGTCTCTCCTCACGGCAGCCACACCAGGGCTGAGCTGGGGTCCTGTTTGTCTTGCTCATTCCCTTATTCTCTGCATGCAGCTTTGTCACTAGCACTAAGCAGGCGCTTAAACAAGTATGTAATAATGTAAATAAGAATGAGTAAAAGAGTGATAAGCCACGGTGAGACCCATGGCCACCACGGACCTTTTGAATCTCAAAAAACTTGGGAAGTTGGCTCTGTGGCATTGTTCCATCAGGGTGCGGAGATCCCAAACAGATTGGAAAAAATGAGGGGCGGTGGCTTAGGTTTGAGAATTTGGGTGGAAATACTCAAAGAAAAGGCTGGGCCAGAGAATGCAAAATTGCTGAATATGCTAAAAGGAGAGTTCACAGAGAGTCCAATAGCTGGGGATGCTCTACCAAAGGAGATAAAGTGGGGAGGGTTGAGTAATGAAAGGTCCCTCCGAGGAGGAGAAACAGGTTTGTGAGGGTGGGGAGGTGGGGCAGGGGAGAAGGTGTGGTTGAAGGCAGCAACGCCAAGTTAGAGGTGTCAGGGGGAGGACCACGACTCTGCAGCTGTCGTCATCCTCTCCTGGAAGCCTGTTTGCTTCTCCACCAGAAATTCACTGCTCTTTGCATGAGCCCAGTTTTCCCCAGTCTTCTGCACTTAACTTACAAGAACTTGAATTTCAGGACTAACTCAAAGAAAAGCAAAGACGGAGGTTGAAGAAAGAAAGACAGCCCTGTTTTTATACCTCAGGGGAAAAAAACAGGAAGAAATGAAAAAAGGCTATGTGACTGATGCCTCACATTAAGGTTCATAGAGAGAAATCAAATAATCCAATAGTAGATTCCAGGGAACCTAGAGCCAGTAAGGTGGGCCCTCCTGGTGCCATCTGTTCAATGGGGAGGTTGGTATCCCACTGGGTGTGAATTTAAAATGCTGTCAGAAATTGGTCCTTACTTAACATTGCAACTTCTAAACTACCTGTCAGATGTTACCATGCAGCCAGGAGACTGCCAGTCTGCCCCTGTCAGGTCAAAGAAGAGAGAAGAAACAACTTAGATAACCTGCTTGATGGGTGGAGTCAGAATATTAATAACAGGAAATATGTACAACGTGTTTGCTATGCATAAGCCTTTATTCTTAGTACTTTATATGCACCACAATTCATCGACACAAAAGTCTCTTACGAGGTAGTTACTGTTTACAGATGGGGAAACTGAGTCCTAGAGAGGTTAACTGATTTGCTAAATCCAGGCAATCTGCCTTGAGAGTCCAGGCTCTTAAACACCACATGAGACTTCTGAAGGACTTGCTGGTTCTTATGTGCTGAATCATCACAAATGTCCAAGAAGGGGGATTTGGGAGACACTGTCCTACCACAGTGGGTGCTTTCTAATTGTTTCAGTCATTGCTGTTTATTGTGTACTTTGACCAAGTGATCAGCTGGGAAAAAGTAACATAGAGAATAAGATATGGATAATAATCCTCTTTTATTTGTTTTTATTTATTTTTATTTTTTATTGGGGAACAGTATGTTTTTTCCAGGACTCATCAGCTCCAAGTCAAGTAGTGGTTTCAATCTAGTTGGGGAAGGGGCAGCTCAGCGGCCCAGGCGGGGATCAAACTGGCAACCTTGGTGTGTGAGCTCTGCGCTCTAACCAACTGAGGTAACCAGCCACCCCCATCATCTTCTTCTCCTAAGTAAACTTCATCTTTTGTAGTTTTAACAGTGGTATCATCTTCAGGAGTGAGCAAGGTGGAGAGAAATAATTTGAAGCCAATTTGGGAGACTTTGATGTGATACATGTGGTTAAGAGGGTAGGCACTGGAGCCAGATGGCTGAGGTCACATTCAGGCTGTACCACTTACCAGCTGTGTGACCTTGGTCAAGTTATTAAACTATTCTGTACCACCAGTTCTCACCTGTAAACACTAAGGCAGGTCATAGCACTTACCTCATAGGCATCTTGGGAAGATTAAAGTTGTTTAGAATGGTGGCTACCTATAGTAGGAGATCAGTTCGTATTAGCTATAAAACAAACAAACAAAACAAGCACGCTGTACCTGGGTCAAATCCTAGTTCTGATCCAGGAATGGAGAGAAGGATGAAATGATATGTGGCAAAGCAAATATCGCAAAATATTAATGGTAGAATCAAGGTAGTGGGGACAGGGTATTTTTTCAAAAAAACATCTTGGAGATGGAAGGAAAACAGACCTGAGAAAGGGACTTACTATTTCTTGCCAAGGCCACTGTCATGTGAGGATGTGATGTTTAGAGATGTGGCAGCGTTTTAGGATTATGAGTGAAAGCTAGAGAACCACACAGATGCCAACCCGGAGTTCTGCAACCACTGAGTCACTGTGACGGACTGAATTGTCTTCCCCGCAAATGCATAGGTTGAAGCCCTGACTCCCAGTGTGACTGCATTTGGAGATGGGGCATTTGAGGAGTTAATTAAGGTTAGATAAAGTCATAAGGGTGGTCCTTAATCTAATCTGACTGGTGTTCTTATAAGAAAAGGAAGAGACACCAGGGATGTGCGCACAGACAAAAGGACCGGTGAAAAGATGGCCATCTGCAAGCCAAGGAGCAACCTCCAGAAACACCAAACCTGCCCACACCTTCACCTTGGACTTCGAGCTTCCAGAACTGTGAGAACATAAAACTCTATTGTTTAAACCATCCAGTGGTATTTTGTTAAGACTAAAATAGTCACTGAGTTAACCAACCTTAGAAATTATCTATCTACTGACTTCAGTGATAGAATAAATGTCCTTATTGTTTTAAAAATTACCCTGGTCTTTTCAATAAACAGTGCTGGAACAACCGAACATCCACATGCAACAAAAATAAAATAAAAAAATAACAAATAAATTTAGACATGGGCCTTACACCCTGCACAAAAATTATTAACAACTCAAAATGGATCATTGGCTTCAATGTAAAAAGTAAAATTACAAACTCCTAGAAGATAACATATGAGATGCAAATCTAGATGACCTTGTATATGGCAATGACTTTTTAGATACAACAGCAAAGGCATGACCCATGAAATAAATAACTGATAAGCAGGAATTCATTAAAATTAAACATTTCTCATCTGCAAAAGACAATGTTAAGAAAATGAGAAGACAAGCCACAGACTGGGAGAGAATATTTCCAAAATACACATCCGATAAGGGAACTGCTATCCAAAATATACAAAGACTCTGATAACTCAACAATTAAAAAAAACAAAACAAAAAAACCTATTAAAAAATGGGCTAAAGACCTTAACAGATACTTCAACAAAGATGATCTACAGATGGCAAATAAGCATATGAAAAGATGTTCCACATCATATGTCATCAGGGAAATGCAACTTATGAGATACCATCACACATCTATTAGAATGGCCAAAATCTGCAACGCTGATAACACCAAACGCTGGCAAGGATGTGAAGCAATGGGAACTCTCATACATTATGGCTGGGAATGCAAAATGGGACAGTCACTCTAGAATATAGTTTGGTTGCTTCTTCCAAAACTAAACATACTCTATATGATCCAGCAATCACACTCCTTAGTATTTACCCAAAGGATTTGAAAACTTATGTCTACGCCCCTCAAAAAAGGTGGATGTTTATAGTAGCTTTATTCGTAACTGCCAAAACTTGAAGTAACTAAGATGTCCTTCAGTAGGTAAATGGATAAACTGTGGTGCATCCAGACAATGGAATAGTATTCAACGCTAAAAAGCAATGAGCTATCAAGCCATGAAAAGGCATGGAGGAACTGTAAATGTATATTGCTAATTGAAAGCAGCCAATCTGAAAAGGCTATATATACTGTGTAATTCCAACTATATGACATTTTGGGAAAGGCAAAACTATAGAGAATATAAAAAGATGGGTGGTTGCCAGGGTTTGGGAGTGGGAAGGGGGACAAAGATGAATAGACAGAGCACAGAGGATTTTTCAGGCAGTGAAAAAACGCTGCATAATACCATAATGCTGACTATATGTCATTATACTTTTGTCCTAACCCTAGGGTGTACGAGTACAACACCACAAGTGAACCATAATGTGAACGATGGACTTAGGATGATTATGACGTGTCAATGCCAGTTCATCAATTGTAAGAGATGCCCTACTCTGGTGAGGGATGCTGATAATGGGGGAGGCTGTGTGTGTGTTGGGATAGGGAATATATGGGAAATCTGTGTACCATCCCTCAATTTTGATATGAACCTTAAACTGCTCAAAAAAAATAACATCTTACTAAAAAAAAAAAAGAAAGAAAAGAAACTGGAAAAAAATACAATCCTAGCGCCGACTGCTATTTTGAATATGTTATTTAACTTTTACCAGCCCCAGTTTCTCCACGTATAAAATAGGTATAATTATAATTTCTACCTCCTAGCATAGTGTGAGGAGTAAATGAGAGGGCATATGCGAAAGTGTTGGGCACGGTGGTCAAGAACTAGAATTTGACCACTTCTCTTACAAGCAGAGAGCATGTGAAAATTCTTCTTACGCAACTGCGTTGGTTTTTCCACTGGACTGTGTGAGGAAAGGTGAAAGGCTTGAATGGCTTGCTGCTCTGCCCTATGAGACCACACCATAGTTCATGAAGAGGGCCAAGGTGGCAGCTGGACACAACCGAGGGCTTGGTGTGCCACACTGGTTACCACGTCTTGGTGCTCAGACGAGGGGTCTGCAGAGCACCAACATCACCCCTTGGGCCCACTTCCTTCCCAAAGTTCTGCATTAACCAGCTGCCTAGGTTGGCCAACCACGAAGCTGCTCACCTCCCCGGCCCACACCAAAAAGGCAATCCTGCAAAAGTGCCCAGCCAACTGGGCAACAACTTACCCACATCGGCCCCGCTGAGTGCTGTCCCAAGTGGCCAGGGCCTCATGTCGACTCTCTTCCCATTAACCGTGAGTGACTGCACACAGCCTCGGAAGCCTTGGTTTGTTCCTGCTGCTCTGACCAACCAGTAAGCACTGGGAGCCCCGCCAAGATAGAGAGGCGTCCGGAAAGTAATTTTGCTGTACTGGCCCTTTAAGAAAGATGACAACGGAGTCACTAAACAAAATAAAAAACCAAACACGCAACAGAGTTTAACTAGGGACATGGTTAAGACGTAGTTTACAGCCCCAGTGCTTTTTTTTTTGTCATCTGTATTTATCTTTAAGACACTGACCTACAGCAACATTAAACCCATGGTTGCTACAGGAAACTCAGTGAACTTCTCAAGGGGCTGTGTTTAGAGAAGGGATGATTTTGGAATGCCTAGCAGGGAAGGGAAGGAAGGTCAGAGCCAAGAGCAACCCAACAGGCAGTGCACCCTGCTGGGCATCCAAAAAAAACTTTCTCTTTCCAGTCCTGACACCAATTTACTGTGTATCTTGGATGGGTCACAGGGCTACTTTGTGTCTCAAAGGTGATAATACTAATTTAGTGTGTATGTGGGCTAACATTTACTCTTTTACTATCCTAGTCACCTTTATAGTATATCCTGCAAGAAACATTGTATGTGTGTGTGTGTGTGTGTGGGGGGATTGCCAAACAGATTTTGTTGCAAAATATTTTGAAATTTGCTCATGGACATAACGTTTTTTAAAACAGTGTTATTACAGTTACGTGGGGACATTTCCAGTCTTCGAGCAAAGCACAACCTGGATTGCAGGTTTCAAAATACAGAGCTGAACATTAGGTGGGACAAAATTAAGGTACCCTTAATCATTCATTTTTTTGATTGTGGAAATATCTCATTCATTTGGATTAAAGGTTATAGAAGGGGGTTGGCAAAAGGCATGTTGCCAGAACTTAGAAAATGTCCAGAATGTAAGCCACTGAAAAGTAATCTTTATCCTTTACACTTTGTTACCAAAGTAAAATATCTAGTCATTTCTTTAGCTTTGCTAAATAAGAGTCATTTGTAAATAGTATACTGAATATGAGCTAGGCCAGTTTCATGTACTTACAGTGGGTTTTAAGGACTGCTTGTCAGCCACAGGCATACTGTTTTTGCTACATGAACTGAGTGCCCTGTTGGCTTATTTCATAAAGATCCTCAGAATTCACCCCTTCTGGATCTCATATTAGCCCTCCTGGCCCTATTCCCTGATCCAGGACCACAGCAAGGGCCTGACTGATAGCTCAATCCTTTCCTTCTTTTCTGGAACATAATGTGCATTGGGGGGTGGCTGGTTCCTTTGAGGCCCCCTTTACAACATCCTAGGCAATGGTCTTTGAGCCTGGCTCTTACCTCCCTCTGATGAGGGTTGCCTTCAGGTCCCTGGAGGCTGTTTTGCATGCTTACACAGAGAACTGGAAGTGCCCTAGAGTTTGCATGCCTCCGGCACAGCCCTTAACAGTTTTTGATGGGTGCCTTAGTGTGAAAATCCAATTCCCTTGCTTTGGGTTGGGATCACTCTCAGTATAACACACTCCAGAGCTCCCTGTTGGATAAGGATGGAGTCAGACTCTGAAGAGCTTTGCCTGAGATCTCACTCATGCTCACTTTTGCCTTTCCCTGTCCATCTCTCCCCTCCCTTACAGGTTTCCTATGGGAACACTTTCTTAATGCATCATTTGCATGGGACTCCTCATCTCAGGCCTGCTTCTGAGGAAAACTCTGACTAAAGACACAGTCACTATCTCCCAAGACAGTTTATGAAACATTCCACATCTGTGGTCCTGCTTATACAATTTGCTTAGTAAGTCCAGGCAGTAGAGAAACAAATGCCCTGAGTACCCATAAAATTATATACATCTTGCAATTAATTCTTATATTCATTAAAATCACAGATTCTAAGGATTAGAAAAAAAAACATGAAAACGCGTATACCCATGCTCCTACTGACTGCTAAATTTCTTGTACATCCCTACCAAAAGATTTAGATAAGTTACTTTTTGAACACCCTCAAGGACAGGGAACCATCTCCTGAGTAAGTCTTTTGCAGATCTATATACCTTTGTGTGATTAGGTAAAGCTAAAATTGGCTTTCTGTGGTTCTTTCCATTCAGCTTCAGCCTTGGCGTTCACAGAGTTTAAGTCCTTCTTCCCCAAGACTCTCCCTTTGACTCTGATGAAAACCCACCATCCACACCTTCATCTTCTCTTCTCCAAATTAAACAACACTCTTTCAATCAATCATTCCAGGGCTTTCAAGTCATCTTCCTGTTTCAATGACTGCTCTTTGAACATGTTCTAGTTTGTCTGGGGCCCTCTTAGAGTATAATCACAGATCTGAATGCAATCCTCTTAGAGCATTAGAGTCACCATTAGAGCACTGGAAGCTATACACATAGTCACCAGACTAAAATAAGATCATCGCCTCCCTTTTTCTAGATGCTATGCCTCTGTTAATGCAACCTATAACTTCTTCAGCTTGCTCTTACCACATGGCTCTGTTTATTAACCTTTATTGAACTTTCTTGCTTTGAACCACAAAACATTTTCACATATGTTATTTCTATTATAGCTTCTTCATCCTGTTTTCATGTTAGCATTTTGCACCCAAGTTCGAAGTTTCTTTATTCCTATCAAACTTAATTTTAATCATATTAGGCCTATTGTTCTGGCATTGATGTAACTCTAGTTCATTTATCCTGTCTTTTCCTTCCTTAGAAATATATGCATAAGCAATCTCACTGCATTCATATTCATTATATTTGGATTCTTATTCCTTTGAAATCATTGGGGTCCAAATTAATAGGGATCAGCAGGGCATGGCCCTTTATACAACATGTCTTGTCAGCATGGAATAGTGAAAACCCCAGGCAGGGGGGAAGCTATCCACATATACACAAAGGCTTTCTTGCTCCTCAGAGAATATGGACACCTGAGTGATTATAATTACAGGCTCGGTTCCTTGGCAGGTTGCTAATCCAAACTGTTTATTCCAAACATAGTTCTAAAATTGCCCAGAGCATGACAAATATGTGAATACTTCGGTGATTTGCTGAGTGGCCCAACAGTTAAATTGTTTTTACCACTTCCTATAATCATGGCCCCCAAAAAAGGTAGACACATAGATTATTCCTGCTTATTGAACCAAGTGAACCTTTTGGGACTATTTTCTAAAGCCACAGGATTGCAACACCTCTGCTTTAAAAGCCAGCTTTGAGTCTGGCACTCGTCACAGCGTCCTCCTCTACCCCTGGCTCTCATGTCCTTGTGGAGAAAGAACGTGTCCCTGGGCACAAGTCCTCATGTGTGTCCTTGTGTGCCTACAGCGATGATGTGAGCAAAGTCAGTTCTCCCGGGTAGATGCGGGATGGATGCACGCCCTGAAAGCCCACCTTGAGTGATGAGATCCGCAGGAGCATATCAGAGCCCAGTTGCATGGGTTCGCCATGAAAAAGGGCCCATCCAGAGCTTGTATCCTGCCACGCCTACTGCAGCGCTCTGCAGTGGGGCTCCCTCTGGATGCTTATGGTGGGTGCTAGGGGGATGGACAGGGAGGGAGGCTCACACTCACCTGGGACCTGCCTGTCACTGGGGTGCCGTTGTTCAGCTGCAGCAGCCCGTTCAGCCCATCTCTGTAGACAGTAACTGTGTGCCAGCCGCCTAGTTTGATTTTGGTCTCACTTATGATGATGGCAACCCCAGTTCCACAGTTAAACCTGGGGAGGTGGAAAAAGAAAGGAAGGTTCTTTGATTAACCAGCTCGTTACATTTTCAGGCTCCATGGATATCACTTCCAGGGTGACGGCTTCTTTCAGAGTCAATCTGTTCAGAGTTCGGTTTACGAACATCAAGAGCTGTTTAAACCTGTGGAAGAATGGGACGCCTGTCCCCTGGGGTGACCTCAGTCCAGTTAGTTATCTTTAATCTGCCCGTAGAGTCTTTAAATGTGGGGCTTTCTTTAACCTGATTTTCTCTGCAGCCTAGAAAATGATGGGCTGCTAAGTGCCTTCCTCTCTTTCGCAGAGATCACCGGATGCTTAATGTGGACTCAAGGTGCAGCGAATCAGAACAGGCGTCACTCTGCTTCCAGGGATTTATCTGGGGACATCCCCCAACTTCCAAATGACAGGCTCAGTGATATTAATAAAATGTAAAAAAGCCAAGTTTCACATTCATTTTGGCAAGCTGGCCAGCGCTGCCATCTGCGTTCAGCTGGGTCCAAATGCAGGAGCGGAATCCGTAGGAGGCTCCAGCTTAGAGGTGAGGAGAGAATTCTCAGGTGGTCACAGTCTTCTTCTTTTTTTTCCCTCCAACCTCCCTCTGGCCCAAGGTGCCCAGTGGCCCCTATGCCTGACGTCTAGAATTTTGACCCTTTCCAGTCAACTTCCAAACAGCCACCATGCCACTTCCCAAGGATCCTGAGATTGCCGGTGGGAAAGGAAGCAGAGCCAGCATCATCCTTTTCAGGACTTGCACTAATTGCCACCCGCTCTCACAGCCTCCCTTTGTCTCATGATCCTCAGTGGGGTGGAATGGGGCTGAGAGGCACTGTGGGACAGGCTGACTTAGCAGGGATATCGGAATCACTCAGTACGAGGTGCACAGTTGGAGAGAAGCTACCAGCCAATAACTGCCAGTGCTACTGAAAGTCTATCGGACCTTCCAAGTGTTAGAGCCTGCTGCCCCAGATCCGGGAGGCTAACATCAAACTCCCCTGAGTCAAAGCACTTAGCAAAGGATGGGGGGGCCATTTTCTACCCCAAGGGAGATGCTCGAGAGTCTTCTCCAACTTAACCAAAAGTAATTTTTGTGCTGAAATAATCAAAAGACAATAACGGTTGGTGCTGATTGAGAGCTTGCTATGGGTCAGGCACTGCTGTAAGCACTTTTATGCATTAACACATTTAATCCTATAATAGCCCTGGGAGGAAATGCAGGCTCAGAGAGGTTAAGTCATTTGCTGAGGGGCAGGCAGCAGGGGGATGGTGCCATCAGGATGTTAACCAGTGCACCGTGGAGAAAGATAAGGGTGACCTCCATTGGTTATTTTCAAATAGCTGCTGTGTACACCTCCATGAGGGTGGTTAAAACACTGTCCCCAGAAAACCATGCACAAACTCGAGGTGGCTTCCAACGTGTGTTGGGAGAGAAGTGACCAGGGCAGGGGAGGTTAGCCAAGCAGTCCACCACAGCCCCGGGAGAAGACACGGATGGGGTTTGAGCCTCTGGGAACCCTTAGGAAGTTGCAGGCTCCGCTCTGCTCTCCCTGGCTGTCAGTCATATTTACCACAGGGGACGAGGAGAAGACCCCGCCTTCACCCCATCACACCCACTAGAGCTCCAGGACAGAAGGGGCTTGACTGCTTAAGCTCACTGCGGCATTTGCAGGACCTACAGCAGTGCCTGGTACTCTGTGGGTGCTCAGGAAACATTTGCTGTTGAATGAGTGGCTGGTTACAAGATTCCAAAACTCAAGTTGCAAAGGTTGCCCTGCAATCCTGACCCTCCAGTATTCGGTAAGCTGGTCCACGCTCCCCTTATACACACTGTTCCTTATCCACGGGAATCCATCCTGTATATATTTTATTCACACTATAAAAATGTAAATATAACAAAGGGTGGTATTACAAAATCCGTGGGCTTTTGTCAGGAGTTACCTGAATTGGAGTGAACGTCGGATGATGGCCAGGGACATGAAGTCGCCCCTCCCGTGTTCGTTCTCCCCGCAGTAGAGCAGTAAGCCATCCTCCGCCTCTGCCTGTTATCACACAAACAAAAGCCATGGGAACAGTGAGCACCGCCTCTTCCAGGAGGCACCACCCGGAAACACTCAAAATACGATACTTGAGCATTCCCCTCTGTGGTCCTATTTACAAAGGGGCAAGCATGTGGACTCCACTTAATCCCCAGCTACCTAGTCCCAGTTCATTTCCAATAAGCCAATGGCAGTGATGTGGTGTGTGAGGAACAGTGGGGAGGTAAGGAGGAATGCAGGCTTGTGTTGGACCTGCTCTTCACTGGGCTATGTGGATCCACTGGCACGTGTACACAGAGAGGTTGTTCTCGTGCTCATCAGAGTCTATCCTCACCAAAGGGCGTCCTAGTTTTTCCTTCATTATTATTATTACGTTTTTTACTTTCCTCCCTCCGGGAAAGCATGCAAATTTGCTTCTTTCCTTGTATCGGGAGAACAGGACAAAAAAAAAAAAACTAGTTTGGTTTTCACCCATGTGGGCTGTCCCTAGGCTGGACCAGGTCACCTCTGGACACTCAACACTGTGACCACGACCTCAAAAGGGACTTGTTTCCGGATCTCCAAACCTTTTCACGTCGTCTGAGATACCCAAAGACTCGCTTGAAGCTGAAGTCACTGACAGAATTCTGATCTGCAGCTTATTTAGATCAGAGAGCATCTGCTGGGCCTCACTCTATGCCAGCGTGTGCATAATGGGTTTTCCCTGTGTTCAGTTACGCCCGTAGCAACGAAGGCAGACATTTGGGCTCCCTTTAAAAGGGATTTTGGAATGAGAATACATTATGCCTTTTGAAATCCAGGCCAGGGAGGAGTCACGATGATGAGCAACCTGGCTGGGACCCAAACATTCTCTCTGGGAAACTTCCGGGCAGCCGCTAGCATAGTTCAGGAAACTACAGGAGCCCCCCTCCCCTCGCTGGCACCCTTAAATGTGCCCATCGTCCTGGTTACCCTGTGCACGGGTTTACAAACAGGCTCTGTGTCCTATTTGCCTTTGACATTGACCTCCCTGCTTCCTCTCCCTCTCTCCTCCCCGCTTTTGAGGTAGCACAGTGTTGTGTTAAGATGTCCATTAGGCACCCATCTAACAACCAATCCTTCTTACCCTAAATTCAAGAGTAATTTGAAATGCCTGGTAGGAGTTCTTCAGGGGCTCAAAGGTTACATAGGAGTGACCAAAGAACTGAGGATACTGTATAAGGATATCTGAAAAGAGAGAAACACAACACAAAAACATGTGGTTTCCTCACTTCTTCAAATGCAAAAATCAATACACACTATTGCCTGGATGCCATTAAGTGAACACCTCTAATAATCTGTTAAACCTAGTTTACTATCTTCTCTTCTCCACGTTTCACACCTACAATTCTCATTCTTGGGGATTTTGAGCTTCTGGACTTCTTAGGGGAAAGCTGGATCTTTGGAGATTGTTACTGGCTACCCTAAAAAGAAATCCATAGCTGCAAGACTATTGACACCTGCTTTCCAGCTGTACATCTGTGTAGTATAAGTTGGCTCAATTATTGTCTTTTTTAACTTCCATGCACATATTTCGGCTGTAGTTTTTTCAGTAGAGATGCGATAAAAATAAAGCTCACCTCCCCAAGTTGCCACTAGGGTGATTTAATTGCACCAAAAGTACTACACATTTGGCACACATAGAAGTAGGGCTGCTGTCTAACTAAAAGCAGTGGAATGGGCCTCATATTTGCCCTGGGTGGCTAATTTAATGACTAATATATGGAAGGAGGGGTTTATCATAGAAAAAGGGCTAGAAGGAAGCATGTGTGGACCGCAAAACTGTACTCTGGCTTCCAGTGGAGTCAACCCAGCACCATGTCCTCCCCCCTCCGAGGGCCTACCTTCTGAGCAGCTCTCACCACCTTTGCCCAGGTTGCAATGGCATCGTGAGCCCCCCCAGGTATAGTCATTGACACAAAAGCTGTCAGCAGAGCAGAGCGTTTCATCACAAGACATGTCAAAGAGCTTCGGCATCACTGCTCCGCCATTTTCCCCTTTTCTCTCCACTGGAGTGGGCTGGGGAGCCACCGTAGTCGTAGGGAGAGATGCTGGAGTAGGAGGCACAAGCCCAGAGACGGTCTCCGGGTTTGATCTGGGCGCAGTCCTGGATTCCATAAAAAATTTCTTATTACCTCCTTTGATAGCAGAAAGTGGTTTCACCTAAAGCCAGAGAAGGGAATGGGTTCAGGATTAACACAGAGAATAGCAATTAGACTGCCTTGGTTATGACTCATGTCTCATACTTGAAAATATGGTCACTTTTGATACTTCCCACAGCCCTGGGATGTAGATGGGGCAGATAGTACCGACCACAGTTTATGGCTAAAGAACTGGAGACTCAAGGATTTTAAGTACCTTGCTTTGTATTACACAGAAAATCAGTAGTAAAGCTGATATTAGATGATTTATTATTAAAATATGACAAAGGTGGAATTGTTCATTTCCTTATAACGCCTGACTTTGTAACATTTCACTTGGTGGGAAATCTCCATATGCTTTTGCCAGACTGTGAAGCCAGCTGGCAGGGGCTGACTACAGAGCATCGGTGTGGTTGGTACTCAGTTCCTACTAACTTAATGATCACCTGGAGCCTAATAGTCAGAGGAAATAAATGTGTTAAAAGTAAATGAGCCAACTTACGTAAGTTTTAAGTAAAATGTTCACAGTCGATTGGCGAAATTGCCTTGTTTAGCAACAAAACGAAAACACCCAGAGTTTTAAGAGCAGAGATTTTTGTTACCTCCTCAAAGGAAATATCCAAATCTAAGTCGTCATCAAATCCATCATCGTCCTCACTGACTCCCGTGTCGGTTATGTAATGGGGTCCATAGCGGCCACTTCCTGCTTCCTCGGGGCCTTCACAGAGAAAAGCAGCACACTGCTGTCAACACATGCCTTCGCTCCCTTTTCTATCCTAATTCAGCCACATACAGAGCTGTGCCGAATGGAGCAGGATGCATTGGACACACAAAGAGTGAAGAGGAAGCATCAATGACCAAAAAATATGAAAAAGAATTCATCTCATCAGTAATCAAGAATATACCAATTAAACCCAGAAAGAGCTGCCATTTTATACTGACAAGACTGGCAAAAAAAAAGTAAAAGTTGGGCAATAAAAAATATTGCCAAGGATGGGATCAATAGAGACTCTTACACACTAATGTCAGGTGTGTACAACCACTTTGCAAAACACCTGGAAATATTTAACACGAAGAAAATGTTCAGACCCAGCAATCTCACCCCAACTTACAAAATCTGGAAAAACTCTTCCAACATGTGTATGAACATGTGAGAAGCACAAAACATGTTAGTAGCATCAGAATTTATAATGGTAAAAACATCACAAATTTGTTATTTATAATAGTAAGTAATATCCCAAATATCTATAAACAGAGAATGAATTATAGTACACCTCTGGAATGGAAAAGGAGAAATGAACGAACGAATATTTAATAATGCATGAACATGGCTTAATTTCATGCAAAAAATTCAAGTTCCAAAAAAACACACCCAGTTTGATGCCATCTATATTAAAGTCAATGGCAAGCAAAACTTAATGTATTATTTAAGGATGCATATATATGTAGTTTAACCTCATAAGAAAAGTAAGACAATAACGAAAACATGCAGGGGAGGTTAGAAGGGTGTGAATGAGGTGTGATACAAAAGGCCTTCACGAGGATTCTATAATATTCTTTTTTTTAAGATAAGTGCTGGGTATATGTGAGTGTTCATATTATTTTTATATATTTTATATATGTATTTTTTGATATATGAAGTAGTTCCTTAAAAAATTATTTGAAACAAGAGACATTATACTAGAGCAAACACTCCTACACCCAGAAAAAAAGGGGCCCTATGTGCTCTCTTAGGGGCCAACCATTTCCATCCATTTTAATGGGACAATGGGATCTTTCAGAGCTAGAATAGAAGGTGGGCTGAGAAGAACTCTTAGGAGAAAACACAGGGCCTTGTCCTTTGGGGGAAGGTCAGATTAGCATTTTTATTGTCATCCATGAAATCAACTGATCTGTCATTGTCCTGACTTAGGCTATACACAGGAAGCACTCCCCCAAGAGGGGCGAGTCTTTGAAAGTGCTGCTTCACAGCACTCCTGTTTCCTTCCAGCAGGTTTGGACAAGCACAGGTACCAACCGCGCTCTCTAAACAGACCCACCAGACACCAGTCTTGAAGGCAGCAACAACTTTGGCAACAGAAACTGACTTTTGTAGGTTTTTGATGCCCATCAGTTATTAGACATCCAGTGTTTGGATGACTGGTTTAAGAAAGGAAAGAAGGAGGGAAGGAGGGAAGGAGGGAAAGTAGGAAAGGAGGAAAGGAGGAAGAGAGGAAGGGAGGGAGGAAGGGAGGAAGGGAGGAAGAAAGGAAATTAAAAACACAAACTGAAGTTAAAGACATTTTGCTTTCAGAGTAAGCTAAGCCAAACACCTTTCTCACTAAAGCAAACTCACCTTCTACTAAGCAAAATAGAAGCAGATTGAAAATGGAGCTGAAGGAAATGACAGAAAGGGAGTATGGGAAGTCTTTTCAGGGGGCATGCTGCTGATCAGAACTCCCCTCCTGGACCAGGAAGAGAGAAACGTGGTCAGCAGGTGATGTGCAGGCAGTGGAGAAGGCGCTGTTCTCAGCTGTTCAGGCACGTCTTGGTGCAGCTGGGATAACACACCACCTCCACACCCTTTCCCCAGTTTCATTTAAAATAGCCCACATGTCAGCTGAAACTTCAAGCCTGTTGATGCCAGACTTACACCTGGATGCGAGTTCTCTTAAGCCACCTGCCTCCAGCCAGCACAGCTGGGTGCCAGATGTCTCCATACAACAAAGCCAGGCAACCCTTGAAGACAACGTTTCCCTCTTGGTAATAAAAGAATTATAGAGCACATATGTGAAAGGAGCTGAGTTTTATCTTCAACAGGTTGGCCTCTCTACCTCCAGAATGTTCTTTCTTGCCCTGTGCACATTTTTGCCACTACTGCACTATTCTCATCAATGTCAAGATTTTCTTCATTTCATCTTATGATGTCTATCTGAAAAAAAACTTTCAAAGACATCCCCCGCTGCCCCCCCCCACACCTACAGGATAAATTCTAGGCTCCTTGATCAGGAATTCCAGAATCTCAATAACAACTCCTCTTTTTCCTCCTTCTTTTTCCCACCACCACTATTTATTGAAATCTACTGCTCCTCCCCTATTAAAAGTTACTGTTGTGTGCTTAACATAACACACTTCTAAACTTGACAATAATCCTGAAAGGTAAGTATGGTTAATTTCACTTTGTAGGTAAGTAAATTAAAGCACACGGAGGTTAAGTGCCCTAAGATCAAAGGCTTTGTAACGGGCAGAGCCTAACTCAGACTCAGGTCTCTCTGGCCGCTGCTCTGCCCGTCACCTGTAAGACGAGGGCCCGCTGTTGAAGTAGAAAGAGTCTGGGACTTAGAAAATTAACATTTATTGAGCGTGTTTACCGTGCCAGGAGCTTTTCATACTCTGTTTCTATTAATCCTCACAAAATCCTGTGAAATTGGTATTATTCCTTCCATCTTACCATGTGGAGATATAAAACTCAGAAAGATTAAAGAGCTTGCTCAAAGGCATGCAGATAATAAACGGCTGAGCCAGAATTGATCCTTGGTCTCTCTTCTGATTACATCATGCCACTTATAATCTGACTTTAGATTGTGTCTTCAGCATTTTTTCTCCCTCTTCAAAAGCCTTACCAGCCAAATTGGTCTACCAGTTGTCTCCTGATTACATCTTGTGTTTTCTTACCCCAAGACTTGGCTTAATGCTCTTCTGCACATCACCATCCTTTCCCCTCTCTTACATCCTTATACATAGCCTGTCCATCCTTCCAGTGGCAAGTATTCTGCGGAGACAGAGTATACCATCAAGAGACCAAAATCAAGTGGTATTCTAAAAAGAAAACATCAGATTCTTCTGGACAAAAAATGGTGACCACACAAAAGATGGAGCTGCCAAGACCTGTAGGGCACTCCTACATCTCCTCCCTGATGGGGCTATCCACACACATATATGCCCCTAATCATGAGCTCGGAATAAGCTCCCCTAGTGTGATGAAATCAACAGATGTTTAAGATGCTTATTTACACCTTCTGAACACCTGGCTTTGGAATGTTGCCCTTGTGTTTCCCAACTCAATTATGAACCCTTTGAGGGCAGAAACCATATTTTAGACTTCATGATATTCCTTCTCATCCCACAGCTAACACTTCACGTACTCTCCAAAGGCCAAGATCTCTGTCAGGTGCAAGCATGATACACTCCCGCAATGCTGCCACCCTATGGTGGGACTCTCTCCATCCTGCCTGGCCCAGTGGCCATGCCTCAGAGGGGAATCCTTACATGGTGAGACTCTGCTCCCAAATCCAAAGACATCACCTCAAAACTGCTACCATTCCTGTCCCTTCGCCCAACTCAGACCAGAAGTTTAGAGTTGAAAGAGACCTTAGACACCACGGACTTCTCACTTCATAAATGTGTGGACAGAGGTCACAGAACTTCCAGACCCTTAGCCCATCCTAGGAAGTCTATCTTGAAGGAAAGCCCTTCGAGAAAAGAACCACAAATGTGTTACTACAGGTATGAAATGGTACCATGATAAAAATGGGAATGATTTCAGATTCTCTGCTGAGTTTGACAAGTAAAATAGGCATATTCTATTCACTGGATAAAGTTCTTTCTTCTTTATAAATATTGTTCCGTTTTGAGAGTGTACATAACATATCTCCTGGAGGCCAAAGGTTACTTCTCAGTTTGGGGAAATGAAGGGTGGAAGATAAGAATGGAGAAAGGAATATGGAATGACAAAGACTCAGAGTCAAAGACATTTTGACTTTTGTAGAAAAGCCTCAGACATTGGTTAGCACAACAAGTCCATTTTACAGAGGAGTAAACTGAGGCTCAGTGAGTCCATGTGATTTGCCCAGAGAGACAGCTCATTAGTGGCAGGGCTGATCTAGAATTCTGGGCTCCTAATGCTGTACTCCAGGACTCTTTGCAGGATCTCAAACTGCCTATCTCCACAGTAACCCAGGCTAGTAGTCGTCTCCCAGTTTTTAGTAGGGAGGAAATATGCACAGAGAGGACCATTTGCAGCATGACTAGAAGAAACGTAGAGTAAACCTCTCTGCTCTTGTGTCCCATGGGCCCCACCACCTCAGATCTCAAATAGAGGGCTTACATGACGTTTTTACTAATGATATTTCTAAGAGAAGACAAAATGTACAGTCCAAGCCAGTGATAAGAATTCTCCCAGTACCCTGGGGTTATTATAATTAAAGGGCATAACTTATCTCTTTCTACTTGGCACTTTGTTAATTAGGAAAAGAGAACATTAAAAAGGAGGCATTTATTTAGAACCAGAATAGTCAAGCCACTGACTGAATGCAAAACAAGTTCAAGGGTATTCCACCATATGAAAAACAGACACACAAAATACACATTTCTATTAATAAATTAAGGATGACTTTTATTTTACAAAAGTCTGTATGTTTGTTTTTATAAAGACATCATAGCTTTTCTACAGATAGTGAGTTTCTCTGATGTTTGAACATGGCATAATTCTGATTTTTTAAATCCCAACAAGGTTTTTCATGGAATTGAAAAACTGACTCTAAAATGTTTTTGAAGAGCGAAAGGTCAAGAACAGATAGGGCAATTGTGAAGAAGAACAAAGGGGGAGTAGAATCACCTATCAGATATCATGACTTTATAAAGCTTCCGAAATTAAGACAGTGTGGTACTGATATAGGAACAAAGAAATAGACTATAGAACTCGGATCGGGTCCACACATATATGGAGCTGTGATACATCGAAAAGCTGCCATTACAAATCAATAGGAGACAGGATGAGGGAGTCAATAATTGGTGCTGGAGGAACTGGTTATCTGTATAAGAAAAAAAAATTAAATTGGGTCCCTACTTCACCATACCCAAAAGTAAATCCCAGGTAGATTAAGACCCTGAATACAAAAAACAAAACCTTTAAACTTTTAGAATAAACTATAGAACTTTGCTTAATGACCTTAGAAAAAGGAAATACTTAAAAAAAAACTAGAAAACATAAATCGTCAAGATAAAATTAAAATATTTAACTACACTGACTAAAATATTTCTTATTTAGTAATTGATATGATAAATGAAGTGAAAGATAAGTGGCAGAGTAGAAGATATTTGTAGTAATATTATTGAGTAAGGATTAGTACATAAATGTATATGTTAATGCTTAACATATGTATATAATGAATAGATCTATAAATTAATATGTATATTAATATATATGTTTATATATAAGTATATATACCAATAAAAATAGGCAAAGCATATAAACAGTCAAGTCATAGGATGACTAATAAATTTATAAAATTATATATAACCTCACCAGAAATGGAAAAATGCAAATCAAAACAAGAATGACCTGTCACTTTGCTTCCATCAGACTGACCATATTTAAAAGTCCGCTAACACCAAGTGTTGGCATGGATAGATAGCAAGAAGAATTTTGAACACACTGCCAGTGGGAACAGAGATAGCCACAAACACTCTAAGGCACAATTTTCTAATAGGTGATGAAGCTGAAGATGGTAATATGAGGTAGGACAACCTAGCAATTCTGTTTGCAAGCATCTGCTCAAGGAAACATACTCGCATGAGATTGTTCATTGCAACATTGTTTATCATGGATACAAAGGAAACAATTTAAAATGTCCAATACCAGGCCTGGCCCTGTGGCGGGTTGGTTAAGAGTTGGCTTGGGAGCCCCGGCTCTGACAGCAGGGCCTGGTTTGGATCCCACATGAGGGCCAGTGACGCTGCCCTCTACAGCTAAGATGGTGAACAACAACTCAACCTGGAACTGGGCTCCCATGAGTCGCCGGCGATGGCATAGGCTACAGCCCCTGCTGCAGTGGGTTGCCATGGGCTACCGTGTGTGGCCAGCAGCCAGCGTGAGCGGCCAGCAGCCACAGTGAGCGGCCATCCAGAAGCCGGCGACTGATCTGCCTCACCTGGGAAGAGCGCAATGATGATGCCAACTTGGGCCAGTGAAGCAACGTCTTCCACAACTAGACTGAAGAACAAAACGACAGCAACTAATGTCTGTTCCCCTTTCCCCAATTCCTGAATAAAAATCTTTAAAAAAATTTTTTTTTAAATATAGAAAACAATGTTGTAGAGAAAAATTAGTCACAAAAGGATATTTGCCATGTCGTTGCATTTATAAGAAATGTAAAAACATTCAAAATGGTGGGTGCAGGGTGGGTTTTTACTTTCTGCCTCCGTGTCCCTTTATCTTTTGGCCTCATGCATATCCTCAAAGTCAACACTCTACCAGATTCTGCTGATCTTCATTCTCTGGACCTTTGGAGAAATTCCACTCAACTTTTTTCTTTACCAGCCATCCCCAATGTCACCTCACTGGGAAACCTTTGCTAACCCACTTCCTAGCTCCCTAATCCATAAAGTTGGTCACACCCCACCCTCCGCCCTGGGCTGCAAGCACATTCTGTGTATTCCATGTCACTAGACAAGTACAGTAAGTCCTCACTTAACATCATCGATAGGTTCTGGGACTTTAAGTGAAAGGATGTATAAGGAAGCCAATTTTACCACAGGCTCATTGATATAAACAAGAGTTAAGTTGCTATGGCAGCTCATCAATGTTATAATGAAACGACATTGAACGAAATGACGTTATTCCAAGACCTGCTATAGTTGTATACAAATCTCTTTGTCACACTGGATCGTGAACCCTCGGAAGGCAAGGACTGGTTCAATGCTCTTTGAAAAGGGTTTGGCAAAAACAAATATTTGTGACATAAAGGCTGACCTTTTTGGGTGACTTTTACATGCTTAATATATGCCTTTCAGTGCTAATGTATAGGTTATATGAAACTCTATTCAATTTCCTCATATATTAGATTCAGGAGTGTTCACACTGCAGCTGTCAAATCCATTAGTGGATAATAAAACTCATTTGGTGAGGCCTGACCACATTTTAAAAAATGGAAACAAATGGTGTAAAAATATAAAATTCTGCATTTAGCACAGGTGAGTATTGTTCTGAGTATTGACATTTTCACACACACACACACACACACACACACACACACGTTTCTAGATATGTTTACGTGCAGCGACTGCAGTGCAAGTTGTATATGTTTTCTTACTTTAGGTCACAGTCCAAAAAAGTTTGAGAAATATTTTGTTCTAGTTGTTTTTGGAATATCAGTTCATTTTTCAGCCTGACTGCCATTTCATTTTGAGCAAGGGTTAGATTTCCTCATTTTATTTTTGTCCGATAGTAGGGTTCGTTTCTCGGTACTGTTGACATTGTGGGGGCTGTTCTGTACTTTTCGTTGTGGGGGCTGTTCTGTACATTGCAGGATGTTTAGTGGCATCCCTGGCTTCTACTGACTAGATGCCAGTAGCACCTTCTCCCCAGGTGTGAAAGCCAATAGTATCTCCAGACATTGCCAAGTGCTCCCAATTGGGCCAAATTACTGCCCTATGGCGCCCCAAATAATGCTGAGTCCCCCTACTCCATAAAGGAACTATAAGGATACATAGACAGGTGAGAAATTAAGTGTCAGGAGGCAAGAAGTGGCACTGCTCTCTATGGGAAGGCACAACCATGCACACAAGTGGGGTCTCTGCAGCAGAGGAGAGGAGATGCAAGGAGCACTGACCAGCGAGTCCAGTGAATCTAACATTCCTGGCGACTAACGGTGACCTAGAACTACTCACCTAATCTGGTGATTTTCCAGTTCCTTATCAGAAAATTGTGGAATTTTGGCTAGGTCTTTAAACTAGCTGCTAGGTCCAAATTTCCATGATTTGGGTTTGCCTCTCTGCCCTTTCATGTATATTCTCCCGAAAGCAATATAAAATTGCCTCTCGATTGGTCTCCCTTCCTCTCCACTGATTCCCACATGGTAGCACAGTGATGCTGTTTAAAATGTAGGTAGGTCAGATCATATTCTGCCGCTCAAAACACTTCAAGATCTTTGCATCTAACTTTGAATAAAACCCAGAGTCTTCACCAGGACGTACAAGGTTTGGCATGGTCCTATCGTTCTTCTCCTCACTTTATCATATTTCTGCCACAAGAGCCTCCTTAGTGTTCCTAGACTATCCTAAGCCTGCTCTCACCCCAGGACCTTTACACGTGCTGCTCCCTCCACATGGAGAGATTCTGCTCAAATCTCTGAAGAGAAGCCTTCCTGATAGTCTGTCCCAAACAGTAGCTCCCACAATCCCCTCTGTCCATCCATCCCTTCTCTTTCCCTCTTAGCACTTATCATTACAGACGTTTTATTTATATACTAAAATGTAATATATACTTATTAGTTACTTACTGACAGAGACTGATTCTCCCACACACAAGATCCGCAAAAGCTGGGACATCGACTATCTTGTTTGCTGTTAAGACCCCAGCTCCCAGAAATTGCCTGGCGTATTATAGACATTGAACACACATTTGCAAAACTCATCAGTACATGTACGCTTAAACAAGTACAATAATCGCTACAGACTCAGGAATCACTACAGGCTTGAGCATCACCAACACATTTTGTAGATTAATGTAAATAATCACCAGTGGTGATGCGTGATGCAAAAAACAAAAACAAGAAAGACCTGACAACTTCAAGTTGTTCGTAGCTTTTCTTATCTCATTCCCTTAATTTTCATTGTTCTAATTCTTTCTGAGTTTGAAAGCTCTTTATTTAATTGTATTTTAGAAAGAAATTTATGATAGCAGTTCTTTGTAACATGAAGACGCAATACTGATGATAACATGTTACGAAGTCCTCAGATCACTGAAGAGAGTTCAGTTTCTGCTTGCGGACTTCTTTCCATTGTAAAAAGTAATATCTAAAATTAGTGGCCCTCTCCTATTTTGGTTGGGACTCGTTAACCGTGGAAGAAGCCAATCATTTGGGGTAGTATAATGGAACTTCTCCGTTTTGTCCTCAGCTCAACCATTTCAAGGAACTCCAAACTAATTCTAAAGGGCTCTTTGGGCTCTGAAAGTCTGTGCCCTATCGCCATCTGCTGGATGACTTGCGAACTACCGCCATCTGGGGATGTGTTTTCCTACTTTCTCCTGAGGAACAGTTGTTGGTCATTCCCTGATGTTTGTGATCCTCAGAATCTGTTGGCCATTGGAATCCCTTTATGACCATGTGAACAAGACTACCGATGGGAGAAACACTCCACTGGGCCAGAATGGACATACATTTACATTTTTAAATATGGTAGACGCTAAGGCTGGAGTTAGATGGGAATAGGAAGTCAGACAATTAAGTTTGCAAACTTGTTGCAACGATGTTGCTAACCTTTTTTGCGATCAGAGGGATTATTCATTATGAATTTGTACCAACTGGACAGATAGTTCACCAAGTTTATTGTTTGGAAGTGCTGAAAAGGCTGCGTGAAAAAGTTAGATGGCCTGAACTTTTCGCCAACAATTCATGGCTCTTGCATCACAACAATTCACCAGCTCACACAGCACTGTCTGTGAGGGAGTTTTTAGCCAGTAAACAAATAACTGTATTAGAACACCCTCCCTACTCACTTGATCTGGTCCCCAATGACTTCTTTCTTTACCAGAAGGTAAAGAAAATATTGAAAGGAAGACATTTAAGAAATCAAGGGTAATATGATGACAGCTCTGATGGCCATTCCAGAAAAAGAGTTCCAAAATTTCTTTGAAGGGTGGACTAGGCGCTGGTGTCAGTGCATAGCTTCCCAAGGGGTGCACTTCAAAGTGACCACAGTGATAGTCAGCAATGAGGTAAGTAGCACTTTTTCTAGGATGAGTTTGCGAACTTAATTGGCCGACCTCGTACTAATCCATATTCAGTAACAGATCTTTGGCTCTCCATGCAAGCGGGAATGAGAAGCTGGAACCACAAAAACCTCCAATAGGAGACCTGAGCTTTAAAAAACTAGTTTCATCCTTATCGCAGATGATTTCTATTTCTTTTGAAAAATATTTTTGTCTCAAAAGTGTGCTTTAGTAATCAAAGTATCTACTAATGGTTAGAAGAGCAGGGAAGAGAGTTGGGTTTCAAATGCAATCGAGATTACCAATTGGCTGTGCACATCTGTCTACCCATTGATAAGCACAGGGAGAGATAACAGTCCTGACCCACTCTGCTTCATGGATATCAAAGGGGGAAATGTCAACTTTGACAAAAGATAAGTGAGGACACTGTCAAGTGTCTCAGCTTTGTATATAATAGTGCAACAATCTAAATGCTCATTAATAATGAATTAAACAAGTATGGTAGAGCTTGACAATGGAATACTTTGTGGTTATTAAAATTAATGATGTAGTTCTATATTTATTTAAAATTAAAGATGTGTAGAGCATTTTATTATACAGAAAAGTATATGTACTATGATCTCATCATTGGATTTTTAAAAATTCTGGAAGATTATACACCAAAATGTTAATAGTGGTTATGTCTGAATGCTAAGAGTAGAGATAATTTTTAATCTGATTTTTTTACATGTTTTATGTTGTTTGATTTTTTTCTAATGTAAGTATGAATTACTTTTTCTATTTAGAGACAACAGGAAAACTATTTGTTTGGGGTTATTGCAATGGTTTCCTTAATTGGTCTCCCTGCTCTTGCCCTTGGCCCTGTAGAGTCCTTCCTTCACGTACCAGTGAGAGTGATTTTGCTGAAACTTAAGTAAGGTCTTTTCACTCTGGTCAAGTGCCACCTTCCCCACCAACCCTCCCTGTCTTCAGGGTCCTGTGGCCTCTGAGATCCTAATCAGCCTCCACCAACCGTGACTTCCCTCGCTCTCTGACCTCATCTCCTTCCACTCTTCTCCCTCAGAGTCCCACTAATCCTGCCACACAGACCCAGGTGCTCCTGCATCACAACCTCAGCATGTGCCTGGAACACTCTTCCCCCAGGTGGGTAGGTAGGTAGGTAGATAGATGAGAGAGACAGAGAGAGAGAGAGAGAGAGGGAGAGAGAGAGGGAGGGGGGGGGGAATAGGTAGGTAGGTAGGTAGGTATATCATAGAGATAGATAGATGATAGATAGATGGTAGATAGATAGATAGATATTGAGACAATAGATAATCCATCCAGGTTTATATCCAGAGAGTTCATCACGTCCTTCTTATTCCCATGTCACCTTCTCGGGAGGCTTTCTCTGACCATTGTTTTCCCTGTTTTGTTTTTCTCCAAAGCCCTCATCACCATCTGACATGCTACCTATATTAAAAAATGTATCTGTTCACTGCCTGTCTGCCAGACTAGAACATAAGCTCTGTGAGCTCAAGGATTCCTTCTGTCTGTTGTGATCATTGAATCCTCAGCACCTGCAACAGTGCCTGGCAGACAGAGCACTAAGTATTTGAAGGAGTAAACGGATATACTGTAAAATAGCTTGGGAAACTGGTTCTTTAGGAAGTAGGACTCTCACCAACAAGGTGATCACAAAACTAGTTCTGTGTAGGATCGGCCACTAAGTGACCCTGAGGAGGCTACTGAGTCCCTTGGGGCCTCAGCTGCCCTGCGTGCTGAATGAGGAGACAGGCCTTGCCAGCTCTATGAGTCGATAAACCCTCAGTCCACAAAAATCTGGCTGTGAGATCTGAGTATCTCCTCTGTTCAGTCAATATGCTCCATAGGCAAAGATGAATAAGGTCTGTGTCCTAAATCTATACGCGTGAAAGACCAAAAAATAATGCATATTTTTGGGATCCACATAAAGGGCATCATTCTCTTATTACATGAGATGATACTATTACTTCTTGTGGTGGGTTCCTTCTCTGTATCTCCCCCAATCCACCTCTGCCCTTCTCTACTCTGTCCTGGGCCCTGAGAGGCTGACCTGTCTGGCTTCCAGCTGTGCTCTGCCCATCAGGAAGCCCCAGCAAGAGAGGAAAAGGAGCCAGACTATTTGTTCCTCAACTTCTATCCTAGGAGGTTGTCATGGGACACGTGTCTGAAGGTCACAGCCCTTGCTGATGACCCTCCCTGTCTGTCTCCAGAAGCTGGTAATTGTTCCTTCTTGATTTGCATACATCTGCCCGGAAAGGTTACAAACAGTCCCTTCACTAAATTCACTTCTAATTACCCCAAAGCCCATGCCCCTATTTTCTGCTGGGTGCCTGGTGACACCTGAGATCATTAGAAAAGTCATATTTTCTCCCACGGTTTCTGTTACTTGCATTTGTACACATTTGTTTCATATTTGGTTGCATAATTAGATGAGATCCATCAGAGTCAGTCAGCATGCACTGCGTCCCTCCTATATGTCTGTCACTGTGATAGGCGGATTTTATATAACTCCTCGCCTGTGCCAAACCACGGTTGTGGCCCACCTCCTGCATCAAAGAACCCAAGTGATTCAGGGGTCGAGATGCTAAGAAACCACCCCAATGGAGCACTGTGTAAAAGCAAGACTTGCTCCAACAGAAAGAACAGTAAAGATTAACCATGAAATGAGGAGTCTAACGTTAAGAGCACAAAATGGATAACAAGGAAACAGAAGGAAACAAACGGAAAAATCATTAGCGATGTTTGTGTATTACTTCAGTATATTAATGTTTAAAAATCCATTGAGATAGGGAGGAATAAATAGCACATAGTTGCTCCCCATGGTGCTGCTAAATAACAGCCGATTGACTGAACAGATGCTGCGGTTGAAACTAGAGCACCGGTGCACCTTTTCTTCAGAAAATTACCATTTGCTTTAGTCTTTCTTCCCTAACTAGCCAGAGGGGGTAAAATGTGGGAGAACTGATTAAAAGTAAATGTATGGTAATATAAGATGTACTCGGGCCTCAGAAGAGCAATTAACAGGTAGCAGGTATTTTTAAATAGCAGAGTGAATCATTTCCTTTAGAACCAGTAAAGTTGTGCAAATGACAGTTACTCAGATTTACAGGCATGGAGGTGTTAGCACATCAATAGAGCGATTCCAGGGGAGGGCGCCTGAATGTAAAAACCACACGTCAAGTTATGTTTATGCCCCAACTGCACGCTGAAAATGCAGATTGTTTAGGCCATGAGTAAAACAAATGGTGTGCTCGTCCTCCTGTTCCCTTTTTCATCTCCCTGTCTAAAAATTTACAAACCTGTGTACTCACCAATTTGCAGGCTTATGTATTCCAAGCGCCTGGAGTAAAGCCAAGGAAAGCAAGCTCTCCCTCAGCTTTATCTTCCTCTACCCTGAGAGCAGCACTCAGCCGTCCAGAAGGCAGCTGGGTCACAGGCTCTCCAAGCCTCTTATTTATTTCAGGACATTTGTGTGAGAGTTAAATTGCAGGTGTATCTATCTATCAAGGGGACAATTTCATTAGTATGAACGAATTGACTCCTTCCAAGTTTGACACAATTGCTACTCAGGAGAGGATATTCCAAATTTCCTGGAGAATCTCTTAAAACTTGGGAGGGAAAACCCTAGCAATATAGTATAGAGGTCAGCAAACTACACATCCCAGAGGTCACATCTGGCCGCTGCCTGCTTTTGCGTTGTTGAGATAAATTTCTAGGCCCCTGTCAGAGCTGCTTCTGCCCCAGGTGCTATCGCAGCAAACAGAAACCTAAATAATTCCTGTGTCCCTGTCAATGTTCACCTCTCTGGAAACGCAATCTATTCAGTCAGCCAATCCCCAAAAGCCAAGCCAGCTCTGTGCTCTATACTGACTTTCTTCTTCCTTATTGATTTCCTACTTTTCTCTCTCATCACTTAGACTTTATCCTGTGAGAGCTTTCTGCCTCCAGCTCCATTGCCCAGTCCTCTGGACCTGTGAGAATGGAGACTGCTGCTTCATTAAGTGTTACAGAAACTTTATTTCTATCACCTAACTTGTCTTCTTTAATCATCTTTTAAACAGCACAGGGGTTAAGAACAGCTTTTACATTACTAAATGGTTGAAAAAAGTTTAAAAATGGATATTCTTTTGTGACACAGGAAAATATGAAATTCAAATTTCAGTGTCCGTTGGCAAAGTTTTATTGGAACACACAGGCACACACACGTGTAGTCTATGGCCGCTTCCATGCAGAGGTGACCTGGAAATCCCAAAATATTTACGATCTTGCTCTTTCCAAAAAATTCTGCTGATCCCTAAGTAAATGGTTAACTTTTGGAGAGGTTACACACACACACACACACACACACACACACACACACACACACACAGACATACAGTACTAACTCTGTGGGGTTTTGTTCTTTTTTTTTCTTTTTGCTGAAACAGGATGTGCTTGAATAGTGAGAGTTATGAAAACTCATTAGCAAAGTTCATTGTGCCTTGCAGTCTTAATTTTCTGATGTCTTTTAAATTTTGCAGTTTTTTAAAAACGAATCCACCACTAAAACCCATCCTAATGATTTCACTTGACATAAGTCGCGTGGCCATTGCATTTTCCACTTCTGTCAGCAATGCTTTTGCTCCTGGACTTTTGTTTCTGAATTCTTACATTCTAATGTCTCCAAGTCCCAAGAACGGAGCTCAGAGCACGGCGTCACAAAGAAAAAGCTACAAGCCGAACGGTGGTCACCTGTGTCAGATATAAACATCATCCTTCAGTATTATGCATGGAGGAAACACATATCAACTCTCCTTCATCTCGAGGAGTGGGCAGATGTCGTAACCTCTGTTCACATGTATTTCCTCAAAATAATCCTGAGAACTAGAAAATATTACCGACCTCAGACATTATTGCACCCATTTTTCAGATGAAGACACTGAGGCCCAAAGAGATTAAATGGCTTTCCCAGGACCTCACAGCAAGGTAATAGAGAACAGTTCTCCTGGCCCTCAGACGCAGACATACCTGCCAGACGCTGCTCTGTCTAAAGGTACAGAAGATTGGATGAAATGAGGGCTTTCAAGAGCTGGTGAGGACTTTTCATAGGCACTGACTAAAAGAGGCGGCAGGCAGTATGGAAGCTGCTGAAGGGCGTTCGTAAGTCACGGAGATTTTGGAAGAACTGTTTCCAGTCCCATCCTGATTGCTTCCTACCCATCTCTAGCATATGCCACTACCTCCTGTCCCCGCTTCATTCTCCTCTGCTCACTGCTGCAGCCAAGTCAGGGTCATTTCTACCAAAGAGAAGTGACCAGGATAAAGGAAGTCTATTTTGTGGCTACCTATGTGACAACATGTACCCAGAAACCCCAGCATGCTGAGCGGGTCTCTGGGGAGATGGCCAGGCAATTAAAAACAAGGGCCCAAATCTCAAAGCAAAACTGAGTAAAAGCCAAATTCACACATGGACACTTGCGTGACAAAGGGTATAAACAGACACATAACCAATGACAGCTGAACAGAGCAATGTAGCAACGTCCGCGTGCGCAGGAAGGCAGAGTGAAGAAAAGTGGGGTGAGGGGTGGGGGCGGGGGGCAGGAAACATGGTGGAATCAGGTTTATTGTAGAAATTTGATTGCTTCGAGCCAGGGTGGGTTTGTCTCAGCTTGGAAGAAGAGGAAGTTTCCGAAACTGTTGAAGAAGTTTGATGGTGGGAAGAAGAGTAAGGTGGAAACCAAACTCAAACCAAACATCTCTCATACCTCCCTGTGCAATCTGAGCATCTGAGGCCATGATTAGACTTATTAGGATGGGAGGGAAAATATACTCTGAGTCAGTGTAGAAACGATGAAACTCATTCCGATGATCAAGAAAGAACACAGGTGCAAAATAAGGGCTTGGCTAGAAAACATCTAATCCCTCCCCCCCACCCCACCCCATATTAGCAAATTGTACTCTTCTGATCACTGTACTCTCTCTCAGAGGCCTCTTTTCCATCCTCATTGCTTTGAACTTAACCACCCTGGGTTTGCTTTTTCCCTTCCTTCCTTCTTTCCTCCATCCTTCTTTTACTCCTATTTACTCGTCCTCCTCCTCCTCCTCCTCCTCCTCCTTTTATTTTTTATCACATTGCAATTCTGGGAGTTCAACTTGGCCTATGGACCTCGTCCATGGGGAAACCCTGGTCGGTTTCTAGGCTAACTTTCTCCTCTTGTCTTCTGTTTGAATTTCCCCGACAACAGCAGTAGAAAGTTATCCAGCCTCCAAAGTAGCCTGTTGTCTTATTAAGTCACATTCATTCACATACTCAATAAATATTGATTGAGCGCCTACTTTGTACCAGGGGTTGGAAACACGACTTTGAACAAGTCCTTCCAACTCCAATGTGGAGCTTGTCCTGGTGGAGGGATACGAGGAATAGTTTCAGGCAGCGAAATGGCTTTGGAGAAAATCAAGCAGGGAGTAAGGCTGAGGTAGCAGAGAGGGTGAAGTTCAGTGAAGCTTATCTGACTAAAGAAGTGACATCTGAGCTAAAGTGGAGTGAGGGGTGATGAAAAAAATTTGGTGAGAGGGACTTCTAGGCAGAGGAAACAGAGGGTGCAAAAGTCCCAAGGCAGGAAAGAGCAAATGAATTTTGCTAGGAACACCTTCTACTGGGGACTGCCCTGAGGATACCAACTTCATTTCAGTGAAGAATTTATTGCTCCTTTCTCTGCCTATATCATGAGGATAGAACATGAGGAATTAAATGGTTTAGGGTGGTAGAGTTATATAACCTGCTAGGGAAGGTTATATCATCCCAAAGTTGGTCATACATGTGAGTCAAGGTTCACTTCATTTCATTTCTCTTTGGCAAAAAAGAAAGAAAACGCTGTTTGATTTTTTGTTTGCCATTTCTAGTATTTACAGTTCATGTCCTTCATGACTTGTTCCATCGTCCTTCTTGACCAGGCTAAGGTTGGATCCCAGAGAATAAGTGGCTGCCGGGCGGGGCAAATATATGTCCTACTAAGGCACCCATGTAGGTGAGGTTCCACAGAGCCCCCGTTCTGACTGGCTAATTTATAAGATCGACCACAGAGAAAAAAATAATAATGCCACGGAACACTAAGGTAAATTATAATGTCGTTGGGGTTTCTTTCTTGAAGACAAAAAAAAAAAAACAGAAAGAAAAAAGAGCAGCATGGATGAAATGTGAAGACCACGATCTTTGTCTTTATATTTCTTTAGAGGAACAGAAGGGCCACTGACATGTGAGCAAAGCCCCCAGTGAGAGGACGGAAATGAATACAAGGTAGCATCATTTTTCTCAGTCACTGAGGTACTTCTATGTCTCATTAGAGGACTTGGACACTAAAACATCTTAATATTTTCTTTCTGTTCTACCGTAGCTTTGTGGAGCTGAGGTAAGAGGTGACTGTTCAGCTCGCCTCGCAGCACTCCAGCGAAGCCATCAAAACCCTCCTCCTTCCTCACTCAGGCTGAGCGCCAATTAAGGGAAACGCTGGGCCCTGGCTTTCATTAACTAGAGACATAAAAGCAACTGAGATCTACCAGTTGCCCCATTAAGCAATTAAGCTGCTAATAAGGTCTGGCATGAATAGGTCCAGGGGAAGTCAATGCTTTGTTAGTTAGTAGAGCTGAAGTGTTATTTTTTTCCTTTGAAACGGAGGTGGGTATTGGCCTAAAATAGGCAACACAGGAGCCCAGGAAGCGGCGGTGTCCAGGGTGGGATCTAAAGGGTCCCCAAGGGCACTCTGTGCCTCAGCAGTCAGCTGGAACCTTGTGTTCTGAAGTTCACGTTCAGGAGCAAAGTGGGCATCACACCAAGAAAACATCCACGTCGGAAGGACCCTGAGGTGGGGAGGAACAGGAGCAGGGAGAGTGGGAAAGCCCTACAGGTATTATGGAAATACTAGCCTCATAAATTCCTTCAGGGCCATGTTCAAAATATCTACCAACTGGCTGGGGTTGGTCTAACCAATCAGAAGGGCTGCTGGTATAACCTCCCAGGGCTATGCCGATGCATACAGGTTGAAGTTAAGGCCTGCATATATGATTCACTCACATTTTTTTTTATGTACAATATACCTCACAAGTTTTAAAAGAAAAAGAAATTCTTATAGGTTTGTTCTGTGCTGTCCGAACTTCGTTAGTGCATAGATTCTATAAAGACTGTCCCCTGGGGTGACCAGTTCGTTCAGTTGGTTAGAGCGTGGTGCTGATAAGACCAACATTGCTGGTTCGATCCCCACATGGACCACTGTGAGCTGCGTCCTCCTTAAAACAAAAGTCAACGATGCCATTGTAGCATGAAAGCAATGTGTAGCCAATGACCATGGCTGTTCCCCAATAAAATTTTAAAAAAGACTGTCCCCTGTACTTTATTTAATTGCCGACTTTGCCTTAGAAGAATAAGAACCTCCTTTAATTTAAATCTCAGTCAAGGAAGTGGCTTCGCAGTCAGTCAAAACCCGAGTTCAAATCCTGCCTTGACAATGATTATTCTTGACAAAATACGTAACCTTTCGAAGACTCAGTTTTTGAAAAAATCTATAAAAAGGGATACTGTTCTTCCAGCACAAGGTTTTTGTAAGGATTAATATGGGATTTCCTAGGTGAAGTGCTCGGTGTGGTGCCTGGCTCATAGAGGGCTTTCACAATGATAGCTCTAGTATCTAGAATTTATTATATTTCAAATAAGTGCTATTTGATAATTAGGTAATGTTATATATGGGGAAAATGGGCTTTGGAAGCAAAATAATAGTCTAAACTAATAACAAAATAAGACATGTGCAAGATCCAGAATATGGGGTTTTCTAAAACATTAGAAGTGCTCATGAGAAAAAGCCGCAATGAAACACCAATTAGAGCACATTCTTTTGTATTCATGAAAAAGGCCGTCTAACAAATTCTATTTCTGTTATCCTGCTTTGAGTAACCATATATATATATGCAAAAGCAGTTAAATTGTATTTATTTAAGAATATTTCTGGGGGGAGGGGGGTTGTTAATTTGTGAGCGTGAAAAGGATAACTATTGCATTGTTCTGTACACCTGAAACTAACAATAAAAATTTTTAAAAAAAGAAAAAAAAGAATATTTCACAACTGAGAGTTTCACTGAATCAGCCACCTCTCCTTCACACAATTACTTTGAAACGATAGAATTTTACTTCACACAGGAGGCCAATTGTAATGAAATGTTACGTATCTGTAAAGCACTTTCACATGCCTTATCCCACTTAATCCACAAAACTGAGATCCACCAATGGGGAAATGATTATCAGAAACTCCAAGACCAACCAGTGTTTCAGTTTAAAAAGAAAAAGTTCAAGAGATGCGCGAACCTATGCTCCCTCCCTGACTCTAGTCTCCATACCCACGTCCAGGGCCAGCAAAGGTAATCCTAGCGCATCCTTCTACTTTCTTGTCTCTGTGGAGAAGGAGATACTAAAGAACAGAAGGAAGGAAAGGGGAGGGCATGGGACAGCTCACGACATGGGGGCAGAAGGGTTCGAGGTTGGGGAAGCGTGCGGTGGTCACACAACACAGGGTGCCTGCTCAGTTTGTAACAGGAAAAGACAAACTACGTGTTCAAAATACAGTCAGATCCGAGGCCTGTCCCAGCTCCTGTTACCCCAATTTTGGGCCATGCATTATAAAGTTTAAACAAAGATTGTAGCACAGATCTCATGTAGCAAGAGTGGAAGGAGGCTTTCCTTCAATTTGCAATAGAATCATTAACATTTCTTCTAGAAAGAAGGAGTTTCATTCCTTGCCATATGCCTGAGGAGTTTTAGTTTCTAAATTCTAAAGAAAAGGACTAAAACAACTGCTGGATGATCATAGTTAGTGTGTGTGTGTGTGTGTGTGTGTGTGTGTGTGTGTGTGTGTGTTTCCTCATTATAGCTCCATATCCCCCAACATTTCAATCTGAAGGAAGAAGCCCTGACATTCAAGGTTAGGGTAGGGGCTGTTTTCATAAAAGCCAGAATTCTTAGGACTTGGTGAATCTCCACCCCTGGAAACAGTGGTGACCTTGGAACTCAGCTGTGTGGGTGTTTTGTGAGGAGAGGAGAGGAGTTTATTCAGATCCCCTAACCGATATCAACAGGGCTCTGTGTTGGCCAATGGAAAGCCAACCGACAATGTCAGGTAGGCTCCTTTCCTGGGTGAAGAGGACCCGGGGTGACAGCAGGGCTTGGCAGGCAAAGGAACCTGGAGGAATTTATTGACAAAATTGAAAAGATTACAGAGCCTTCAAACCAAAAAAAAAGTGCCAACATTTCAGTTCTGAGATTTCCCTACTACACAGAGTTCTGAGTTTATGTAAATGTCCTTCACTTCCAAAGACAAAGATGTCTAAACAGGAGTTGGCAAGGTGGCCTAAGTAATCCAAGTGAAGTCCTTGAATCATATGAGAGCTTCTTAAAAACCAGACCAGAATCTGAATCTTACATTTCACAAAATCCTCAGGAGATCTGAGAGATGCCCAAGCTTACCCCAGCACCCTAGAGAGGCACTAAGACAAAAAGGAACTTAGGCCATCAGCTAGACCCCCAGGTACATGTCAGCATGCCAATGGCTTCTTTGATTCTCCCTGACTATAGTTCAGAGGGACTGATGTTAGCTGAGAGTCCTTGATTTGCAGGCAAACACCAACCCTTCCCTGAAGAACCTGGGAGCATTATTTTTAATTCTGTGATTCTAAGATGAATCCAAATCCATTTTTTTTTTTAAAGATAGAAGGGTGCTCAGGGGAGGCTGCACATCATCTTGGTATGTGGTCTGTTCTGTGATTGTAAAAGAAAACTGACTTCAAACTCCCTAAGGATGATGCAAAAATAAACTTGCTGCTGACCTCCTGTTCATAGAAACAGCCTGTGTCCCTGGTGAAAGTCTCTTAACTTCCAAAGGGCTAAGAAAAGTACAGCAGGAAAGGCTGAAGATAGCTCCATTGCAGGCTGCCCTTCAACACAGCACTAAGAAACCCCAAGCAAGTGGGCCCATGGGAGGCAACCTCAGCCATGCAGCTACATCTGCCCTTCAGAAGGGCCCCGGTACTCACGGAAGGTTCGGATGGTGTCACTGGGCTGGCTTCGGGGGCTGGGGCCGTGGGGATTCATGGCCCTCACAGCAAACTGGTAGTTGGTACCCGGATCAAGACCCTTGATAACCATGGAGTCCACCTGGATCTGCTCTTGGATTAAGGTCCAACTCGTGTCGAAATCCGGTCTTTATTGATTAAAAAATAAAGCAAAACAAGAAGCAGTTGTTCAGAAATAGCAGAGGAAAGGGAAACTTCCTGGCGATGTAAACTAACAGCTTTTGAACTCGGGAAGCCATACTTATAAAAATGAGTTCCCATTTCCTATCTAAAAGTCATCTTTATTTTATATCATGGGTCATCAAGTCCCTGCATATAAAAGCAAGTAGATCATTTTTTTGGGGGCCAGTTTTAAGCACTGTTCAAAAATCGCTCACTTTTCCCCTCACGGCCTTGACTAGGGCGAGAAGATCCCCACATAGCAGTTCATTTTCAAGGACTCTGCCTTCCAGATGTTTCATAAACAAGCCTTCCCCTAATCGTCCCCATTCCCAGAGGTCAGGGGAGCACAGATTCCATCTACTCACAATCTGTTCACAAAATAAACAAATGTAAGTTTTACGGGGTGACTAATTTGTAGGCGTCGCCATGGGAAAACCGAAGAAGATGCTGTCCATGGCTAGTCTTCCGACTCTTAACAAAATTGTACAACTGGGACAACTTGCTGAATTTTCACATGTCCTTCTGAGAACCCTAAAGAGAGCGCAGACCTTCACTCAGAGTTCCCATCTGGGAGGCAACATACAGAAAATAAGAGTACAAACGCTGGAGTTGGACACAGCTGCTCAAACCCTGCCTCTACTAGCTATTAGCTGATATTTAACTTCCTTAAGTCTCGACGATCTCATCTGTAAATTGGGGGTAATGAAAGTACAGTAATACCTTAGTTTGCAAATATAATTAGCTCCAGAAACAAACTACTCGTATTGCAAGACATCGCTCACTTACCATGTTAAAATATATTAGAAATGTTTGCTCATTTTGCGGAACACTCGCAAAACAAGTTACTCGCAATCCAAGGTTTTACTGTATGTGTCTAAGAGGGCTGTCCTAAAGATGGAATGAGGTCTCTATCCTCAGCAGAGTGCCTGGCATCCCACTGTCAACCCTCAGCCTGTGTTAGCCATTACCTAAGGGACTTCCCGCATCACAGCTAGCAGGCAGCCCTGGGCCACCTGCTGACTCTACACCTGTGTGTTCCAATGCAGTAGCACTAGCCCATGAGACTAGTCAGCCCCTGACATGTGGCTAGTCTGAACTGAGAGATACTGTGAGTGTAAAACATACACTAGATTTTAAAGAAAAAAAAAAAAGAAAAGAATATAAACTATCTCATTGATTACATATTGAAAGGATTTTTTGGATGTAGTGGGATAAAAATAAATGTAATTAAAATTAATCTCACTTGTTTATTACCTTTATAATGCCCTGATTAGAAAACTTCAACTTTCATATTGGCTTGCATTGTATTTCTACTGGATAGTGCTGCTCTGTATGGACTTCCTAGTTGGTGAGAGAAAGGAGAGCATTCCAGGTAATAAGAGTTGCAAGATTAAACTTGAGAATGATTGTGCAAGCCTGGGGGCAATGCGAGAGGCCTAAGTGGAGTGGGGGCTTTGTGTTAGTATCTAATAATTGCCGCCATTTATCAAGTTCCTATTAAGTACAGTAGTCCCTCCTTATCCATGGTGGGTATGTTCCTACACCCCCAGTGGATGCCTGAAACCATGGACAGTACTGAACATGTGTGTGTGTGTGTGTGTGTGTGTGTGTGTGTGTGTGTATATATATATATATATATATATATATAAAATGTTCTTTTTCTATAAATACTTACCTAGGTCAAAATTTAATTGATAAATTAGGCACAGTAAGAGATTAACAACTAACAATAAAATAGAACACTTCTAACAACATACTGTAATATAAGCTATGTGAAGGTGGTCTCTTTCTCTCTCAAAATATCTCATCACACCTTTTCACTTAAAAGAAGCACCTTACAGCTTCTCTTTGGCATATCTGAACTGCCAGCATCATCACTCTTGTGCTTTGGGGCCATTATTCAGTAAGAGTTACTTGAACACAAGCGCTGAGATACTGTGACAGTGGATCTGATAACCAAGGTGGCTCCTAAGTAACTAAGGGTGGGTGGCGTGTACAGTGTGGTGAGGCTGGACAAGTGTGATTCAAGTCCCAGGTGAGAGAGTAAAAAATTTCATCACTCTACCCAGAATGGTGTGTAATTTAAAAGCTATGGATTGTTTATTTCTGGGATTTTCTATTTAATAATTTTGGGGCTATGGTTGACCATGGGCAATTGCAAACACAGATGGTGAAGCCAGGAGTAAGGAGGAGCCACTGGACGAAGCACTGGTCTAATACTTTCATTCATTTACTTCTCACAACTACCCCATGCAGTAGATACTAATGTTAAACACCCCTCCATCCCCCTTTTTTACACAGGAAACTAAGGCATTAAACAGCTAAAAACTTGCCCGAGGCCACCCAGCTGATAAACAGTGAGGCCATATTGGGTTGATGGGGGAAGGTTAGATTAAGAAGATCCTTGGTACTGGATGAAAATTGGGGGTGATAGTGGTTGGGGAGCTTTTCTCCATCCTTTAGCTTGCTTCCTGACCGCCTCTCAGTTGTTTTATTTTTAAACACCTCTGCTCAGATATTTAGAAGAAGGCAGGAAGCAAAATATATTGATGTTAGTTCTTTATGAACAATTTATCGGGCAAGGAAATAGAGACTGATTTTGCTGAAAGGAGATGCTTGGATGATGCACAGATTTCGAGGCAAGGCAGTGCTGGCCTAGTTTCTCATCAGCAGGAATTGTTGAAAGCCAAATGGAGTCCTTAAGCTCAGTAAAAGATGCTTCCTCAGGCTCACCGTGCAGATGAGTAATTTGTGGGGTCCATATCTCCTAAGAATCCACATGTTTGGAGAAGCAGAGGTCACAAGGCATGCCCACTGGAGGAAGTAGGACTTGTTTCTCTTTTTTGATATCCTTTCCCAAAAGATGAACTTCTCACATAAACTAACTTTGTCATCAAAGAGTACACCTCAGTGAGTGGAAGGAAACACATTTACAAGCTCAAATTAGAATAAAATCACTTCACAGAGGAAAGCCACAGGGAGTACCCTAAAAGTAAAGTCAGAAAAGATGTGATCTTTAGATAAAACTCTCCTGTTATTCTTTGCCAAACTTCCTTGTGGCATTTATAGGGGAAATGGCCTGTAACTGCTCCCTGATGCCATTGTTTGCCCAGGGCTACTGGCAAATATCTGCAACAATCTTCACACAAAAATTACTGCTCCCTTCTCCCCCCACAAAAGGGGGATTATTTTGAATGTGTTCATTTAAGGCAGGGAAGAAAGCTACATTTTCAGCAAAGCAAATAAGAGATTAAAATCATTAACCTTTAATTTCACTATATAGAGCCAGAGAGGAAAGCTCATGCACATTGAATAGCAGTTCAAAACCTTTAACATTTTGCCTCTGATTTTGTAATGGGTTTTGCATTTAAATGTTTTTAGAATCTCTCAAGGTACAAAAGTGCAAAGGTGAGGTTGGGAAAGAGATAACCCAGCAAAAGGATTGTCTTAGATCCTCCTCAAACAATAGCTTTATCTTTTTCAACTAAAGAAAAGTATTTCATTCTAACTACAAAGTTGCCAGTCAAATCACCATAGCAACACTCGCCTGCCAATTTTCCCAATAAGGAAAAGGCAAGGAGAGAAGCAGGTTAAGATTGTGCCGCCATTCCAGGTAAAAATGGGCAACCACCAGCGGATGGGCACTGTAGGCACGTTTCCCAATAGTGGGAAAGGGTTGGGTCGGGTATCCTGCGTCTCAGGGGATCAGTGGAACACCTTTGGAAGGTGGCTGTTCAGGTGGGAACATGCAGTGCGTGAGTAGTGGCTACTCACATCCCAATTGGCTGATTCAAGTAAATCGAGACTCAGTCACTGGTTCATTTGTGTGGGAAGAGGCACTACCACTGACAATGTAGGATCCAGCCTGGTTATCGGGAACCTTACAGATCATTTGGTCCGAGTGTCTGAGGGCTTTCAAAACTTACCTGGAAGTTTTTAAGTGTGAACATCCTTTCATTTTTCTAAGTAAAGGGTCCTTAGCTTCTATCAGATTCTCAAAAGCTTTAAGAGTCACTGGCCTAGTTGAGTCTCTCATTGCAGCCATGTGGACACTGAAGGAAATAATTTATCCAAAGTCACAGAACCACTGGGTGGTATATTTTTCTGTTTTATTCCTTTTCTTTTGCCATTTTAACCGCCTCTCCCATTATGAACCTCATCCTTAGTGAACAATCATTTTTCTTGGTACCATCAAACCCAGTAGGTAGCTGCCTTGGGCTGGTCAATTGTCAAGTGATTAATGATCATCAATAGGGCATCCATCACAGACGCTATATTCTGAAGGCTCCAAGGAATAGAAACAGTTCCATTCCCAGGGAGTTTATAATCTAATCCAGAGACAATACATCTAAAGATCAGTAGGAAGCCAGTGCAGACCAGCATATTTCAAGAGCTACATTTGAATGGGCCAATAAGAACGGACATCCTAGGGAAGGCCTATGAGGACCAGGAAGAACTTAAGTTAGATTTTGAATGGATTTGGGTTTGCAAAACTGAAAAGGAGTAGAGCATCTTCGGGGGGAGTGCAGACTGAAGCACCTAGAGCTCAGTGTATGATGTACGCATAGAAGATACTCAATAGTATAATACACACTTGGATGAACATATGCACATAGTAGGTATCCAGTAAAAGGTGCTTGAGCTGAACTGAAATAGCTGCAGAATTTGACCTTAGGAATGACAAGACCCTCTAAACCAGGGGGTGGCAACTTCAGCCAGCTGCCAGGTTTTGTAAATAAAGATTTACTGGAACACAACTATGTTTGTCTGTTTAGGTATTGTCTATAGCTGCTGTCCTGCTACAATGACAGAGCTGAATATTTGAGACAGAGATCAGATACCTGACAAAGCATAAAATATTTACTATCTGACCCTGTGAGAAAAAGGTTTACAACCCTTGGTCTGAAACAACAATCTTTAACCTTGTTTGTGACAGTTTGACAGTCTGAGAAAGCCTATGAAGCCCCTCTCAGAATAATATTTTTAAACGAATAAAATAAAATACATAGGATCACAATCTAGACCAGTTATATTGAAAACAATTAAAAATATATATATGATATACCAATATATGTACTTCCTTATTAATCCATTAATAATACCTAGCAATCAACTTAATAATTACAATGATTTTAAAGTAATGAGAAGCATAACTGGTAGTTTGAAATATGTGCAACAATTGTAATGGGATAAGAAAATAGCTATGATTCTAATGGTGACAAAGTCACAGGAATTGCTAATGCCACTGTGGTTTGTTGCCTACATTCATATTTGAAGAAAACGCTAAATTCCTGTTGGGGAAACTAAGGGTGCAATTTTTGTCTAACCAAAGTCCTTGAATTCGATCCATGGGCGTCTTGAGGATCTACAGGCTGCAGGATAAGCATCCTGCCTGGAAAAGGGACATGATCCCAAAGGTTATCCAGGGTGAAGCGAACAGGAGCGAGAGAAAACCTCATGCTCAGAAAAGCTTCCAGGTCTCTCCGTTATACAGGCTGGTTTTCTGCAGGATTTGCTCTACACTAGAATGTACTGCAGGAGAAAACGCAAAGCACTAAGAAGTCATCGTTTTTAAAAAATGTATTATTTGACCTTCAGCTCTCAGCCTTCTTTCTTTATTTACAAATTGGTTCAACCCAACCAAATGACAAACAGATGGATAGAATGGAGTAATAAACCCAGCTGGCATTTTGTCCCAGGCGGAGCAACAGAGGAGCACACACTTTCATTTACAGTTTACAAATGGCTCCCAATGCTGTTACACAAGAATTCAATTTATGTCAACTCCCATCAATCTGACCAGGGATTACATCAGGAATGCTCACGGTAGGAGGGACGGAAGCTTTAAAGGATCAATTTGCAGAACTGTTGGTCAGACTTCTGCAAAAACTTTCAGAATCGCCCTTCCATTGGAGCCTGAATGGATGAACTTGACAGCTACCCAAATTTCTGGGACCAGGCACCAGTCTGGAAGGTGCTTCTGAGATTTTCAACTTGGAAACTAGAGGTAAGAAAAAAGTACTCTTTGTGAAGCATCAGTTTTTAATATGAAATCTCAGCTGACATCTGAAGCAAACCCATTCTTGCTTATTTTTAATTCTACTGCTGGTGGTAAGGAAGGCTTATACTTAAAAAGCAAAACTTCCTAAACACTTTCTTAAGGGGCATTTTTCCCCCATTCTCCCCCAAATTAACTAATTGTATAAGAATGATTATTTAAATATTTTAGGTTCTATAGTTTTAGGGGCAGGAAAACCAACACAGTGCTCTAGCACGGTTAAATATCGCAGCCATTTGCCCAATTGCTGATCCACATTCTAGTAAAATGCTATGAAAAAAGTTGGCAATTCACATGCATATTATAACACAAGTTAGCACTCCATGTGAAATAAAATCACAATGGGACTTTCAAGTTAGTCTTACACATTTAGGTATTATTCGAAGCTTTACCACATGGCTGATGTCCCTTTTATGATAGGAACACAAAGGCAATAAAAAACATTGAGTCAGGGGGGATGGGAGGGAGATATGCTTGCAGACATGCTGGGGTTTTGTCTGCATTTTATTTCTGCAGTTGATCAGGTAGGATGTTGGTTGCTATTGTGGCCTCTAAAATTAGTGGTAAAAGATTCATTGAACCCCTGTGGCTAGTGTGGCAACACATTTCCATTCTCCACATGGCTCAGGGTAAGAAAAAGAACCAACATAAACAAAATCGGCCTTGAGCCACTCTTCAAAGTGTTGTACAGACATCATTTCACCTTCACAACCCTTCCGAGGTAGCCGCTATTATCATCCCTATCATATAGCTGAGGGAAAGAAGGCTCAGAGAGGTTAAGGGGATTGCACAAGGCCCCAGCTAGTTACTGGCATTCTCTAGATTCAGTTCCATGACTGCCTGTGTCCAAATGTTCGCCAGCACCTATCTGACGTGAGGTATGTTTACTCCGTGCTAGGTGCTGTATTCTAGGGTGAAGGCAGTCAGATGTTGCCCTCGTGTCATGGTGAGGCAGACAGACCCTGAATAAGTAATTAACTACAAGTGGATGAATGTTGCAAACAAATGCTGTAGATGTATTTATCCTAGTCTGAAGAAGGGGCAGAATCAGGGAAGACTTTCTGGAGGAAGTGATAATATGCAGGGGTCCTTAAGGATGAATGAGAGTTAGCTAGGTAAAGAGGTAAAAGAGCTATCCTGGCAGAGAATAGCAAGCATAAAGACTTTTGGCCAAGAAAGAACATGGCTATATAAAAGAGCAGAAAAGTCCTCTCACAAAAATCCATAAATAGGAGGGGTTTGCATGGATTAGGCACTTACTATGTGCCAGGCACTGTTCTGTGCATTTTATGTGCATCAACTCATTTAATCTCACAACAACCCTCTGAGGAAAGTAAATTGTTACCCCATTCTTCTGTCTGAAGCACAAAGAAGTGGCATACATAATTCACCTAAGATCGAATGGTTTCAAAGTGGACTAGAGAGTCGCGCTCCAGAGCCTGTACATGAATCATCAGTCCATACTGCCTCACCTTTGTCATGAGGGTAGAAAATTAGAGAAGTCAGACTTTAAAGGTCAAACTGTCCACCCTTATTTTATATGAAAGGAAGCTGAGAATTGAAAATCAAGCCACTTGTCCCCAAGGATCAGAGGCCAGCTCAGACCTTGTCTTCTGATTCCACATTTGGACAAACTTAAACCTGAGAGATGAAACCAAGAATCAGGCTGTTAAGTCTCAATTCTGAATGAGAAACATCTTTAACTTTCATAGGCTGTGACATTGACCATGAGTCATCACGTCATCCCTTAAAACTATCCGAGGGAAATCCATAACCCGTTCAGCTTCCATTCTGAAGCCGAGGCTTGATCTTCATTTCAGTCATAGCCTTTGCAAGGTCACGTCTTGTGAGGAAACTAATCAAGCTCATTTGTTAACTTGTAAGTTAAGGAAGAGTTTACGATGGGATGGAAAGACAGATGACTTTTGACAAAAATGTCAATTTGTGAATAATTTTCAAAACCCACCCAAGTGTGCATGACCTCGAGATTCTCAAGCGAAAGTCAGCTTAGGAGCAGCCCTGTGTGAAGATGAATTTTGCAGGTCTTATATTATGGAAGGCGTTTGCAAGGGACCAAAGAATGATTTAGGCAGAAAGGCGTGAAAGGGAAAAGAAACATCGCTCTTTCTCGTTTATTAGTATAAGTGTCTTGGGCTGAGATTTAGAGATCAGCATTTCTTGACCTGTGTCCCTAAAACACACAGATAAATATTTTGAACTTTAACCTGCACCCAAAATACGCCAGTGGTGAACTTTTTATTGAAAACAGCCATTGAAAGCTTTAATCTATGCTTTTCAGCGACTGACAGTGCAAGGCTCTGATGCAATTTTAACCAATCAGATCACACTACAAAAAAGCTATAGGTAAGTTAAACAAAAACTACTTTACACTTTTAACCAACCTGATAGCATGCATGGAGCACAGCACCCCACTTGGAATATCAGAGGTGAGGAATATTTTTCCAGGCCTTTGATTTTCAATGCTACCATAGTATATAAATTTTGCTTATGAGAAAGGCACTCACTCTGGGGAAATTCTTAGGCAGAAAGAAGAAAGTTTCTCAGATATTTATAGCCAAAATATTTCAAACCATAGGTAGCTATATTTATGCTTGGTTCTTATTTTAATAAACACTAAGCATTGCTTGCCCACAAAGACATTTTCGGTATCACTTTAGAAAAGAAATATTCTCTTTCACCACAAATGCACATGTTTCTTTTTTCTGTTTTAAAAAAAAGCAGGTAGAAATTTTGCAAACATGGTAAAATATGTTACCGCCTGCAGGCTTACTTAGAATGTGCCTCTCCAAATCTTTTCTACACTGATTAAAAATTAAAAATCTACTGTTAGCAAGGAAGATAATGAGTAACCCCAGGCCAACTTTGGGGGAAGTAGAAGCAAAGATGAGGAACACAAATGTGCTTGGTCCTAAGCCCATGACTCAAGAGAGCATCATAAATACATAATGTCCCCCTGAACGTCGTTAAAACTAGCAGATAAGCAGCCAGTACCCTATACCCTGCTCTAGTGCAATTTCTCAGGTTAATCTTTTATTAGCCAGTGAAGTATTTTGTTTAGTTTTGTTTTTTAAGACTATTTCCTAACAATGCCTTTGATATCATTATCCTCGTTGAATAAGAACAGTTGATGCATAAGTGTCTAGGAAGATAGAGAGAGGGCTGGAGCCTAATCTTCCAAGACAGACTTAGATAGGAACTTCACATTCAGATGGCTGAAATCTGAGGATAACCTCTGGCCGTAAACTGATTTCTACAATTTCCCAGCCTTGACTTGCCAAAGGCCTGCCTCTTGGATACGACAAGAAACTTTTGGCTCACACGGGGACTTGTCACAGATGTTTCCATACACAGGAGGTATTTGGGCAAAAGAAATCCAATCTTAAACATTACACAAACCTCTCTGGAAAAAAACAGAATAACTGAAGACCCCCAAAGCTGTTCACACTAATTGCAATTTCTGGTTTAGAGCCCCAGGAAAGTTCTCTCTAAACACATATCCTCAGGCGCTCACCTGTAATGGGATAGACTCAGAGATGTTTACAAATGAATGTGGGGGTTTATTTTGCAGCCAAACAGTAAATGCCACAACAAGCTGAGAAGAGAAACCTTTCTTTCTGGAAGGACAGCAAACAGTAGCCTAACATGAGGCTTCCCATTTTCTCAGCCAGCAGGGCACTGGGCAGGCGGAATCCACGCTTCCATTTCTGAAGACGGATCACGGACCATGACGAATGTGGGATTTCATAGAACAAGCACTGGGCTGGATGTCAAGAGACGTTAGTTCTGATTTTAATTCTGTCCCCACCCAGTCATTTTACTATGGCAAAGCAACGGAAGCAACCGAGTCTCAATTTCTTTCTTTGTAAAAGGGAAGTAGTGGTATGGTGGGAAGGAAACAAACACATATTGAATGTCTACTGTGTATAAACAGTATGTGAAATCTATGACCAAGGACCCTGCAATGAGGGGTCACACTTACATGATATTACAGATGAGGAAATGGAGGTTCTGAGATAAAATCACTTAACCAAAGATACACATTCTGGAAGAGATAATAGAGGCCAAATTCCTAGTACAAAGCTGGCTTTCCCCATCCTATCACGTTCCACTTGGAGATCCAAGATGTGTAAGTATTCTAAATTTGAAGCTAGCTTTCCAGGATAGAGTGAAGGTATACTTGTAAATATAAATATAAAAATATATGCAAGTTTGTTAGAATGGTGTATAATTTAAATACCCATAAGAACTTGGGGTCTGAGCCCCTCAAATGTTAGAGACAGCTATGAATGTTAAAATGCATTTTTGCTGGAGAGGAATTATCCTTATTAAATGTAGGTACAGAGCAGCCACAGATACCTGATACTTTTGTAAGTTTTTAATGTCTACAAAGCTGTGTCTCATATGTAATGTCACTTGAGTCTCCCAACCACACACTATAAGGTTGGAAGGGGTTATCACCCATGTTTTGCAGGTAAGGTCATTGTAGTCAGTGCCTCTGGGGTCTGTGTCACCTCCCCTGTCCCACTTCTGATTGCAGCAGCAGTGGTGTTGTGGGGAGTTCCAGGTGAGCTCAGACCCACCTTATATGACCAGCATCCAACCTCAAGAATGTGCTGTGCTCCCTCTCCCAGAACTCCCCGCCCCCCTTCATCCACATTCCAGCAGGGCCTGCAAGGGTGGGAATGCTACCCCTGGGGAAACCCTGAATCAACACAGGAGGACAGAAGCCACTGGGCAGAGGGCTCCTGTCTTTCTGATAGGCAAATTCAAAAGGACTTCTGTGCACTTCAGAGAAATCGCAGTGGAGCCAAGCGCCTGTGGAAGCCCCTGTTGTCTATAGGAGTGACTTAGTAACACACCCTCATATGTTCTCCTTCCTTGACTCGCTTTCCTCACTTCTCATTCCTGTTTCTAAACAAAATAATCTACTTGCACCCAAGTCCTTGTCTCAGGCTTTGCTTTGAGAAGGCCAGACTATAAGAGGCCCTGAGACTTCAGAGGGGAGGGGACTCGCAGAGCCACCGCCCCCGGTTCTGCTGGCTCTTCATCCAGTGAATCTCTTTTATCATCTACGTTCAGTTGTGCACGCAGGTTACGAAACTAACTTCTACTTTTTAACAATAAAACAAGCTCAAAAAATACATGATTTACCACAAAATGAATAATAAACAACTAGTTTTGCTGGACGTTACACAGGTGATCTGCTAGGTTACCATAAAAACAAAACAAAACAAAAAAAACCTTTGCATTTTTCAAAAATTTGAAGTATTACATTTTGCTTTGCTGGTGTCAGACAAGTAAATTAGAAATGTACAGTTTCACCCCAAGTTATACAGATGAGAAAGCTGGAGTTTCAGGGCTTTCCAGTGTTATACTTTTAACTATGATTGGAACCAAAATTAGACTCTTTTCTACTCCAGGAACACTCCAGGCTTTCTCTACCAAATCTGTTCAAAGTCAGGATTATAGATTATCCTCAATGAAGAGAACTGGCCTGGAGCTTTATGATAAGACACTTTTTTTTTTAATGTTCCTCCCTTTTCCATTAATTGCACCATAGTTTTCACCTCTTGACCTCTCAGTCCATGTACTTCAGGTCTAACTGACCCACCAGCCCTCACTTCCCAAGCCAGAATATGACATCCACTGACCAATTAGTACATTCTCCTCTCTGGCCACAGTGATTGGCTCAGAGAATGGACAAAGACCCAAGCCCGGCCAATTGGAGTGAGTGTGTATTGAGACTTTGATGAGAAATAGCTCCTGTTTTTCAGTTGGGAGCTGAACCAGTAGGCTGCAAGTCTTTAGTGCCTGGTGGTCATCTTGCCATCACCCAGGAAGAGCTTGACTGAAAATGAAGCCAATAAAAGCGAAAGCACAGCACAGAGATGGGTGGAGACAGACTACTGATACGACACAGATCTAGTCTTCCCCAAATTTGGATTTGCCACTGAACTTGACAGTCGCAGGAGCTAATACATGACTGCTTCATCTTTTTTCAGGCTTCTGCCACTTGGGATTCAACAAGTCCTTCCTGGAACAGGCTCTGCACTCAAGCATTAAAGAGACCCAATGCAGTGCGTCTCTGAAGAAACAAATAACTGTTTCCCACTCCCAAGGAATAAGCTAGGAGGGCCAAGAAGCAGAAGCTAATCAAACCAGAGCGCCTCAGGGACGAGGTTCCGAATAAGCCTCTTTATGAATCCACAAAGCAGCAAGCCTCAGACAAACCCCATCACCGTTAGTGCAGTGAACTTGAACTCCACAAACATTGTTTTCATCAGCTAGGTGCTTCAATTCAAAATCCAACCGTAGCTACAGTTCAGAGGAAGAACCTTAGAGCGGGAGTTCGGTTTGCCCATTTTTCTTCCTTTTGCTTAAAATTAAATAGCAGCATGGAGAATCATGTTTTTACATTTGTGAGCTCTTAGAAAAGCTTCTGATCATTTTTCTACCCTCTGCTAAGCTGAATAACAAGAACTAGAGAGGCAGCTGAGAGAGAGAAAGAGAGAGAGAGAGAGAGAGAGAGAGATGCTGAAACCAAAACCAAGAAACTTGCCCTCGGCAATACGGATGCATAGGAAACAATGAATTGTACTTATTTTTAAAAGGTTTCCCCACCTCCCTCCAGAAAAGTTACCATTAGATCTATCAGATATAATGTTTCAAAGGCAGAGAGACAAGTCTTAAGTTTGTAAGGCAGGCAGGTTTTTTGGGCAAGGGCGCCTCAGGTGTTTTCAGAGCCTAGCCCAATCTCTGGCTGTGGAAGGGAAATGGGTGAGTGGGGACAAGTTTACCAGATGGCCCCCCTGAGGAGGAGTGGGGACAGGTGCTGGCCCAAGGCTAAAGTATATACATAGGCCTCCAAGCCTTTGTCATTTCTTAAATACACATGCTGTGCAGACCACCATGCTCCCTCTAGTCATCCATCTAGTCGGCCATCGTGTTAGGAATGCCTGAGGGCATTACCTTTGGCATTTGGATGGGACACACAGACTCACCTGATGAATTCCACAGAATAGTTCTGAATAAGGGAGCTTCCTTCACTCTCTCCAGGTTTCCAAGATAGGGCCACCTCGGACTCAGAAACCACAGTGACGTGTGGCTGTTGGGGTGCTGCTGGAGGCAGACAGGAATCTAGGCAGGGCAGAAAACAACTAGTTGGCTTATGGTCTTTGCTGCTGGAGAGGTTTAATATATTAAAAAATTGTGCTTCCTACAACCTAAACATGTCTATTCAAAACAGCCTCAAAATCCAAACCAACCAACCAAACAAAGATAATCAAAACTGGATTCATCATATAGGGCTTGAGTCAATGAGAGCCAGTCTTCCCTTCTTCCCCTAGCCCCACTGGTTGAAAATCCAACTAAATTATGTTTAGACCATTAAGCCCAGAACACACAATGGTGCATGTACCCTTTCAAACTTTCAATCACACTCCCACCTCCTAACAACTATTCATCTTTGTTTGCATGTCAGAATTGTTATTTACCTACAAGGGAAATTAAGTGTTTAGCCACTTACTTTCAGTGTGTGGGTATGTGTGTGTGTGTGTGTGTGTGTGTGTGTGTGTTGTTTCCCCTGATCATCAGAATACATACCAATGGTAGGACATTGGGAAATGCTCTGATGTGTAAAGACATAGGAGTCACCCATGATCCTCTCATCACAAGGTAACTGCTGTTACTATTTTTATATCCAGACTTTCATATCTCTCAGCCTTTGTTTATACTATTGCTTCTACCAGAAACATTTTCCGTGCCTTCTCTCCCTAGCAAAAGACCTGTGCAGGTTTCAAAATTTGAACTAAAGATATGTTTCTTCCAGAAACTCTCCCTGAACCCCAAGGCGGAGGAAGTGCTCCCTCCCGAGTGCTCCAGGGCCCATGGTGCAGACACACTGGAGCTACCTGCTTTTCATTTGCATCTCCCTCCACAATGCGCGGCTTGTGAGCAATGATGCATGACCAAAGCATCATTTGTCCCCCCGATGTCCAGCACGATGCCACCTCAGTGAGCCTTTGTTGGAATCCTTTGGCCTATAAACCTCTCCTCGCATTCCCCTTCCTCACCTTCTTCATTCCCACTCACCATCAGATCTCCAATTAGCAGTCATCTCCTCAGGAAATTCTCACCTCACCTCTACATCGGGTCTTCCTTGGTACATCCTTACAGCCCTGTAAGTAGCGCTTATCACAACCTGTGACTACATATTAACTAGATAATGTCTCAACCCACCCCCACTAAGTTCTGAGAGGGCAGAAGCTGTGTTCTGTTCACCACTAAATTCCAGAGCCTAGTACAGTGCCTGGCACCTAGTAGATCCTTATTGGTCTATACTAAAAGAAGCAATGAATGAAGAACACCCGTCACTTCCTATTATTAATGAATTGAACCCATTTTACCTTGGGGCAAAGTGGTAACGTGTCGAGGATTGCTAAACCGCCCTTTGCCCGTCAGGCTGTAAGCTGCTACGCTCACTCGATATTCAGTGCCTGGTTTCAAATGTCCGATCACTTGCTCCTGTCAATGACAAACAAGAAGTGCATCAATGATCAGAAGTTCTTTTGGGGCAAAGCAGACAATTTCCATGACAGCTGCATCTTGAGGTCCCTGTGAAATTGCTTGGGACAGAGATTGTTTTGCTTTCTCTAAGATTGAACAAGTTTTAAAATTTGGAAAGGGGAAAACAACCACGACATATTTCCCAAGACTAGAGAATTACTCTTTATGGGGACCTGTACCATGAGTGACTAAGGACAGAGAGGATGTATAGTGTGGATACACTCGACAAAGGGGCGATTCATGTGCAGGCGGGACAGAGCAGGATGGCAGGCAATTCCATCACACTTACCCAGGATGGCGCGCAATGTAAAACATATAAAATGTTTATTTCTGGAATTTTCCATTTCATATTTTCAGACCTTGTTTGACCGTAGGTAACAAAACCATGGAGAGCGAAACCTTGGCTAGGGAAGACTGCTTGGGTAAGCTCAGCCATCTACTACTACTCAGCCTCTAGCACCACCTTCAGATGACAGCTCTGATCTGCCTCCTGAGGTCCAGATGTGGGTTTGTGATGGCCTCATGGCCATCTCTACTCAACAACTGCCATGCAACTCAGATTCAATGTAGCCAAAGCTTAACTCCTCCCACCAAAAACAAAACAAAAAATCGCTTCATCTCTCGTGCTCTTTCCTCTCATTACCCAAACCAGAAATTCTTGACACTTCCTCTCCTTGTTCACTCCCCTTCTGTAACCTCTGTCCAATCAGTTACCAATATTGACCAGTACTCTGTCACATCACATGAATCTCTTTATGTCATTTCATCCTCACAGACATTTAAAGCCAAGTCCGCATAACTATGACATTGGGCCCTGATTCTTGCTGCCGCCAGTACTGCCTGCATCTCCAGTGTAGACGTCACACTTCTAGAGCGACTTACGTTCCTAAACACCGAAGCTGACCATGTCACTCCCCACTTTAAAACCCCCTTAGACGAGCATGTTTGTGTCCCCCTGTTTATCCTTCCAACATCATCCTGTGCCTCCTCCCTTCCTTGTGTTCTATATTCCAGTCATACTTAAGAACTTGGCAGGGCTCAAATTTATGCCATTCGCTTCCTTGCCTCTGGGCCTTTGAACCTGCTGCTCCCTCCACGTGAAACGCCCTTTGCCCCACTCTTCCCCGGCTTCCTCCTGCTTGTCCTTCATGACTCACTTCAGCTGAGACATTACCTCATTTCTCTGACCCCCAGCCTCCAGTCTGGTTAGGCATCCCTCCTCTGTGCTTCCTGGTGTCCTCGGTGTCCCTCAGTCTTAACACCACTCACCTTATATTGTAATTGTCTGTTTATTTGTCACCTGCTCACCACCCCCTTGAGAGCAGGAAGCGAGTTCTGATTCCTCTGGCATCGCAAAGCTTTGTGGAGTACTACCAGACATGGAGCAAATGCCCAAGCAATGCTTTCTGATGAATGAATAGATGAACTAGTCAATGAACAAAAGGAAGAAATTAAACCATGATGTCCAATCTACGCAGATTACCTCATTAAGAACCAGCTCCTACTACTGGCCCCTCCATCTTGATTAAGCACCTTTGCCCCAGGCTCTGGAGGTAGTCATTCCAGATGCAGGGCTGACTTCCTCTGAGCCACCCACCCCCAGCCACCTCCATATGCCTGTCAGACCTGCTCCCTTCTCCCATCTCCTCTGAATCTTTACCTGCACCATTTCTACAGCCACCCGGAGAGTGTCTATGTCCAATCCTCCCCTCACTCTCCCACCCCCACTCTATCTTACATGCAGCTTCACAAGGGGTCTTTGCTGAACATATGGACCTGCTTTCACAGGCCCCCTCCTGCTCTAATTCCCTGCATCTGCGCATCCTAGTTCCACCATCTGTCCCCTGGTTTCATGGCAAGTTGGGTGGTGAAGAGACTGGGAGGTAGCAGGTGGACAAGACGCGGTTCTCACTTTTCTCTCGACGGCCCCTCCCAGCCTTTTCCCGTGGAAGCGGAAATACATTTGCTGTCACGGGCTTTTGCTTTAGGATTCTTTTTCCTGTGAATTCATTATGTTGTATGAAAGATGGGTGTAGTGATGTGGTTTCATAGATTATTACAGATATTAGCTATGAGCCAATACCCAAAACAGCCATCATTAGATCCTATGCATTGCTTCTCTGATCCAGGAACACGTATACCCTGGTTTAATTCTTCCTTCAGTCCTATGAGATAGGTATCACTCTTATTTTCATTTACAGAAAAGAAAAAGAAATCCCTGAAAAGTTAATAATTTGCTCAAGGACATATACTTATTAGGTGGCAAACGGGGCATTTGAAACCTACTTTGTTTGATTCCAAGGTCCAATTTCTAATTTAATAATACATGTATGAACAATAGTAGATATTTAAATCTACAAAGCATACTTATATCATAAACACTGAAGAACAGGTTATTATTTTATCTATAAACATGACAGTTTATATATACCAGAAATTTAAAAGTTATCACTGAAAATCAAGAGAAATTATACTTGTAAAAGCTCCTTATGTAGATTAACAAACAATTAAATTCTTTATTAGATATGGGAGATTAGCGCTACCTTTAGCCCAGGTATATTCTGAGAGGTAGAGGGTTACCCTCCCAGAAGCCAACTATTTCTAGTCTTTTTCTGTATCTTTCCTGTGCTGACAGCCTGGTAAGTTGGCATCCGGAGTGAGGTCTAGGGGGCTGAGTAGCTGGGGCCAGGCAAAGAAGAGTTGGATTCAGTAATTCAACCATCACTTCTTCCTTTGACATCACACCTCCCAAATGAAATCTTTCATTATATTGTGACTTCTGATAACCCTTGGATTCTTTAGTGAAATTCCATACAATCCACAAATCTTTATATTTTTGTCCTTAAATGTCTTATAACCACTATTTCAACCTTGCACTAAATACATAAAATGCTGAATATACTCTTTTAGAAGCAGAAAAGCCAAGTGTTTTGTTTTGTTGCCTTACAAAAGTTTAAAAACAAGTCAAAACGTTTCTCTCTCTTGTACTTTATTTCTACACAAGATGGTGAGAAACAGAGTGAGAGAAATTGCTTTCTTGGAGTAGAGGCCAGAGTGAATTCAATTCCCCTGGCTCCTCCCACACCTTTTATTTTCTTTGGCAAACTTGGGTGCTTTCCTGCAAAACAACCCTGCTTTGTGTTTGTCTAGCCCTTTCTGAAATGAAAAATCCCTTCTAAAAGTTGCTTCCTTTGTCTTCTCAACACCACACATGAATGTCATGCAATCAGAGAATTATATCTACAGAAGAGAAAAGCAAAGCTAGTTGATTCATCGAGCCCAAGGAGAAAGCTCAAACAACTTTGAACCAAGTGAGCTATTCCCCAGGAATCCTGCTTCCTTCACATAGTACCAGAAACAACAAACTTTCATCATACGATTAGTATAATAACACTTTGCATTTATATATCATTTTAAAATTTATGAAATCTTTGCACACCATTGTCACATTTAATCCACACAACAGTCCCAAGAGGTCAGTCTTATCATCCCTGTGTTACAGATGATGAAACAAAACCCAGAGAGTTCACATAATTACCCTTGGGGACAAGAACGGGTCTGGTTTCCTGCATAAAACACACCATAACTTAATATGCTTCCAACTGCCCGACTCCCACACATAGCATATCAAATTTTCAGGCTAATACTTGTTTTTCAGATGTCTAACTGCCGTTTCCACGTCTATGGTGCCAGTTTCATTCTTTCTATTCACAGTCTGTAATAGGATGACTCATTGTCCCCTCGTACCCATTCTCTCCTTTTTCATAAGAGAATCCCCATATTTCAGTTGTGACATGGCTTCTCCAAGACTATGCTTCCCAGCCTCCCTTGCATTTCGGTATGGCCATGTGACTAACTTCTGTCCAATAAGATGTGAGTAAAAATGCTGAGGACAATTTCTGAGTTATCCCTTAATAAGAAGGAATGTGTTCTGTTTCCTGTTTTCCTCATATATTGACTAGAATGTGGACGTGGCGGTGAGCCATTTTGGACCATGGGGGGTTGGCAGAACAATGAGATGGAAGGATCTTGGGTTTCTGACACAGGGAAGCCGCCAGACGAGTCCTAAACTAGTTATATCCTGATAGTTACATGAGGGAAACATGAATACACATCTTGTCAGAATCACTGTTATTTTGGGTTTTGGGACTGCTCCACGTTTATCCTAATTAATACTTGATCCAATGTACAAATACCTGGATAGCTATGTAAGAGGAGGCTCTGAAAAGATAGGACTATTCTTTACTGAATACCAATTCATTTTGCAATGATGAAACCATGCTGAATGGTTCTGAACGTAAATATCTGACCCTGATTGAAGACCTTACCTTTACTCCCTTCCATGCTGCATTTTCTCCTACTGCGGGAAACTCAGGTCATTTGTTTCCACAAATGAAGCTAGATGTTGTCTTGTTCACTAGGCCAGGCATGTAGCTATTATACTGTGAAGGCATCCAGTTAACATGGATGAGAGAAGGTATGAAGTAGAACAGTCCTGGGCTAGGAGCCAGGAGACCCACGTTCTGGGCCAAATCGCTGTGTCACTTAACTTCTCTAGGCCAAAGTTTCAACACTGAAATTCTACAGTTCTTCTTAAATAACCTTCACTGGTAGCTAGTAACCTTAGATTCAACTGTACAGTTGACTCTACAAGTCATGGCTGAGCCTCGGTTGCCTTAGTGGAAGTTGGGAATATCTAACATCATTAGACGGAAGGCACCAGAGAATAGAAAAGTGGTCATTTCCAAACATGCTTCTTCCAATGGCCCTGAAGAAGTCTGGGCAGGCCAGAGAGAATGGAGGAGTTAGAGGGATTTCCATTCCCTGAGGACACCGAAAGTTAGAGCATCTTCCAGGGTTTGGCAGGAGGGGCAGCACTGGCTTAGGGGCTGGACAAATCTTACTCATGTGGGTCTGTCCTGTGTATTGCATGAGAGTCAGCATCCCTGAAGCTTGTTTACTGAAATACCATTACATATTTCCATATGTCCTATAGGAGACAAAGAAACCCACAGTTGGGAACCATTACCAGCCAACCCCTTCATTTTACAGTCAAAGAGAGGTTTAGAGGGTTCAGTGACTTTGCCCAAGGCTACCCGTCCTCTGGTGACAGAGATGGGACCAGGTGCAAGTAGAATGGTCCTGGTTAAGTTTTCTCTCTCTGACCTTGGATAAGACTCCAATAGAACCACTGTTCTGGGTCAACCAGACCAGCGGACTCTAAAGCAGGGTGGTGGTGCATCCCCCTGGGTGAGCAAGACAATCTACTGAGATGCTGGGGGCAAACAGAAGAACTTTCCATTTCTGTTTTACCTCCTCCTTTAAAGTTTTGTGGGATTTTATAATGTACATAATACATTAGAGTAGCACATGTATACTTAATAAATTCAGACATACATATATACATATACAAAGGTCGGACAATTAAGTTCGTGAACTTGTTGCAATAATGTTGCTAACCTTTTTGATATCAGAGGAATTATTCATTATGAATTTGTACCAGCTGGACAAACAGTTCACCAAGTTGACTATTTGGAAGTGCTGAAAAGGCTGCGTGAAAAAGTTAGACGACCTGAACTTTTTGCCAACAATTCGTGGCTCTTGCATCATGACAATGCACCAGCTCACACAACACTATCTGTGAGGGAGATTTTAGCCAGTAAACAAATAACTGTATTGGAACATCCTCCCTACTCACCTGATCTGGCCCCCAATGACTTCTTTCTTTACCCAAAGATAAAGGACATATTGAAAGGATGACATTCAGGACATCAAGGGTAATACGATGACAGCTCTGATGGCCATTCCAAAAAAAAAAAGTTCCAAAATTGCTTTCAAGGGTGGACTAGTTGCTGATGTCAGTGCATAGCTTCCCAAGGGGAGTACTTCAAAAGTGACCATAGTGATATTCAGCAATGAGGTATGTAGCACGTTTTGTAGGATGAGTTCGCAAACTTAATTGTCAGACCTGTATGTACATGTTTAAATATTTTTCAACTGACAGTATGCATGATCAAAAAGTATGAAGACCACCAGTTTAAACATCCTTTTCTATTTCTAACTCTAAAAAAATTTACCAAATTGCCCTGATTTGTTTTGCTATTTATTTTTCCAGGATGAAATTTGTAGGTTGTTCTTCCAAGAAAAATATAGGTGTCAAGTCCTAACCAAATCAGAAGTCTCTATATAAGCAGATTATCAACGATGCATCAGAATTCCATATAATCAGCCAAGTGATTTTGGTCATTTCATCACTTAAATCAGACTAACCATTTGTCAACCCAATCTTTTGTTTGACATTTAATCCAGAAAATCCATCAACCAGTTTTAGGGGACCCAGTTCAGTCTTATTGAGAAGGTCTGGAATGGTTAGAGGAAGTAAGGAAAGGAGAAGGAGACGGGGGTGGAAAAAAACCTACCTCTACAGTGGTGTTCACTTGTTTAAATATTTTCTCTCTTTTCTATCTTTTTCACCTAGTTTTGGAACACCGCTTAAACTATTTCAGCATTTAAAAACATTCCTCTTAAACTTACTCTGCCTTGGGAGATGAAGCAGCACATACAAGAATAAATGTGGCTTCTTTCTAAATTATTAACAATTCACCCGGTATGCTGTACAGACCTGCTTACACTAAACCAAAGAAGCATCTTCACTGGGTCTTCATCAGTGCTAGGGAGATGCAAGAAAATCAACACATGGATGAAAAGAGACCTTCTGAATCCTGGATTGGGGCAAGAGTTGAACTTTTTCTAAAGCACACTTACAAAAATCACCTGATGATCTGATTGTCCCTGGAAAGGAGGAAAACAAACAAACAACACCATGAAGAGGAAAATAAAACTTGCTAGAGTAAAACGAATCCTTCTGCTATGCACAGCCAAGGGCAGCGAGCCCACATCTTCACAGTGTGAACTGTGACCTCTCACGCAGTCTTGCTCCATGCCAGATGTGGTGCTGGGGGCTCTGCGACCATGACTTCATTTAATGCCCACCACATCTTTATGCTACAGGATGATATGATAAAAGACAGAGGTTCCCAAACTTTCTGTTCATGGCACCTTTAGGGTCTCAGTAATATTTTTACAGCACCTCTAATCCAAAAAAATAAATAAATAAAAGCCCAACAGTTCCATTTATTCAGTTCCATTTAGTTATACCTAAATGACTCAGTAATACTAGTTCACACAGATGTTGCTGTTTCCTTTGCAAAGTTCAAACACTCCATCGTGCCCCTGGGAGTTGGCTGCAGAGCCCCAGAGCACCCTGGCACACAGTTTGGAGCCAAAGATACACTCTCGATGATGTAGACCCCATCCGAATCCCTGTTTTGTCAATGGGGGAACCGAGACCCGGGAAAGTGACCCAGCCGGCTGGTTGTAATACAGGATTTGGAATGCAAGTCAGAATCCAGAGCCCACTCTGCTATAGCAGACCCCTCCCCTCCCATCTTCCTGGCTCACTGACCACATCTAATCATTATATCCTCTCTCCATGACGACTATTCTGTGTGTACCTCCTCCCACCCCCACCCAAACACACAGCACGCGGGCAGATATGCACACACATGCTCATTCTCCTGGTTCAAACCATTCCTTACCATGTGAATACCCCTCCCTCACCTCTGCCTTTCCAGAAATTGCCCTGCTTCAGTTCTCAGTCCCAAATTTTACCTCTTGACCACTTGTTCCTACACTAACCTCTCCCTCTTCAAAACCTCTGTCTGTCTGTTAAGCAGCATGCTAACGACACCTGGTCTCATGTTGCTCCCTAGTTGTTTAATTGGCGTGACTGTGGTTTTTCCAGTAAGACTGAAAGCTGCCCAAGAACAGGGGCTCTGTGGTTTCTTGTGCTGGGTGTGCAGCGCCAACTATGGAAGTTACTTGAAATCAGCAAAGTAGTCAAATGCTATCATTTGATAGTATACTCTAATGCCAGGCTGTGATTAACAGAGAGAATGTATTGGGTCGTCAGGAAAGTCATGATGTATTTTTCTGTTTTTCAATGCAAAAAATGTGTCGTGACTTTCCCGACGACCCAATATTTAACATGAAGGCAATGACCATCAGGAATGATAATTGACATCTCTATGGTTTCGTTCTAGTTTACCAAAGGCTTTCACATACACAATTTTACTTGGCACTCACAAAAGTGTAATTGTTATACCCTTCTCATGGGAGAAAGGTGAGGTTTAGACAGGTAAGTGACTGCAGCCAAAGTTACCCAACCTGCAAGTGGAGGAAGGAGATCTGGGAGCCCAGGGTGCCGGCCTCTCTTCTGGCCCGCTGTTCTATGTTTGCACTTAAGTGGCCTTCCCAGAGATGCCAGCGTCTCAGGTTCATGTGATGGGGCAGAATCTCGATTTCAGAAGCACTGTCCAGACTCCAAGACAACTGAAACCAGCATGTGCACCCCCTGCCTGGACTGTGTTCCAGGCAGAGCAGTGAGCCACAGCCACTGCAGGACAGGAGGCTGGTGGCTGGAGACACTGCTGAGGACACTGCCAGCCCTTTGGTGGGGTCCAGGGTCTTGCTGAAAGTTCTGGTGCTACTGAGGGGAGATGGAACCCCAGCTAGTGGTTTCCTAGGTGGGGACAACCCAACTTCCCCCCTAGGATAAAATGAACCACAGGATTGGGGCTGAAAGCTTCTGAGACTCATGAGGGGTGCTTAGGCAAAAGTCTGAAATTAAAAGCATAGCAGGCTACGTACACACGAGCTGAAAATGCGAAGCTCTTCTTTTTGAGTCATGAGGGCTTTGGTAAAATGAGCCCCAGCAGGGCTCAGAAGTCAGTCCGCCCTGGGTTTACAGTCCACTCCATTACTTGCTAATGCATGGTCAGGTGAACGTCATTTCACTTCTCTGAGTCTCAGCATCCTTGTCAGTGAAATGAGGTCATAGGATAGTTATGAAGATTAAATGGAAAAGCAAATGGAAAGCATGAGAGATAAAGCCTGGCAGGTAACAGATGCTCAGTAAGGGATAGATAGCTACTTATCATGGATGACAAATAGGTTTCCATGTACTGCGCCTAGCAGGCATGTATTAAATGGGCGTTACGAACATAACCGCCACCACCATTATAGCAGCATTCTGGTCACTAATGCTAACTCCTTGCCGAGCAACCCAAAAGGCTTTAACCCGTAGGACAACTGTAGTAGAATGGGGGAAGGAGGGAGAAAGTGAAAGGAAAGAAAACAGAACATGCCTAAGGCAGAAAAATTCACCCAGGGAGGCCTTGACAGGAAACAGAAAAGAAATAGATGAAGGGCCAACAATTAGTTAGTGTAAGGACAGAGTGCCGGGCTCGAGAAGAAAAGCAAACAACCTGGATCCTTTGAATGTACACTTCAAATCACATCATTTTCTTTTGCATTGTGTCTCCAGGCAGCTGGGAAGATACAAACGTGTACTCTTTATTTGTAAAGCTTTATTGGGGTTTCAAAAAAAATTAGAGGTGAATGTTATGAAGAAAAGAAGAGGAGAAACAGCTATAAGGTGGCTGTTTTCTCACATGATAAATAGGGTGGGTTGAATCTAGGATAAAAGCTCTGATGCCAGAACTGGTTCTTCCAAAGGCTGCCTTTCTGGAGATATAGACGCACATGAAGCTCATTTGTAATTTCTCAAGGACTGTACAATGTTAATTATGATCATTACATATCCAGCAGCACACGCACCCCATATTAGAAATCCTTCTGAATATCGCTGAAATGCCAACCACGGATGAGCTTTGAGGGGCTGCCAGGATGGAGATACTCACAGTGGCTGAGGTGTTGTGGCTGAGCGGCACGCTATGGGACTGCTCCTGCAGGGACTTATCTACGCCGACCTCAGAGTAAAAAACCTGGGAAAGACGCAGACGCCGGAGTGAGAGCAGGGCTGGGACTTCTCCACCAGATGAAGGGCCCGGGCTTCTAAGTCACTCACCCTTGCAGTGGGTTCTGAGGTGCCCTGCCTCCTCTCATATACACTAGTTCTGTGAAAACAAACATCAGACACACCTGCCCAGGGTCACAAGCTTGTAAGCCTGCAGAGGCCAGGAGGAAGTTATGCGTCAGTGAGGTGTGATGCACAGGGTTGGACCCAGCTCCCGCTGTTTTGCTCAAAAGCATGACTCTCAGGTAATCTTTCATTTTCCTACTTTTGACAGGACATGAGTCCAGAAGCACATTTCTCTACTTTAAGAAGACAAAAGCACAAGGCCATTGATAAATGACTGCTCTCCCTTGGTGAAAGGGTGGCAGTAGGGGATGGTGGGTCTAGGGTGTCATGGGGCATGGAGGGGCTTACATCCCATCTAAGTGGACAGCTCAGCACCAGGCGACTTGGTACCCCAAAGTGATGCAGGCCCCGTGCAGCCAGCTCTCCCCATATTCCCAGGGATTCCAGAACTTTAAATACTTATCTGAAGTCTCCTGACTTAAAAAAATAAAATAAAAAAATAAAAAATAAAGTTGTTCAAAGAAAACATTTTGATGAACTTCAATCAATCCAATTTTGTGACCTCTGATAGGTAGGAATGCATTCTTTCGTTCCGCCTTCACTTTGCCTGTCCACCCCTTTACTTGAATTCAGATTTTACCTTGTTTTGTGCTTATTGACAACATTCTACCATGACTCCCTATTATTACCCATGTTTCTGCTTTAGTCTCCAAACTCAGCTGTAGGCAATTGGATACAGGAGCCATGTCTTCTACTTAGTTTCGATTTTCCCATCCCTGAACAGAGTAAGGGCTGGGTGAATCCTAGCTGACTTTCAAGTCACTTTCAAACACCCTTGAAAGGAAACCATTTCCTCTGGCTTCATGGAGGGAGAATGGGGCAGTTATTAGCAGGGGAGGGCTGATACAAAGAGGCCATATCTAGGAGGGGCAAAGATGGGAAGGACATGTAGTTACCCTAAAACACTCACTACAGAAATCCCTGTGCCCAGGTACTCACAGTATACCCGATGATGGGGCGCCCAGGATGCCTTGGCATGTTCCACTGGATGCTGAAAGCTGTACAGTTCAATGTGTCCACCGTGATATGGAGAGGAGACCCCATCTTGCCTGTTTTGTTGGTGCCAAAACAAAAGAGATTGTGTTAGAAGCTCCATGCATCCTACCTTGGGTATACTTACGTGTGTGTGTGTGTGTGTGTGTGTGTGTCCTTTTTTTCTTTTTCTTAATTGTTATGTTCCTTATATATATTTACAATTTTAAACCCTGGATTCCCTAGGATAGTTCTGATTGTAAAGCATGTCCCACAATTGTTCCCTTGGATTCCTCATCCTACTGGAAGCTAGAGGGGCATCACCACAGGACATGAAGGTGCAGAGAATGGCCCAGGCCAGGTCTTACAACGTCTAGGGGAAGAATGAAGGGCCATGACAGGGACCTGGCTTCACGTCTTCGTGAAGATTCTAAACTAGAGCTGGCAGGGAAGCCCAGTGCTCTGAGCACGCCGCTTTCACACAGACTTACATGTCTCCACATACTGATTGGAAGATGTTTTTCTTTCTCAAAATAACTAACATTTATACGATGCTATAATTATTGTTATTGTTTTAATTTTCAGATCATTTTAAAGGAAATAAATTGGGGGAAATATTTGCAAGCCATATACCTGCTAAGGCATTCATACCTAATATATAAAGGAACTCATACAACCCAATAGCAAATTACAAATAATTCAATTTAAAAATGGGCACAGAATCTAAATAGACTTTTTTTTCCAAAGAAGACATACAAATGGCCAGCAGGTACATAAAAAAGATGCTCAACATCACTAATCATCATGAAAATGCACATCAAAACCACAATGAGACAGCACCTCACCCCTGTTAGAATGGCAATTATCAAAAAGACATGAGATAACAAGTACTAATAAGGATGTAGAGAAAAGAGGACCCTTGTGAACTGTTAGTAGGAATGTAAGTTGGTGCACCCACTATGGAAAACTATGTGGCATTTCCTTAAAAAATTAAAAACAGAACTACCATATGATCCAGCAATCCCATTTCTGGGTATTTATCCAAAGAAAACGAAAACACTACCTCTAAAAGATATCTGTATACCCATTTTCATTTCAGCATTATTCACAATAACCAAGATACGGAAAACAACCTAAATGTCCATCAATAGATAAATGGGTAAATGGATAAGATGTAGTACATGTCTACAATGGAATATTATTCAGCCAAAAAAAAGAAGAAGGAAATCCTGCTATTTGCAGCAACATGGATAAAACCTGAGGGCATTATGCTAAATGAAATCAGGTAGACAGAGACAAACAAATACTGTATGATTTCACTTATATGTAAGAATCTACAAATAGCCAATCTCATAGAAATAGAGAGTAGATTGGTAGTTTTGGGGGTGGGGGAGGAGAAGAATGGGAGAAAGTAGTCAAAGGGTACAAGCGTCCAGTTATAAGGTGAGTAAGTTCTGGGGATCTATACTGTATTATACTGGAAGGTTGCTAAGATGTTAAAAGTTCTCACCACACACACAACACACAAATGGACAATGGTGAGGTATTAACTGACCTTATTGTAGTCTTCATTTTGCAATATATTACACGTATTGAATCGTCATGTAAAACACCTTAAATTTACACAATGTATATGTCAATTATACCTAAATAAAGCTGAAAATTAATTAACTAATGTGTGTGGGGTGAGAAATAAAAAACCAGCTAGAACTCCCTGCTCCGTTCCACTTCCCCTTCTTCCTCTCTTCCAAAAGTAACAACCATTTGGCATTACTGTGTCTCACCCCCGATGAATTTACATACTCTAATTTTAGCTGCACATTTTTAAAAGTTTACTGGAAACAACCTGTTAATGGGTAAAGGAATGGATAAACTGTGGTGTATCTATACAACACACCACTACCTTTCGCATGTGAACACTTATTTGTTTAATAAGAGACACCTATCTGAAGAAAGAGAGAGAGATGCCGATGAAGACCTTTGTAAATATTAAAGCATTACTCAAATATTAGCCAGCTTCTGATCTTCCCCTCATGGACGGCATAGCAGTCATCATTCTTTGGTTCCTAAATCCACTGCCACTTGTCCACATGCCTTTCAGTCTCTAAAATTTCATTGTTGCCATCTTCTGTCTGTTTTCATTTGTCCTGCTGATTAATGCTCTTTCCTCCAATTTACAAGCATTTTAGTGGGTTTTTTAAGGGACCGGTAGTAAATGTTTGTTCAATCCATCATGTTGCACCAGAAGTCAATTAATCCTCATAACAATGTGAGGTGGCGGGGAAGACATAATTCCCACTTTACAGATGAAGAAGCTGAGGTCTGGAGTCAGTTTGTGTAAGATCTTCTCAATGGGACAGAAGGCAGAGACAGTGAGAAACAAGGTGCTGATGGTCTTGCTCTTCCCACTCCTTAACACTGGCACTCTTGGTGGTTCTGCCCAACCTCCTCTTCTCAGCTCCCACCATGCCCTCTTTCAGGATGATCTGATCCCTGCCAGTTGCTCTGATCCCTACATATATGCTGGCAGCTCCCTAATCTATTTCTCCAGCCCAAGCCTTCTTTCAGAAGGGCAGGCCTATGTACCCAACTGCCAAGTGGCCCAAGATGTCACGCAGGCCCCTCAAAGTCAACATGTTAAAACTGGATTCGTCATCTTTCTCTTCAACCTGAACCCCTCCAGCAACCCCTGCCCTTGTAAATGGCATCACCAATCACCATGGCTCCTAGAAACCTGGAAGTGACCCTCAGCATCAAATTAGTCATGAGGTATATATATTCTTCCATGCATGGAGGACTCAGAATCCTCTTCAACCCAGCACCTGGAGCAACATTACCAACTGTTCAGAGCTGTGCATGCAGTGTAATGATTTGTCATTTGTCAAGACCTCCCCAAGGGTTTCTCTGGTCTTTCTGGATCTTAAGAGAGTTTCCTTCCCGCAGCTTCCTTAGTCTGCACCCTCCACTGGAGAATGTATGTTAGTCAACTAAATGAAACTTTTTTTTTTCTTCTGCAAAGCAGTTGAATGCAACATGAAGGTTGTTGGGGCCATAGGATTGGTGGTTTTAGGAGGGGTGTATGAATGGCCATCTGGTTGGAAGGAAGCACCAGAGGCCTAGTCTCAAGGCACATGTGCATGGCGAGCACAGCGTTTCTCTCCTTGTGTGTTTGTTTGAATTGTCCTTGTGGGTAGGGCAGGTCTCCAGCTGGTGGCTGTGTGAAGCTGTGTTGGCAAAGCAGACATACCGCTTATGCACAGATTGTATGATTACTGGCATATATATATATATATATATATATATATATATATATATATGGAGGAGGGTAGGCTAAAGGCAGGAGTCAGCCACCCAGTACTCCCCGATCCCAGAAACCAGTAGGAGAAGTCATTACACATGGCCTGAAAATCAGCTTAGGAGACAAGGAGACATCGATAGGTGGTCCAAACTTGGGTGAGCTAATCAAAGTAATTTTTTTTAAAAGATTTTATTGGGGAATTGGGGGAGGGGAACAGACAAGTTGCTGTCCTTTTGTTCTTCAGTCTAGTTGTGGAGGACGTCGCTTCACTGGCCAACTTCACATGTTGGTATGATCATTGCATTCTTCCTGGGTGAGGCAGTCGCTCGCCAGCTGCTCATGGCAGCCCACTGCAGTCCCACTACAGCCTACGCCATCGCCGGCGACTCACGGCAGCCCAGGTCCAGGTCGAGCTGTTGTTCACCATCTTAGCTGTAGAGGGCGCAGTGTCACTGGCCCACATGTGGGATCCGAACCGGGGCCCTGCTGCTCAGAGCTGGCATCCCAAGCCAACTCTTAACCAACGCCACTCGACCGGCCCCAAAGTAATTCTTAAACCTCTTCCAGCTATCCCAGTGAAAGATAAGAGTGGAAAAATTTTCCTCACATCTCTACAATTTCTGAGTCATCAGAAGAAAGTCTAATCTTTGGATAAGACAAGTCAAGCCGCAGCTATACTTTCCAAAAACTCAATGAAGCAAAAACATTTTGATAAAGATTATAATACTGAGGTCTTCTGGGGTTTAATTTATTATAATATAATATAAAAACATACTAGTGCTCCCTCAATATTTTAAAAAAATTAAGTAGTAGGCCACTTACATTGGACTAAATGAGATATAAGCAGTTAAATAGAAAAATTGCACTCATATTTAACCAACAATGGCTACAATGACAAAAAACATATTACATAATAAAAAACTAGTTTTGAAGAATAGCAGCCTTTAAAACTAGTATAATGCAGACCTATCAAGATGGCACAGTAGGTAAACACTGTTCTTACCTTCTCTCACACCACATCAAAATTATAACTAAGGAAACAACCATCATTGAGAATTGCCTGAAGTTTTGCTGAACTATAGCCCTACAATGAAGGACATCCAGAAGAAGCCACCTCAAGACTGGTAGGAAAGGCAGAGATGCAGAATGGGCTGGTCCCATACCCGAGTCTGACCATTAAAAATCAGAAGGGATATCTCGGCTGTGGAGGTCCCCACCAGAGAAGTGAGGGGTCCCAGTGCTGCACTAGGCTCCCCAACCCAGGGTTCCAGTGCCAGAGAGAAAAATCCCCATAATTTCTCACTGTAAAAATCAGCATAAATTGTGGCTGACTGGGATGGAGGACAGCTACACTCTGAGGTGTTCCTCTTGGAGGGTCCGCCAACAGACTTACTCGCTGATGGACTCACTCACTCTGAGCTCCAGCACTGGGGCAGCAGCTAGAAAGGCAAAAGGGACATATGAGGAGGAACTGAGTTACCTGGCTTCAGGGTGAGGGGCGGAGGGGCAGCTTTCTCCCGGAAGGAGGAGCTGTCAGAAGCCGTCGTTTCTTTGTTGAGCCCTCTCCCTCCCTGTGTGCAGACAGGTGGCTGCCATACCTGAGCCTCCATCAAGTGGGCTGACACCATTCATTCACCACACCCTGGTGATTCCGATACTGCGCCCCACCCAAATTTCTGGCACACCCAACTGCTTTCAGTAGCTTTTTCATACAAACTGCCTGCCTTGGCTGATGCTGCAGACTTTCTTAGAGTCTCTCAAAGAGTCACAAAACCCAAACAAGCAGCATTTGGTGTTGCATGTCCCATAACTCTGGCTGAGCAGCCCTAAGCCCAGCACTAGTGACAGCCAGCCTTGGTTCATGGCTTGGCCTCTTAAGGCACCTCCAAGACCAACACAGGTGGAGGCTATCTATGGATTGCTTTGTGGCTCATACAAGGTGACCCTGGGCAGGGCACAGGCTGCAGCTGAACTTGGCCTGCAGTGGGTCTCCTCCCAGATCGCTCTGGGGCTGGCATATCCAGTGGCCATCTTTGAACTGAGCTGGCACATCACCCAGCGACTTCCAAGGACAACACACCCAAAGGTCACACTGGGCTGGGACCAGAGTCCTGCTAAAGCAAATCCTGCTCCATAGGATTAGTCCCTGCACAACAGCTCCTTCACTGTAGTCAAGGCCAGTCCTCACAACTAGTCCCCAAGGGTCAATCCCTTACGCTGACATGCAAAGAGCAACGAAGTCACAACTACAAGAAAAAGCTAAAGGAGTTCATCACCACCAAGCCAGTATTACAAGGAATCTTAAAGGGACTCCTTTAAGATGAAGAAAAAAAGAAGAAAAACATAAAAAATATGAATAACAAAATGGCAATAACTACATATCTATCAACAATTACTTTAAATGTAAATGAATTAAATGCTCCAATCAAAAGACACAGAGAGCTGAATGGATAAGACAATAAGACCCATACATATGCTGCCTACAAGAGACTTCCTTTAAATCAAAAGACATACACAGACTGAAAATAAAAGGGATGAAAAAATTTATTTCATGAAAATGGGGGGAAAAGAAAAAAGCTGGAGTAGCAATACTTATACCAGATAAAACAGACTTTAAAACGAAGGCTATAACAAGAGACAAAGAATGACCCAGTAATCCCAAAACGCTACTTGGAGGGTATTTGTTCATCGATATGTTCATTGCAGCATTGCCTACAATAGCCAAGATATGAAGGCAACCTGGGTGTCCCTGAATGAATGAATGAATGGATAAAGAAGGGGTGGTACACATATACAATGGAATATTACTCAGCCATTAGAATGAATGAAATCCTGCTATCTGCGACAACATGGATGGACCTAGAGGGTATTGTGCTGAGTGTAGTTAAGTTAGACAGTGAAAGACAAATGTCGTATGGTTCCACTTATAAGTGGAATCTAAAAAGCACAATAAATAAACAAATAAAACAGAAACAAATTCATAGATAAAAAGAACATTTTGATGGTTGCCAGTTGGGAGAGGGGTTAGGGGTAGGCGAGAAAGGGGAAATGATTAAGAAGTACAAATTGGTTGTTACACAGTAGTCCTGGGGATGTATAGTATAAGGAATATAGTCAATAATATTGTAATAATTATGTATGGAGTCAGATGGGAGGGGGGTTGGGGAGGGTGAAAAAGGCAAAGGGATTAAGAAATACTAATTGGAAGTTACAAAAATAGTCAATGGGATGTAATAATGATACGTAGTACCAGGTGGGTACTAAACTAGTTAGGGGGATCACTTCTTAAATTATATAAATGTCTAATTACTATGCTGTACCCCTGCTGTAATATAGCCAATAATATTGTGATAGTGTGGTATAGTGTCACATGGTTGCTGGACTTATGGTGATCACTTCTTTAGGTATATAAATGCTGAATAACTATGATGTACACCTGAAACTAATATAATATTGTATGTTAGCTATATTTTAATAAAAATCTTTTTAAAAACTAGTATAATGCATTTATACAATATACCCTGAAGCTGTATTCTTGTAAGCTAAACGCTATACTTAAGAGATAAATAAATAAAAAGTGTGTTTCCTTGCCATGAGGGAGCTGTATTCTTGGGCTTTCTTCTTTAGAGGGCTTTCAAACCTGTACTCGAATTAGGTTTTTGCATGAGAAATTTCTGAATAATTAGGTCAACTTCTTATGGTAATTTTGTTTCTTAATACTTCAACTTCCTGAGCAAAATTCATCTCTGATTCAATTTGTTTTGTGATCCAATTCATAAAAACGCTTCAAAATGAAAATAAAAATATCATCTGTGACAGAAATACATTGCTAGCTTTTCAGTTATTTGATTTTCACAGAATGAACCAAGCTATATTCACTGATGCAATGAGAAGTGCCCAGAGTAACTAAAAATAATCAGGAAACTCTGAATAGGAAAAAAACACACCTTATTTCCATATTTTTGAAGTTGCTCCAACTATTACTACTAAAGCAGCACTACAAATCTACCAGTAGGGCCACTTTCAAGGTGATGCCTTCAAGGTAGCAGTAAAAATGTGGGTTGAGGACACAGAACAGTATTCTAGTTACCTGGGGATTCAAGAAATTCTCAGATACCAAGGCACAGCATGAAGTACAGTAATACTCTGGTTTACGAGTATAATTCGTTCTGGAAATCAACTATTCGTATTTTAAGACATCTCTCGTTTACCATGTTAAACTGTATTAGAAATGTTTGCTTGTCTTGTGGAACACTCGCAAACCATGTTATTCGCAATCCAAGGTTTTACTGTACTTCCCAAAGCCCTGCCAGCTTCTCTTGCGGGGCAAGGGGGTAGCGTTCACATCCCAATCGTCCTTCCCTTTGAAGTCCACCACTCCAGCATGTGATTCCAGAATGAATTCACCATTTCAGGCCAACCCCTCCCCATGGCAGGAGTGTGGCATCCCAGGACAAGAAGACATACCTACTGAGAGTCCAGGACCCCTCTACCTTAGATCACTCCCTGAGTACCCAAGACCCCAGATTCCCTGCCCAGAAAGTCTTGAGCCTGTTTCCTGCTCCTTGGTGGCCTCTTCCCTGGGTCTGTCCTTCTGAGGGTGGACTGTGCTGTGGAAGGTGCACCTTCAGGCTGGAGTGGTGGCCAATGAATTGCTGTTTGCCAACATGGGCGGCAGACAGAGCTAGGATTGCAGGCTAAGGTGTCTGCATGCGTACAAGGGAGCACCCTTCATGGAAGGACAGAGTGAGGGGTGGGCCAGACCAGGGTTCAGGGGCCAGTTCTCAACATGTTGGCTCTTTTCAAAGTGGAAATTCAAGGGGTCTGAGAAATCCAAATTTGAAGTTGGTCTTCCAGGTCATTATGAAAGTACCTTTGTCAGGGTAGAAGGAGAGAAAATATTGCATCTAATAGTTTGTTAACTTATCGAATGAATTGTAAGCTTTAAACAAATGATTTTGTGGGCATCTGTTTGAACTCTCCAGGTGGTCTTGATGTGCACCTGCTCTTGACTGAGCACCACTGTGAGTCCCATTTTTCCAGGTGATCTCATTCAATCCCACTGTGTCCCAGGCACCTGCCAAATGTACCTTTTCAAGTAACTTAGGCATATCTAATTGGTCTTCTGAGTCTTGATGGCTCACACACACCGCAAACTCCAAATGTTCCAGACTGAAACCATTGCCTTTGGCCTCCAAATCTCTCCCATGTTCCCCATAGTCTGAAACATGGGAACAGCTTTAATTCCTCTTTCTCTTATGTTCTAGATGCAACTCTCCATGTTGCCCCCATAGAACGTAAGTTCCAAGAGGGCAGGGACTTTTGTATTCACCTTTATCCTTCACCCCTAAAAAAGTGTCTGGCATGTAGTAGGCATCCCATAAATATTTGCTTTCTGATTAAATGGCTGACTGAATAAATCCCTATTTCCTTCTAGCACTACTGCCATGGCCTTAGCTCAGCCTCCTAAGCAAAAACATTCTCAAAGTAGCCCCACTCCTGAGTTTGCTCTTCCAGGTGCCTGAAGTACCTCAAGGACCACTAGCAAAAAATCTCGGGGGCAAGAATGAGTCATTTCTCCACCACTAGACCTCTGTCTTGGTTGGGACCAGAGGCCATTTACTTCAGCTCAGAGACCTGCTGAGCCCTGGCTCAGGCAGTCATGCCCAGTCTGCGGTCTAAGGAGAATGCTTCCTACCTGAGACCCCTGGGGGTTGGGGGTCTGCTGCAGGAAACAGGGCTACCTTCCCAAAGAAGGCATAGAAGAGACACTGGGGAAGAGCCAAAGAAATATCTGTTTCCTAATACAAATTCTGCCCATCCCATGGGCCTGAAGCCACAACCATGTAAGAGGTCCTTGTAAGGGCTAGAAATGATGATGTCTCCCACCAGCCTCCTGTAAAGTTCTCGGGGAACATGGCCTGGTCTCACAGAAGGCAGCCCTTCCTATCCTGCCTCAGGCTCACTGCTAGGTGAGAAACCTTTTCAGATTATTGTGACTAAAACGAACGTCCTTATGTGGAAAAAGACAATCACCATTAGAACACCACAGTGATCATTGTTGCAGGTAAAATCCATGAGTGAATGCAAACTTTAGTGGGGGAAGCTTTGATAAATAGAATATTTGCATAGCTCAAAATATCTCATCAAACATATTTACTAATTACTGTGGTGATTTTAACACATGTCCACGCATTCTTTGATTTTTTTTCCTCTAGGAGGTGGAGCTCAACTTCTCCCTCTTTGAGTGTGGTCTAGATTTAGTGATCCACTTCTAGTAAATAAATAGAGTATGAAAATGGACAAATGGTAATATTAGTGGAGAAACTGCCAGACATCACTTTAACCAAGTGATCAAGATTAACATCACCTGTGAGAAGCCACGTTGCTGTCATTTGTCCCCTGATTTGATAAGATGGAAGGATATTTCACCAGTCTGGTGTTCCTGCTAAAAATGCACAGCCCCAGTCTAATTATTAGAAAATATTAGACAAGCCCAAAGCAGATTACACTCTACAAAATAATTTATCAATATTCATCAAAAATGTCAAATCATGAAAGACTGAGAATCTGCCACAGATTGAATGACACTAAGAAGACATGACAGCAAAATTCAATGTGATTAGATCCTGGAATAGAAGAAAAGACATTCGTGGAAAAATTGATAAAATTTGAAAAAGTACTATCCTTTAGTTAATAGCATGTACCAACATTAATATCTTAGTTTTGATAAATGTACCGTGCAACGTAAGATGTTAACATTTAGGGGAAGCTGAATTGTGGAAACTCTAAATTATTACCACAACTCTTCTATATATCTAAAATTAATCCAAAAGTAAAACTACTGAAAAAAACAAAAGTGGATCCCTCCTTTTTTAAAATCATAATCCCAGAAGGAGACCCTCTTCTCCCAGGTAGGGCTCCTTTCACCAGGCAAGGCTGTCTCCCTCCTGGAGCCCAACTGTCCCAAGCCTGAAAATCAACCCCAGAAAGCTGACATCAACCCTCACTGCCCACTGGCAGCAAGCGACTCAGCAGCCATCATAACTCATTGGTGAAAGGCGTTCTCGCTCTTGTATTCTCATAGTCAAGTTTCTCTTCTGTTTCTTCCTACCAACACCGGCCTCCACACCATACAGCAGCACATCTGGTGGTGGGTTTCCAGGCTGCACTTGACTTAGGAAGCAGCTTTCCCTTCTTCCTTCTGCTGGGCTGGAATCTGGCCTCTGCAATTATCAGGATGGCAGCAAGAAGCATTTTACCAAACCTTCACCTGTGGTTCCTCCCTGGCAAAGCCACTGGGTTAGCAGAAAGTGAAGCTTAATGATCAATAAGCTGAATAAGCTTGTTTGTAACCACAAAATGCTTAAAATTTCTTATCCTTCAGGGAACAGAGATTCATAGTCATTTAAAAATAGAAACAAAAATAAATGCTAGAAACTTTAAAGATGGTAGGTTTATAGTTTTGGCATGTGAATTTGCTAAGGATGATAACAGCTATAATTGATTGACCACCATCTCAAAGCTTGGCACACTCTTCAACATTTTACAAAGAGAGTCTATTTCATCACCCCTGTTTGGACAAATAGGAAAAAGAGTCCTCTTTCTGGCAGATACAGCCCCCAGGCCAGGCACAAGGCTTAGAGAGAGGCTGGAATTTGCACTCCAGGCAATTGCACCCTCAATCACTCATAAATATAAATAAGGTAATCTCTGGCTGGATTCCTGATTTCTACAACTCTTGGCTGCACACAACTGGCCCTATGTTATGTAAGTTACTATTTCTAAGTCTATCAACAGCTCTGCAAGAAAGGTGTCATTATACCCATTTTTTAAATGAGGGAACTGAGGATAGACAATTATTGACATGTTCAACATCTTAGAAAACGGAGTAGCCAGGATTTGACAGTAGGCCTCTCTGACTCCAAAATAAAAGTTTGCAATTACTTCCAGGGCCATATGATGGGAGAACCGCTGGAATGTTGACGGGAACAAACAGATTTACTACACGGCACAGTCATTGCTGGCAAAATTGTATCAACTGCATTTCCTTCTTATTCTGCCTCTTGGACCAAAGCAGCAAACCTTCCCTCACCCTCCACATTTTCTTAGTAGCATCTTAAATGGTAACATAAGAAAATGGGGAAATTTTATTTCCCCAGATTTGGGTTGAGGGGAAAACTGACCTGGCAAGGTTATTCCCTCAGAGAGAAATACTGGGAGCCGCTGAATTAGACCCTATGTCTGAGGGAGGCTCAGGGGGTAGTAAGGGGCACGTTGTGGGAACATGGGCCCTGGAAGGCAAGAGAATGTAATGGAATTGAGCCTGTAAGGTGAGGGGGAGGATACCCATTATTCAATAAACATTGCCAAACTTACAAAAATGTGGAAATGGAGAATAACAACAGTGAAAACTTATTGATTGCTTATTATATGTCAGATATAGCTCTAAAGGATTTGGATGTATTAACTCAGCAATCCTCACAACTGTGTGAGGTAGACTCCGCGACTGTCCTCTTTTAGGGGTGAGAAGTCTGAGAAAGAGAGAGGCTAAATAGTGACTCCAAGGTGATAGGAACAGACCACGAACCGAGGACAACGCCTGAGCCTGGGAGGAAACACATGGAGCTTCCTGTCAAATGTAACCAACCAGCCAGGAACAGGGGACCCCCAAAGACATCTGGGCTGTACCAGTAATAAAGGCAAATAAAAATAAAAATAGCTGCTTTAATCACTTCCGTGCTCAAGTACTTTACCCATATTTTCTCATCTAATCTTTACAAAGAACCCCATTTTACAGATGAAGAAACTGAGGCTGAGAGAGATAAAATAACTTGCCCCAATCACACACTTCATAAATGGAGCTAGAAATCCAGGTCAGCTGGACCCCAGAAACGAAGACTTTCAATCACTAGGCTTTATAGTTCTCCCTTTTTTTTTTTAATTGGGAAATTGGGGGAATGGGAACAGACAAGTTGCTGTCCTTTTGTTCTTCAGTCTGGTTGTGGAGGACATCGCTTCACTGGCCCAAGTTGGCACCATCATTGCACTCTTCCCGGGCGAGGCAGATCAGTCGCCGGCTCTGGACAGCCACTCATGGCGGCTGCTGCCCATTCACGCTGGCTGCGACCACACACAGTAGCCCATGGCAACCCACTGCAGCAGGGGCTGCAGTCTACGCCATCTCCGGAGACTCAGGCAGCCCAGCTCCAGGTTGAGCTGTTGTTCAGCATCTTAGCTGTAGAGGGCAGTGTCACTGGCCCTCATATGTGGGATCTGAACCGGGGCCCTCTTGTGTCCCAAGCCACCTCTTAACCAACGCGCCACTCAGCCAGCCCTATAGTTCTCCCTCTTGCTGGAGATGATGCTGATATCCTTTGACCCTCTAATGCTTCTAGTTTCAGGTCATCTGTGCAGGCCTGTTCGGTTAGGAGCAATAAGGTCTTATGATTAATTAAGAAAGTTTAATAGCAGCATCTCACACATGGACTTTGAAAACATAAAATGGACTTAATACACGCTTGTGGATGACTAAAGGAAGGTCCAGTGTGGTGCTATAGCCTGTGAAGGGACAGAAGTTGCATAAACATTGACCATGCCTATCAGGACTTATGATTTCAAGAAGGAAAAGAGATAAACATGGCTGAAGCAATCAAAGATGAAGTTGTCTATTGTCCAGCACAGCAAATCATGCCAGAGGTAATAGAGAAGAGGAGCTGGGATCACTAAGGACTATGAAATCTAAGTTAGAAAATCAATACCTAGTAAATGAGATATGCAAAGGCACCTTAAAGAGACAGGATGCTAAGACTTGACTGAAGTACAAGGCTAGCAATCATGCTGGATGTTCCTCCATGGTGTCCTGGCTGGTATTCATCTTGATTGTTAATGCTCGTGTCATACCAGTTGTTAAATATTTTGACTCCTGCAATCAGCCAGGATAGGCTAGGTCATGTTGCCATAATAAATGACTCCCAAACTACAGTGGCTGACAACAATAAGGATTAATTTATCATGCATTCTACAAAATCACCAAGGGTGTGCTGCAACTCTCCTCCATGCTATCCCCACTGCGGGGCCCGGGCTAATGGAATAACCTTGATCAGGAGCCTGGTGAACAGGGTGTTGGCTCTTCAAGCTTCTTCCTACACTTGTCACTACCACTTACTTTCCTTGTCCAGAGCTAACAGTCACAGGGTCCCACCTGAGTTGAACCAGTACCTTTACAGATGAACATTAGCATCCTACAAAGATGTGAAGAAAGAGTCTATTTCTTGGTGGCAGAGTGGGGATTCATGTGGAATATAGAAAAATCAGAGCCAGAGAGGCAAACGACAGTGGTGACCACTTAGGCCCTGTCTAGGGGAGCAAATGCTGGCAGGCCTTTTAGGAACAGATCTACACATCACTGAGTATTTCCTTTCAGCAAATACCAATCACCCTGTGACGTATTCAGGGCCCCAAGATGAGCAAGGAGAACAAAACTATTAGGAACTTAGAGGTGTCTATTGCCCATATCCTCACATTCACATAATTGTTCTGGCTCTACTGGACTCTCTCTTGAAATAGTGGACTTAAAATACCCTTCAACTATAATTAAAACATCATGGTATTGGCATAGAAGTGAACAGGCAGATCAATAGAGAAAAATAGATAGCCCTAGAATGTATAAAAACTTAATTTATGATGAGAAAGGCATCTCGGATCAATGGGGAATGGAAGAATTATTCAACACATGACATTAGGATACTCGGTTAGCAAATTAGAAGAGAAAATCAATTTCTAACCTTAATTCATACTACACACCAGCATAACTTTAATTCCAGATGGATTAAAGCATTAGAGACATTTACATTTGTAAGCCGTAAAACAAGACTCTCCCCCACTCACCCCAGCATATTTACTTTTAAGTTTTTGTTAATAGAGCAAGTCATACACAAAATAAACAGATTACACATTTTTTTTTTTAGAAAACCATTTCTTCCTGTCAAAACAATAACCAAAGATAAAATATAGCCTGGGGACAAATATTTACAGACAGAAAAAGATTAATATCATTTAATATACAAAGAACTCATACGAAATACAACAGAAACATGTTATGGTTCATAGAGAAAAATAGGCAAAGGGCATGAGCAGACAAGTTATTAGAAAAGATAAAGTTTAAAAACATACACACAGAAAAATATTCAAAACACAAGAGTATTAAAGAAGTACAGCTTACTGCAACCCTGAGGATCACCGCTTACCTATAAATTAAAACAAGTTTTTTAAATGATAAAACCCAGTTCTACAAAAGATGTGTTTTTATATATTTTGATTGTAGTTTTATTTGATATAACTCTTTTTGGAAATAATTGAGCAACATATAAGGACCCTTAAATATACGGTAGTATGACCTAGTATTTGTACTTCTCACAATCTTTCCTAAAGAAATAATCTCAGATATGGGGGGAAAAATCTTATGCACAAGCACCTCAATATATTTATAATACTGAAAAATTAACAACAACATGAACTCAGGAAAGAACATTTAAGTAAAGTATAGTAACATATACGTAATCAATGGGCTATCGTTGAAATTATTAAAATGTTTACAGAGAGTTCCCAACCACATGGGGAACTGCTTATGTTAGGATGTTATATAAACAAGGCCATCTACCAAATGCATGCACATATAATACACAATTAGGCAGAGCAAAAACGCTGAAAAAATAAAAATCAGCAAAAGTTCATTGTGGTCAGCTCAGGGTGATTAGTTTTTCTTTCTGCTTTTCCACATACTTAAATTTTCTGTAAAGAGCAACATTCCTTTGATGAGAGATAAATAAGCATCTGAATGATGATAATAATTGAGTGGTGACAATGTCAGGTGCCACGCTGGAGCCCTTTACAAAATCAAGGCAGAAGCACCTACAACTAAAGGCAGAAGAAGAACATCTGACACATCCATCAGATGCCAAATAGGCTCGATTGATCTCATATATTATCCTGTCATTAGGTGTTATAATTATCCCTATTAAGCAGATAAGAACCTGAGGCACAGAGAGATTTGGGCGACTTTTCCAAAATCACACAGCTGATGAGTCTGTGATGGAGCCAAGATCTGAACCAAGACAGACAGGCTCCAAAGCCAGTGCTTGTAACTGTACAGCGATTTTTGCGTTTAACCATTGTAACAGCCTAGGGATACCATTTTATAGATGAGAAAACTGAGGCTTTGAGAATGTTAAGTGACTATGGTTACGGGGCTAGCAAGAAAGGAGCTTGTACATGAGCTCAGGCATGCTGACTCCAAAGCTCCGTCCCCGCTTCCTAACCACTGGACAAACTGCCTTGTTAAATAACTCGTACATACGCCTCTCATATTTTTCTCATTTTCCCACTGCGGCCTCCTTTTCTTTAGTTTAGAAAGTACCCTCTCAGTTGCTCAGGGTGTGGGTTGCCCAAGACCTTTAGGAGTCATCCCTTCCTTCTGTTTCTATGCCTTCATTGCATTCCTTTCTCAGCATTTGGAATTCTAGGCTTGACAATTTTGCTCCAAGTTCATGGTTTGATACAGCTCTTGTGTGTGGGGGGGGGGGGCAGGGGGGGTTGTAAACATACTAAACACACTACAACGTTTTGTGGATGTCTTTATTTCCATTCTTGCTTCCCTTAAAACAAAAAAATGCAACAACAACAAAATGACAGATGGCTGCTGTACACAAAATGTCATTAGGGACAAATCTATGGTTCCAAGTGGGAGAGAGGAAAGCAAGGGGCCAGGCAGAGAGAGGGTGGGGGCCGTAGGAAAGTAAACAAGGGGGAAATGCTGATCCCCCCATCTGGCTACCTCTGGAAAAGAGTCTCCCCAAAAAGCCATCATAAGGCTTTCTGACACAGAGGGACACCCTGAGAATATCATTCTTCAGTGGTTTTCCCATGTGAACAGTTCTTCATAAGGAGGAAAGAGTTTAATGGTCAAATTGGTTTAAATAGGGGCATGTCAGATAAAATGCCTCTAAGACTGAAATCTTAAAGAAGGTCAGTGTCACTGCATTTGCAACCTTGTGTTTCATTTGAAATGGTCAGGCTGGAAGAGTAGGTGATAATGGCCTTAAGTTTATGCTAAGACATCAGGGGAAAACGAATACATTTTTTTTTCTTTCTAGTGGTTACATTATAGAATTCAAACAAAGGGATACACAGAGGAGGAGGAAAAAGTATGATGAAGGCAAAAAGGAAGATTGAAATTGTGCAGGGGTGGGCAGTGGAACAGCATCGTATGAAAATCATTAAAGAGTAATTGTTAGCAGACACGTTGTGAGCCCTTATGTGTCACATGGGGTCTGAGTGATTTAACCTAGTACATACTATGTATAACTCGTTTCATCCTCAAACTAGCCCCATGCAGTACGTAGGTGTTACGATCATTCCCATTTCACAGATGAGGAAACTTTGGCAGAACATTGTACAGCTAGTAAGTGACGGCTGGGTTTGAGCTCCACTGTCTGACCCCAGAGTCCCACAGCTCATAACCACTCTGCTAATCTGAAGAGAGTGACCTCAGAGCAACACAGAGGCTTAAATAAATGGAGATAAGGCAAGAGCCAAGAGTTTGGGAACTTGGAGAAATAAGAGCTAGAAAGCATGTGGGAACGCAAATCTGTTAGAACACTTTGAAAGAATCAACTTTTGTTCTAGGGAAGAAATACCACCCTGCGTCCATGCTGTGGGTGTTCCTTACACACTTGGTTAACCCTGAGGCTCCAGACAGTATCAGACACTTGGAATTCTCCATTACGGCTTCTTTGAGGCAGCTCTGTCACGGCTGACGCTGCAGCCTGGCGTTATGTCTTGTGGTGGCAATTGGTGCTATTGTGTAGCATCGGGTTATTATCAATCATAAAGGTGAAAGGCAGGTTGGAGTTTACCTGCCCCCCCCAAAAATTGAATTTACTGTCTGGAAGTGGATGGTCTGTCCCCTCTTCCTGTTGTATCAGAGGAGTGAGAAGGATGAGCAAATGCAACCACGGGGCAGGGCTGAGAGATGAGCCTTCCCAGACCACCCTCCCTGCGGTGCAGCTGCAGCCTTCACATGTGTGATACGGCACACACACAGTGCGCGTGTCTCAAGGCTTCAGCGCACATTCCCAATACACACCCCGCTGCTGCCCAATACACACCTCGGTGGCTGTGCCCTTGTCAGTGTGGGGGTACACTGGGCTCAAATAAAGACAGAGGTAGGGAGAGGGCGGAGCAACCCACACCTCAGACTACTGGGGATGGAGCAAAATCTTGCTACTTTTTACCAGTCCGTTTCTTTTCTTTACTAATGTTAGTGACTGGCTTAATACCATCAACATGAACTGGGCTGCAGAAAAATGAAGTGCTTTTATCACTATTTGCTTGTCTCGACCCTGTCTATATTCCGTGGAGTGCTGGTAAAGGGTTTTTAAAGGCCCTAATTGGTAGCGCTTGCCAATTTCTTTGGTGTGAATACTCACACCATGGCCAATTTTGCGTTACCAATGTGATATCATTGCACACAAAGTTAAGATGTTGCAATAGTTCCACGGTATAAGTACCAGATGTAAATAATCTCACGAATGATAGACAATACAAAATTCAATGAACAATTAGAAAGTGATGAGTTTAGAGTACTTGGTTGTAAACTTATTTAACTTCTATATAATGGCTGTGTTTAACAGCTGGTTGGCAAAATTCCTGAAAATTTAACAACTGGCTCGTCTGAGCTGGTAGGACCCAGCGTCATCACACCATTGTCCTAATTCTATACGGCTACCACCACTGCAGTTGGATCCTAGGGGTCAAAGTCACCAGATACTGTTTGCACAGTGGATAATGCAGTGCCCAACCCAACAGAGCAAGCCCATAGGTAATATGCAAACCAGGCATATATATCTTGGTTTTTCCAGATTCTTTCTTCTCCCTCTTCTACCTGTCACCATGGTGAGGTAGGCCTGATAGGTACAAACATTTAAGAACTCTCTGACCCCTATTTCCTTCTCTGGAGTCAGTCTTCATCATCATCTTCATTATTGCTCCCCTTTTTTAAGCATCCACTCTATGTTCTGGGTTCTCATCACACTTTACTTTTAAACCTCGAAGAAACCCTATAAAGTAAGCATTAAATATCAGAGTTTTCGGATAAGGAAACTCGAGAGAGTTTAAAGAGCTTGCTTAAGGTCACATAACTAGCGAACTGCCAGAGCTAGGATTCTGACCCTGACCTGTCTCCTTCCGCTGCGCCAAGTCAACAAGCTTCCTTTCTCTTGGTGCCACCAGCCTTCAGCACATGGAGGGTCTCATGAGCAGAAGTCAGCCAGCTTTGCCAAGAGAAAAGAGAGAGTCGTGAAGGTGCTGAGAGGGGTCTCGCTGGCAGGCATCCCTGAGGATGGAATACAAGGGGCAGGATTGGGGCTAGCTGATTTTCAAACGTTAACCAGAGGTTTTGGCTGTGCTACTTCTATATAACATAGGCTACCCTTTTGCCTTTTGTTCAGCAGTGTGAGAAGGGAGAGGTTTTGAAAGGAACTGCTTGAAAAGGACATAGAAGGAGAAGTCTATTTATTCCTAAGGGGACAACTTTCTAATATTTTTTTCTGGGAAACTATTCCTTCCCACACAAAACTGTGGGGATGGAATAAATGGGTCTCCCCCCTCCCTCAAAACATGAGAGCAAATTGAGAACCAAGAGTCAGAGCGAATCAGAAAAATGTGAAGAGAGCAGTCAAAGTCAAAAGAGGCCCCGCCCCGCCCACAGGCCCCACTGGGCGACCAGGCCCGAGGGCAGCGTGACTCCGGGGGCCAAAAATACTAGAAAATCCTTACCAGTGAATTCACAGTGTCTTGTCCCTTGAATGTCTGAGCAGTTTGAAATATTTCCTTAGTTGGACAGCTGCTCAAAGAGAAGGATCTTTGCCAAGAGAATTACAGGCAAAGAGCAGCAAAAAGAACTACAATCAGCATTTTTTCATAGCCGCATGAGGAAGCAGAGCCTAACACAGACCCATAGACTGCTCCAGGTGCCAAGTGTAACAGATACGCAAACCAACCAACAAACAAATAGTAAAATATAGCTATCTTTTACTGAATAACAAACAACCCCAAAACTTAATAGTTTAAAATAACCTTATTGGGCCGCTGGATGGCTAAGTTGTTGAGAGTGCGCGTTCTGAGCAATAGGGTTGCCAGTTTGACTCCCACATGGGCCAGTGAGCTGCGCCCTCCACAACTAGATTGAAGACAATAACTTGAGCTGAGCTGCAGCTGAGCTGCTGGTGGGCGGCTGGATGGCTCAGTTGATTAGAGCACATGCTCTTAACAAGGTTGCATGGGGTGGCGAGCTGCGCCCTCCCCCGCAACTAGATTGAAAACAGCGACTGGACTTGGAGCTGAGCTGCGCCCTCCACAACTAAGATTGAGTGACAAAAACTTGACTTGGAGCTGATGTGTCTGGGAAAAAACACATTGTTCCCCAATAAAGCTTTATATATTTATATATGAAAAATATTCTCATATAATTACAAATGATAGCTTTATTATTCATCTGTTCTGGCCTGGGCTTGGTGAAAACACCTTGTCTCTGCTCCACACAGTGTCAGCTGGGTTGGCCCACCCAACCTGGTCTGGAGGACCTACTTCCGAGATGTCTTGTTCACATGGTGGTTCGCTGGTGCTGCTGTTGGCTAGGAGCCCAGCTGGTGTTGGTGACCCAGGGTCTTGGTACTTGGTCCTTGGTGTCAGCTGGGCTTATCAATTCTCCTACATGTGGCCTCTTCATGTGGTAGCTATACTGGGCTTCCCCACAACACGGTGCTCTTACAGCAGTTAGACTTCCCACATTCTGCTGGCTTTCCCCAAAGCTCCAAAACGCAAGGGCTTTCATCACTTCTTCAGACTGAGACCTGAAACTGGCTCAGCATCACTTCTTCTGCACTCTATTGGTTAAAGCAAATCACAGGGCTAGCCCAGATTCCGGGACAGGGGACTGTGAAGTGCGTGAATACCCACAGGGAGGCGTGGCTTACTGGGGACCGCTAATGTATTATAACAGACCACCACACGGTGATTTTTCTCACTGGTCTTAGGAATATCATATACTCAGCAGGGTAACTTCAGTGCATGTGTAAACAGAATAAATAAAACTAGAGTTGCACAAAAGCAAAAGAGCATGAATTTTAGAATAGCAACAACAGCAGCAACTGCAATTCAATGAAATATGGCTTTGAACTTTAGATACTGAACTTTAACAAGCAACACTGGGGAGGGGCTGCAGCATCCCTATGAGCCTAGAGTTGGCCCGGCCATCAGCAACCAGGACTTCAGCACAAGCCAAGAAGTCATCAGGCCTACAATGTGGGCTCTGCTGGGCCCATTGCCTTAGAATAGATATTTCCCAAGGGACTAAATGTTGAACTTAGATTTGTGGATTGACTAATAATTTGGTGTCCCATCAAAGTGATACTGTCTTTTTAAAAAATTGTGGTGATTTAAACAAGATTTCTGTTCACCAAGCTAGACTTTTACAAAACAAGTAATAATTTAGTAGGCTGCCCATCGATTTGAGTTCTAGGGACACCATGATGAACTAGCCAACACCAAAGATCTCTGCAAGTCAAACTGTTCTGATGACATCTCGACTCTGAGAACCATAATAACCATGCCCACCCACTCTCTGGTGATTACATGCTGCCTCTGTTGTCATTGTTGTCTGTTTGTATCCTCATCTTCCTTTGTAGAGTATCCATTATTTGATGTCGTGGACTGGGCAGTCATTTTCTTATCTTTTCTTTCATGTTTGCCATCTCTTTGCTCTACTTTTCAAAAGATTCACCAATTTTCTTTTTAATCCTTACAGTGAATTTTTAATTTCTGATATCATATTATTAAAATCCCAGAGCTCTTTTTCTGCCCTCTGGTTATTTCCTTTTATATACTATCCTGCTCATGTTTCATGGCTGCAGTAATATCTTATCTCTCTAGGGGTCTGAGTGAATACTTTTTTTCGATGTGTTTCTTTTACATTAAGTTTTTCTTCTCATCGTCCCTATTTCTTCCAAGTTGCTTGTTTGTTTTATAATTTTGATTTCTATCTTTCATGTTAGAGGCATTCGTTAGATGCTTAGAAAGCCTGGATTATCTGCTCATATTTAAATAGTCAGGAATAAAAACCTTAACACACTTGTGTGCGTTAGTTGGATTTCTTGACTGTGAACTTTACTGCAGCTGTTTCAAGAGTTTTCAATATCAATATCATTAGCTCTTTCCTCTTAAGCTGGTCCAATTCCAGAAAGGGATCCTCCAATATCCTACCTGCAGGAGGTCTGTCTGCCAACAATATGGGAGCTCAGAAGAAAGAAGACTATATGTATCAGCCAACATCCTGTGTATGTCTAGTTTTCAGTATGGTACCTATCAACCTCCATGTGTAATGGGTGCCTCCAGTTCTCAGAACTTTTGCTTTACCAGTCTTTTGGGAAGGGGGGTGGGGGATTGTCCAGCTATGCAGATGTTAGAGTTCAGGGACTCTACTTCTCAATCACACTTTCAACCAGTCTTCTTTATTTTAGCTTCCCCTTTGCCTCCTAGTTTCAGAAATATCTGGGGCTACCTCACTCTGAGAATTTATAAGATTTCAAGGTATAAATCTGATAGGCTCTTTTGAGTAGGAGTAAAAGTAGTTGTGTGTGTTTAACCTCCACCCACTGCCCAAAACATCTGAGCAGAAACCCAAATCAATATTCTTTACCTATATGATCAATATTTATTTAGAAGGACAGGCTGCTCACTTCCTGGGAGACCATGAGGAAAGGTGAGTGATCCACAGGCTTCAGCTTTCACTTGAATTGCCCAGCAATTCAGCTCTGGCCCCAGACTGACATAACTCACTCAGCAAACTTAGAAGCCCTGTAGATAACTGGGCTCATCTTCCCTACAGGGCCTTTCAAGGACTCTCTTGTTAACAAGCATTCCCCTTGAGTGTTTTATCCCGTCCACCCCATGCTAAAGTATCTTTACAAAAATGTATATTCTAATTATAAAGTCCTCTGTGTGAGGGGCATTCTGGTAACTACAATGATCTCCATCTTACATTGCTGGTGACATTTTTACTTCCCTGTGATATGTTAGCCCTCCTTAGGCAACCACTTGTCTGCCTCCCTCATTGATTCCTCATCGGTTGAGGACGAAAGAGAATGTCACAGTAGGGAAGAGCAGTTATACTTAGGAAATGTTTTGTTTTTTTCTTTTTAAGAAGTGCTTTCATGATATCCCAGAAGTGTTCTGGGTAAATCCCAGGGACTAGGGGTGTATTTTCTGTAATTCCACAAGTTGCAAGTACTTTTCTACCTATGCTGTGAAATGCAAATGGCAACCCCCCTGATCTTTCTTCACGAGCAGCTGTGAACACTAAGTTGGACGATACCTGCTAAGCTCTGGGATTTCAGGAGTCTAGAGAAGGAGCTCACTGTCGAATCAGGGCTATGAGGGCATGAGGACAGCTGGGTAGTAGCACGAGTAGAGATTACTAATGAAATCCGCACTTCAAGCATGTACAACCTGTTCAGAAAATCACCCTGGAGCTGAAATAACTAAGGCTTTGTCTTTTGCCAGGTGTGAGGGGAACTTTAGAAAAATCTATATCGTCCATTTCACAGTGATTTGAACATGGGGAGAAACAGCTTGTTTTTCAAGTGCTCTTTTCTATTCTCGGACACTTTAAAACAAATCTCTTAAAGAAACAGAGTCTGAAATTTGTAGGGTTTGAAGAAGTGCCTATGAACCGTTGAGGGAAAATGAACCCACAGATGAAAATAAAATTAATTTATATTTTAGAAGGGAGCAGGGAACTAATTTACTGGCTCCTTTTTTGTGTGTCAACATTTATTCTTTCATTGAATTTTTATAACAACCTTATAAGATACCCGTTATTATTGTTCCCATGATGCAGATGAGAAAATAAAAGCTCAGAGACTTGCCCAAGGTCACACAGCAGGATAGCAGACAAGCTAAAGTTTGAATGTCAACTTGGCCTGACTCCCAAGTTTATGCCAGGTCCATCACTGTTATGTCAGAGGAATCCTGGCTTGAGATCTTCTGTCTATATTATGAGGTCTACACGCCTAGTTGAGACTGATCTCTTTCTATCACAGGATTAAGCTGGACCTTTGGGGCTGTCAGGGGAGGGCAAGATTGGTGCCAACTGTATATCAGGCACTGAACAACTTGCCTGGCACAAGACACTGGGTTGATCTAGATATGGCTGATAACCAATTCTCCCCAAATTCACAGAATTTAATAAATGTAGATCCTCAAATATCTCTTTTCCTTCCCCTATCATCTTTTCCTTGTTCTCTACCTCTCTACCAATCCCTGCATGGTGCATTTCTACACCAGCAGTAATATTTTATTGGGTTTTCTAGGTGAACCCTAGCACAGAAAGATGTCATAATGATATTTAAAGGGCCTGAGCTATAAATCATTTAAACCTACTGTTATTCCTCCTATCTTAGAAAAAATTCTCCTGACTCTACTTTTCCTGGTAACTATCATCCATTTCTTTTCTCCCCTTTGCAGCAACACTCCCCAAAACTGCCATCAATATCCACTATCTCCTCTCCTCCCATTTTCCCTTAACCCACCACAGTAAGGTTTTTACCCTCACCATGTCACTGAAGGGCCTTTCTTCAAAGTCACCAATGCCCTCTGCTAAACCCAGTGGCACCTCCTTATTTGATCTAGCATTTGCCAGTTGATCCTTTGTCCTCCTGACACACTTTCTTCACTTGGCTCCCAGGGCACCATACTCTCCTCCCCTGTTTTTCCTAGTTTTATCTCACTCCCTCTCAGAAGCCTCTATTAGTTCCTCCTTATCTCTGACTTCTAAATGTTTCAGTACCTACACTCCTTCCCTTGCTGATCCCATCCACATTTGGCTTTAAACACCAACAATTTGCCCACAATCTCTCTTCTGGACTACAGACTCATATTCAACTGTTTTCCCGACACATGGTGTCTTAACAAGAATCTCACATCCAAAACAGAACTCCTAATCTTCCAACCACCATCAAACCTGCTTCACCCATCGTCTCCTTCATCTGAATTGACGTAAAGTCATTCTTCCTAATGGCTCCGGCTAAAAATCTTGGCGTCATTCTTGCCTCTTCTCTTTTACTCACATCCCACGTCCACTGCATCAGGAAATCCTGTTGGGTTTATCTTTGAAATATAGCCCTAATGCAAGCACTTCTTACCCCCTACGCTGCTATACCCTGGGCTGAGTCACCATCTTCTCTCTCTCCTAGATTACTGCAATTATCTCCTAACAGGTTTCCTGTTCCTATTTTTAAACTTCTAAAGTCTAGTCTCAACACAGCAACCAGAGTATTACTTCAAAAAGAAAACTCAACCAGGTTATCCTCTGCTCAAACTCCTGCGGTGGTTCCTCATTTCCTCAGCATAAATCTGACCTTCACCATCTTGCAAGATCTGACCCCCTATTGCAGCTCTGCTCTCTTCACCTCTCATCACTCAGCTCCAAATACCTTGGCTTCCTTGGTGCTCCTGGAACATGTCATGCACACTCCCACCCGAGGACATTTTTACTGGCTCTTCTTTATATTGCTAACTCCCTCACCTTCTTTAACTCTTTAACCTCAATGAGACCAACCTGATGGTCCTATTTAAAATTGCAACCCATCTCTGTCCCTGCCTAGCACCTCTTATCTTCCTGACTCTGCAGTGACTCTAATTTTTCCATGGCACTATTAATATATGTCTGTGTATTTATTTCCAAATTATTCTGTATTGTCTCTCTCTTCCCTCTAGAATATAAGCTCCATGACAGTAGAGATCTATGTCTGTTCCTGTTCACTGAGGCATCTCATGCACCTCAAACAGTGCCTGGCACATCACAAATGCTCCATAAATGCGTGTCAAGTGAACCCTGGCTAACACCTTGCTAGGAGACTGGCCATCAGAATTCACATGCTGTAGCCACGCCCCACTTCCATGTCTCACCACAGTGTCCTGGATTCTCCTGCAACTTGCTTCGCTTTAGCTTCTTTATGTAAGCTACATAGTACAAGGTGTGATCAAACAATATAGTGAATGTTTAAATAAAAAAAACTTATTACAGTAACAGGCACATTGCCATTGATCCTCCTCAAAATACTCCCCTTGCTTCGAACACACTTATCCCATCATTCTTGCCACTTTCCAAAGCAGTTCTGGAAGTCCTCTTTCATTGGTGTCTTTAGTTGCACTGTCGTGGCTGCCTCGATGTCCTGAATTGATTCAAAACATTTACCTTTCATGGTCATTTTGACTTTGGGAAGAGCCAGAAGTCGCACGGTGCCAGATCCAGTGAATAAGGTGGATGAGGACACACCGTAATGTTTTTATTTGACAGAAATTGCTGTACCAGAAGCAAGGTGTGACACGGAGCTTTTCTGTTGTGATGAGAAAATACAGTGAATGCTGCTGCCAAGTGCCACCCAACAGAAAGGCAGGGATCTTTAATACTGGAAGCAGCGCACTGAAACTTATTAACAGTGTGTGACAAGTTTCAACTTGTTTGGTGCAGTCTGGTGTGAGCTATGGTTGAGAGTTAAAGTGTGCTGTAAATCATCCTCCATCATGACAGACAGTGCTACATGTCACATATTGCTTCTGGTATATGGTAATTTCTGTCAAATAAAAACATTATGGTGTTTCCTCATCCACCTTATTCACTGGATCTGGCACCACATGACTTCTGGCTCTTTCTCAAAGTCAAAATGACCATGAAAGGTAAATGTTTTGAATTGATTCAGGACATCGAGACAGCCACGACAGCACAACTAGACACTCACGAAAAAGGACTTCCAGAACTGCTTCAGAAAATGGCAAGAACGATGGGATAAGTGTGTTTGAAGCGAGGGGGAGTATTTTGGGGGGATTAATGGCAATGTGTCTTTTACTGTAATAAATTTTTTAAAATTTAAATGTTCACCATATTGTTTGACTATATCTTGTACATAGGTGCTTCATTAAGTAAAGAATAACAGGTTGGCACGAGAACATAATAGAAAAATAATTATGTTTTTCACAGTAACGGGCACCTGAGGAAGTACCCATCTGGCCTGTGCTCAGGGATGGCACAATGTAGTGACCAAGAGCACCATCCTTGGACCATATCACCTGGGTTTATGACCTCCTGCTACAACCCACTAACTATAATCACTAAGGGGAATTTTCTTAACCTCTTTGTGCCTCAGTTTTCTCAACTGTCAAATGGGGATAACAGTTGTACCTATATCTAGCATTGTGTAAGGCTTCAGTTAGCTAATACAAGGTAAGAAGCTTAAAACAATGCTTAACATATAATGAACATTCAATAATTTTGGCTATTTGGTAAAATATATTTATATTTTATATTTATATTTATTTACATAATTTAATGGAAATCTTAACTGTCATTCACAGGCTAATAGTTCTATAACAGTGTACTCAGTATATCACAGAGTTATTTGTGCCACCTTAAAACCCAACATATGGGGCCGGCCGAGTGGCACAATAGTTAAGAACTAGCTTGGGATGCCAGAGGGCTCTGGTTCAGATCCCACATATGATGGCCAGTGACACAGCCCTCTATAGCTAAGATGCTGAACAACAGCTCAACCAGTGACACTGCCCTCTATAGCTAAGATGCTGAACAACAGCTCAACCTGGAGCTGGGCTGCCGTGAGTTGCCCAGCTATGGCGACGGCATAGGCTGCAGCCCCTGTGGCAGTGGGTTGCCATGCGCTATCGTGTGTAGCCAACAGCCAGCGTGAGCGGCCAGCAACCACAGTGAGCAGCCATCCAGAAGCCAGCGACTGATCTGCCTCACCCGGGAAGAGCGCACTGATGGTGCCAATTTGGGCCAGTGAAGCAACGTCCTCCACAACTAGACTGAAGAACAAAAGGACAGCAAGTTGTCTGTTCCCCTTCCCCCAATTCCCCAGTGCTGTTCCCATCCCCCCAATTCCCCAATAAAAATCTTTAGAAAAAAAAACACCCAACATATGAGCTTCTATAAGTGATTTATAGCCCCAGAGATGGTCTAAAGATAGGGGCTTGTGAAGACAGGCATGGGCTCATTAGGACTGAGCAAGCATTTGTAGGGTGTCATGCTACTAGGGAACAACAGAGGAGGTGCGAGGAGCTGAGAGGTACAATTGCATCTCTCCTAATTGAAGAGCTCCGGAACACAGTAGTTGGGAATTCTCTCTAAAGATGACTCAGACATTGCTCATATACAGCAGGAGTCAGAGCTAATTAAAATGGAAGCCTTTGAATAATGCCGACTGCTGTACCGAGATCGAAAAGAAAACATCAAAGATGCACCACCAGTAAAGGTTCTTAGAGCATGCTGGAAAACCACCCCCCTCCTTCTCTAAGCAGACGCCTGTTCCTCTGTTACCCATCTTGTCAAGCCTGGACATGTTTTCTGCCTGAGTCTTTGTAAGCCCTCGAGGACTTCAGTTTTCTAGAAACCACTCTCCCCACGGTGTTGTCTACATTTGATGTGGATTTGGGCTGAATGACACTGGATCCTGACTGAAATGCAGTAGACAAACTTTGTCCTGGGACACTGATGGGGGGAGGATCCCAAGTGCAAGCCATCTCCTCCTTGACCGCTTCTCTCTGTCAGAGACCCAGGGGCTGGGGGGGAGATTTTTGAAATGGGGGGAATAATTGAAACGCCTCCTGGTGCTGTTATTTTGATAGTGAGCCCAGGAACAACAAGCTCAATCTTTGGTGCTAATCATATTTACTAATGAATGGCTCTTGCTGGCTTTTTTTTTTTTTTTTTTGCCTGAGAAGTGTGACTTTAGAGACCAGGTAATTACTTTAGAGACCAGGTTATTACTGCATTGTCAGGACAGGCTCAGAGAGTAAAGCAAATTTGGATCAGGACAAAAAGGTTGTTACGGGGTTTCCTTGTGTTTCTGATGTGATTTATTGTTCAAATAGCCTAGTCTTTAGAAAAAGTCCAAAATCCACAAGGCAGAATCAAGAGAAAATACCAACTGACAGTTTCATGCTAAACAAAATTGTGTAATTTAAAATTCATAGCCAAAAGAGTAGACACTTTTTTAATTTTAAGAATTCCTGTTTCTTGATAAGTAAATAATAGATGATAGTGGTCTTTATTTAGTAAAAGGATGACTCTCAAATGATATAAGATCCCTCATCTCTATTAATTGAACCTAACCAATATCTTTATTTTTCTAAACTTTTTATTTTCAAATAATTTCAGACTTACAGAAAATGTGAAAAAATAGTACAGAGAGTTCCTGTACTTTACCAAGCTTCCCCTAATACCAACATCTTCCATAATCTTAGCACAATGATAAAATCCTGGAAATGAATATTGTTCAATGCTTTTAAATAAACTATAGTCCTTATTCCAATTTTGCCAGTTTTTCCATGAATGTCCTATTTCTGTTTTAGAATCCAATTCAGGATCACATATTGCATTATGTGATAATGTCTCTTTAATCTCCTCTAATCTATAATTCCTAAATCTTCCTTATCTTTAATGACTTTGATGCCTTTGAACAGTACTGGTCAGTTATAGAGTATCTCTCAATTTGGTTTTGTGATGTTTTTGCATGATTAGATTGAGGTTATACATTTGGGCAAGAATATCACAGAAGTATATCATATCAAGGGGTATAGAATATCAGTAGGTCTTTACTGGTGATGTTAACATTGGTCACTTGGATGAGGTGGTGTCTGCCAACTTTTTTCACTATAAAGCTACAATTTTACCCTTTGTAATTAATAAATATCTTTGGGTGAGAAGATGCTTCGTTACTATAAATTCCCTTGCATCTCTTCAAACTTCCACCCACTAATTTTAGCATCCCTTCATGGATCTTGTCTCTATTAGTTATCACTGCAGCACTTGACTAATAGTAATTTTCTATTTTGCTTATTCCTTTCACATTTATTCACTGTAATTCTTCTGTAAAGAAGAGGCTGTTCTCTTTAGGTAAGAGGCAGCAAAATACACTTAGAGGTGCTGAGCCTAGATGAAAGAGAACGGGCTTCAGAGTTAAACTGACCTCTGTTGGAATGCAAACTATTCAGCTTACTAGGAAACATAGTAAGTCAATTCTATCAGCACTGTCATAAAAAATTAACTCTTGCCTCCTGCAGAACAATTCCTCAACTTGGTTTAGAATAATTAAAGCAATAAGAATCAAGAGACTTTCTTTCTACCTTTCTGCTTGGGCTTCTCCCATAAAGGGGTCAGAAGAATATCACTCTTCTATCCCGACACTATCAATACCCATGGACACTATATTTTCGCCCATACATCATATATAAAGCATTGCATGGTCAGGAGTGTTGGGTGTAACCAGAAGTGGACTTGTTAAACCCGCTGGGGTATCTTAACAATTATTCTGGGGCTTGCTTCTAATTGTATTTTGCAGTGTAAATAGCACTAACCCTAAATATATAGCAAATATTCCTCTATGTTTCAGGATTGCTACTTGTACTACCTACACTGTGGTACTTGCATTTGCAGTGTAGGTAGTAGAGAGCTATGGTCTTTCAACCCACCATCAACTGACAAAGGTGGTTTGCTTAGCCATGGAATACATTCTGCTTCACATGAGCATTCTTTTTCTACTAGAACTATGGAAGGTGCTTTACTCCTTGCCTGATTACCATCACCATACTCTTATTTACTGTTTGGGTGTGTTTGGGGTATGGAGGTAGGTATATATATATCTCAGTTGTAGAGTTCAAGTCAGGATTCCCTTCTCAGGTCCAGCCTAAGTTTTTTGTTTTTGTTTTGTTTTGTTTTTCTCTTAAATCAGTCAAATTTCTATTTGTAATTGGTTATTTTCTAATCTTTTCCGTTTGGTAAGATACTGAACTCTGCTAACATACACCTAGAAGTAAAGAAGGGATATTCTATTTGGTCATGCCCCACTATGCAATTTGTCTATCTGTACCTTATCTATCAGTCATGCTTTAAAATTTTTTCAATTTATTATGTTAAAACACACATTTATTCAAAGATCAAACATGGGCTTTCCTCTGGTTTGATTACTACCATAACCATTCTTTCATTTCCAACTCAAAACTGATAAAAAGTCAACTTAAAAAAAACCCCAGGTCACTACAATGTTCCATGAATTTTGTTTTGTGTAATTAATTGTCCAGACATACTGGTTTGTTGTTAGTGGAATCTAGCTGGGGTTCTTAGTCATGGTATGCTACCATCGGTGTGAGCTTTATTACAAGCATTTAATTACTAATCATACTTAAAGTATCAAAGTTTAAGAATAGTTTGCTTTTTAAAATAAATCAAAGTAGACATACTCCCTGGAAGGGAAGAGGAATGGTAGAATTATAGCTGTGTCCAAGACAAACCTGTAAAGCCTATAGCCTTTCTTAATAGTAGAAATAATTGTGTGGGAGCATCATCCTGTGACCATCATTCTCTATCTGTCACTTCAGAGGATCATCCGGTGACCATCATCCTCTATGTGTCACTTCAGGATGGCCTTTGTAGAGGGGCATTGGAACTTCTAAGTACAAGCACCTTCTATGCTTGTACTGTAGAGTTGCACCATACATACGTATTTCACTTACAGGAACTCACCTTATGAACTTGGCAATAGAGATAGATTATTGACCGAAAATATTTAACCCTCCCAGCCCAACATGGAAAGAGTACACGTCCCCAGCCCCTTTGGCATTGGGCTTGGCCATACAATTTGCGTTGGCTTCATCAAAAGCAGGGTATATGTACACTTCCTTACCCCTTGTTTTTAAGCTTAGCAATATTATTTGCTTTGACCAATGAGATGTTAGCAGACATGGTGAAATGTTCTTGTGCACTGGGTTTGCCCCTTGTGCCTCTTTCATTGCCATGAGACAGCCCCTGCAGCTGGGGTCCCAAAATAGACATTAGGGAGCAGACTTGAGCCTAACCTACAGCAAGCAGTCAAGCCCAGAAGAACCTGCATCTTGAAACAGCACTGCCCTGCTGAGTGTAGCCTGGATAATCTGACCCAGCCAACCTGCAGAAACATGAGTGAGAATAAATGATAGCTCTTATAAGCCATTAAGTTTTGGAGTGGTTTGCTATCCAGTAATAGCCAGCAAATAGAGTAATAAGGAAAAGAAAAAGAAACATCCATATAAAGGGTGCTTAACGAGTGAGCACCAGGAGTGAGTTTGAAATAGGAGTATTGAATTTACTTTTTTCTGGTAGGTCTCAGTTCCCACATGCATCTCCTGAGGTGACTACAAGCTCTCCAGAGTGTGATTTCAGTGTTTAAAGAGAAATACATTTCCTACAAATGGCTTCCTAGATGAGAGTCATATGTATAGACATCAAATCATATACACCATGCTTTATGAATAATAATAATAAAGACTTTCCACAATAATGTTGATTCTTTGTGCAACTTTGATATAATGCATTGACCTTAGGAAATAACCCCATAAAATCTATAATTCCACTGTGTATATCTTGAGGAACTACATTTGAACACACTTTTTTTTTTTAAGATTTTTTTTTAATTGGGGTATTGGGGAATGGGAACAGCGCTGGGGAATTGGGGGAAGGGGAACAGACAAGTTGCTGTCCTTTTGTTCTTCAGTCTAGTTGTGGAGGACATTGCTTCACTGGCCCAAGTTCTTCACTGGCCCAAGTTGGCACCATCATTGTGCTCTTCCCGGGTGAGGCAGATCAGTCGCCAGCTTCTGGACGGCCGCTCACTGCGGCTGCTGGCTGCTCACGCGGGCTGCTGGCTACACACGGTAGCCCATGGCAACCCACTGCCACAGGGGCTGCAGTCTACGCTGTCGCCGTCGACTCACAGCAGCCCAGCTCCAGGTTGAGCTGTTGTTCAGCATCTTAGCTGTAGAGGGCAGTGTCACTGGCCCTCATATGTGGGATCCGAACCGGGGCCCTCTGGCGTCCCAAGCCAGTTCTTAACCAACGCGCCACTCGGCCGGCCCTGAACACACTTTTGAAGACTGATAAAGAACAACTGCTAAGGAAAAATATGTTTTCTATGTGGTTAACTGTTTACAATGAAAGGACTTCAGGAATTGAAGATCTTAAAGAAGAAATTCTTGGCAGCCCATTCTCCATATAATACCAGTATAATTATAGCACTGATCATTTAAGAAAAAAAACCACATTTAAAATCTATATAATTGCATATGACTAAATTTAATCCTTGCTGTAATTCTGTAGGCAATAAATATTGTTATCCTCATTTAACTTATTTTGTAAGCAAGGAAATAGGAGTTCAGAGAGGTTGAAGGTTTTATTTAAGGTCACACAGCTGAAGCTGGTAAAAGAGCTGGACTCAACCCAAGATCTTCTGATTCAAATCCCATGCTCTTCCCACCACACCACATGAGGACAACTGCAGCACAGCCCAGATTAGTAAGCAAAGGGTCTTCATAGTTTGAAACATTAGACGATTTAAAAGGTTAACAATAAAAAGCCTTACTAGGCTAGAAGTTCTCAGTCAATAACAGTTGAAACTCTTCTGAGTGGGAATGAAAAACATATGGAGTCAAGAGACACAAAGGCAAAAATAAAAGCTGCGATGAAAAAAAAAATGAAAAAACAGCAAAAAAGATTCCCAGTGGAGCTGCTTTGTGCAAGGACGACTCTGTTGTCTGTTCCATAGCTAGGGAACCAGATAGACAGCAAGGAATGATTTTTTTAACAATTGTTAATGGTTCCCCATAGAAATATCAACTACCTCACCAAATATAATCATAATAATAAATGTTTATACGACTCGCTCTAGCATTATGTTATTTCCTCCTGACACTGGCAGAGATCTGGACTCCTCCAGGAAGTTCTCCTTGATAAATCACAGCCCATCCTCCCAGCCCTGCCCAATCTGCTTACAAATGTATATAGAAAAGTCTCATAAGATCAGCATGTACCTTCGCAAAGTATATTTAACTTACCTATATGCGTACATGTGTACTATCCCCTTAGTATACCTGGGATCCTTACGTGATTTTTATACAAGAATAATTCTTAACTTATTGACTGGATTAGTGTACAATAGCAAATGCAGGCACCTGAGTGGTTTATAAATGGAATGGGTTTCAGAGTCTGCGAGATAAAAGCAAACGTTTAGGTTGCCTGTATTTGCAAGACACTCACAACCAGGCTGATGATTTTTCCAATGTTTCCTTTGTAGACTCCCTATTTAAGCAGTAGAGACAAATACATGAAACATGACAAAGCCATTCTTCAAATAAACCCTTACTCAGTCATATAAGAACAAAGGGACAGTCAATGAAATAAAAAAGCAACTCATTTAAAACAGTAAAAGGAAAATGCCTTTTTTTTTTTTGTCCACTACAAAATTAACTTAAGAATTTGCTGTGCAGGAAATTGTTAAGGCAAGTAATTTGATATACTGGGTTGTCAGAAAAGTCATGACGCATTTATGCAACAAAAAACAGAAAAAATACGTCCTGACTTTTCCAACGACCCAATAGTATTCTCAAAAATAATTTGACTAAGAATATAATCTGTTTCTGTACTTATGGGGGGAAAGATGTAAAGGAGTCATCTATCTTTGTTTAGAATGAATCACCAACCGTAGCCAGAAGTTCCTCTTTTGGCTCAGCATTTCAAAGCTGAACGGCAATATTGACGAGGGGTTGGGATCACCATGTTAGAAAACCTCATGGTGTGAGAAAAGCACACTGCGAACGAGGCCATCTATTCTACTGTAATTTCTTGTTATGGAGCTCAGTGTGCACTGAAAGCCATTCTTCAGTAACACAAGAGTGTCTCTGAAAGCAAGGAAGAGCCAGGCAGAGTTTCCCTCCTCAGTCCACACCGTCTTCCTAGCCTCCTGAGGCTGCAACTCTGAATAGCACATGGAAACACCTAAAGAGGAGCTTCCTTTTTCCAGTTTGGAACCAAACAAAACCAAAGGTTTCTGTCACCTCCTAATCATTAGCGATCCTCAGCATATGGTTTGGAGTGTCACCCTAAGGTTAATGGCGGTCTCCTGGTCATGCCATCTGAATTCGGAAAGCCATCTTGATTCCAGCAAGATGTGTGGAGGGGAACCTGCTGCAAACTGCTCGAAACCTCCCTGCCCTCATTAGTCAGCTCCTGCTGTCCCTCCTCAAGGGTGGAAGCTGCAAGTGGCAACACAGATGCCAGAAGCTGGGGGAGCAGAGAAGCTGATGACGGCGCAGTAAGCATAAAACCATAAGACCTCCTCCTCCCCAAATCCAGACTTCAATATGACCTTGGCAAGGTCAGCCAACATAGTGAAAATGAACTAAATATGCATATGAATATGTGTGTGCATCTATACAATTAGACTTACCTGCCTTATTCCACCAACATTTTAAGCAACTGAATAAAATATGACCCATGCCCTCAGGAAGCCTACAGACTAACCCAGAAAAAGACCTATAAATGCATCCCTGTCATGTAAGACAGTCCAAGGTAAGAGCTACAGCAGCATAACTGACTGTTGTAGGGTTTAGAGGCAAGAGGCAGCACTTCTGATGATCAAAGAAGGCTGCGTGGAGAAGGCAATGTTGGAGCTGAGCAGGGAACATGGAGAGAATTTAAATAGGAGTCACAAAGTGTAAGGGTGAAATTCCGTAAATCAATAAAGGAATTAAACTTAGCTAGTTTGCAACTTGATTCACACTTCATAGCTCACTATCTAGCCACCTGTAGTTACGCTTAGCTAGTTTGCAATTTGATCCATCCTGATATTCAGCTGTTTTCTCTTTGTTTCTCCCCTCACTGATTAACTGAAGAACTTTGTTTTGTTCCCTTTCTCAAGGCTACCCATACCTCGTTAATCCATTTAATCAACAAAATCCTAACCTGAGAAGAGCAATTTCTTCATCCTCAGGCGCCCAGACACCAGAATCCAATTTGCAACTCCCTTGCAGTTTTTACTGGTGACATAAAGCCCCAGGCTCGGTGGCCAGTCCAAGTCCCGAGTCCGGAGATAGCATTATCTTAAACTGACCAGACCCCAAGAAGTGATGTCAGCCCTCAGACCTGCCTGACCAACTCCCCCTTTGCTTTGTTTTTCTTCCTATAGACCTATAAAGCCTTCTGACTGTCTAGGAACAGGGACGTGGCCTTTGGATAGGAGTCCACCATCTTCCCAGAGTGCTGGCATTCTGAATAAACCTGCTTTTCTTTCCACCAACCTTGTCTCTGGATTTTTAACTTTTTCAAGCGGCAGGCAGCCAGATCTTAGCACGGTATCAAAAGCAAAGAACTCCCAGCAGAAGAAATGGCATGAACCAAGGGATACAGAAGAAAAAGGACAAGATCGTTTGGAGAGGGGTCAGTGATCCATTTTGGCTGGAACACAGATCTATCTCCAGTGTAAGTGAGTAGTAGGATGGCAGTGGGGACAGACAGTGGGTTTGCGAACTAGAGTGGCTTTAAATCTTATTCACTGTATCCTTGGACAAGTAACTTCAGCTCTCTGTAGCAGACACCGCCAATGCTCATATGTCCTTGGGTTATCAGCCCTGTTCCAGAAAACTGACAGCTTTCTCACCTCTGCCGAAGGGTATACTATGGCAGACAGTGTGTGCTTGACTTGTGGGCAAGGCAGGGCAAAAATACTGGGGCGTTAACATCTCAAGAGTGACCCTCAACCAATGACATACAGCAGTTGGTAGAAAACTATCCCAGTCCCTTGGCCTGAAGTGTAGAGCTGTGCTCTACACAATATCTCGGACGATCTGCGCTAGACTGAGAGCCCCAGCTGCCCGTAGGGGTAACCCACTCAGGATCACATTATTGACACTCATCTCTTGTTTTTATCACAACCCCTTTTCCCCTCATTGGGCTTCCTGGCTTCTGAGTCCTTGCTACATGGTCTGATTTTGGAGAAACCCAAACTGGGACATTCTTTAATCCTCAGTTTCTTCACCTGTCAAATGGGAATAATAATGCCTACCATGCATAATTGTTTGTAAGAAATGGGTAAGATCATGGATATAAAGGACCTAGCAGGGTACCCAGCCTAGTAAGTGCTTAATAAATATTGGCTATTCAATAAATGTTAGAGATACTTGAAATCTAGACCATCTGACAGAGAGTGGGGAACTGCTGAAAGGTTTTAAGCAAAGGAGAGCTTTAAGGAGACTACCAATGGCCTTTCCTGGAGGACTCTGGTCTTCAATGTAGAATTCTGATTTTCTTGGTAGAACCGTGGTCTTCATAGTAGGATTCTTGCCTTCAATGAAGGGTGGAATAGTAAAGCCCCTAATGCTCTCCAATGTCCATTTCTCCACTTATTCCAAACACACTTCTGCCATGTGACTAGTTCCAACAAATGACCGTGAGTGGAAATTAGTGTGTCACTCCTGGTACAAGATATTTAATTGTTAGTGTGAGATCCTCCTCCCCTCCCTCCCCCCCACATCAGGAACTAATGAAATTCTACATAGTAGAGCTTGGGTCACTGAGTAAAGATGCTGTGGGGATCAGTCTCCTATAATCTATGATGACCATGTAACATCAACTACAGATAAATTTTATTTTAAGCCACTGAGATTTTCTGATTGTTACTGCAGCACAACCTAGGGTAAGCCCTGACTAACACAGATGAAAAAGAGACAGAAAGATTGAAGGCAGGTGGGTTAGGAGTCTTTTGCAGGTGTCAAGTAAAAAGAGTTTGAAATAGAACCTAGAAACTGAAATGTGAGGGAGGAAAATGAAAGAGTAATTGCCAAGGAAGAAGAATCATCAAGTAGGGGAGAAGAGACAAGGAGTTAAGAGATGACGCCAGGGAAGCTGACTTTCAGAGTGAAAACTGGAAGATGGGGCCATAGAAGAAAAAGGCAACCTGCAAGACACGTGGGTCCCAGAAAGGCTGGCTTGCTGTGAGACATGAGTTTAAAGAGGTTCTACTCCACACAACCAAAAAAAGCTTGCCTAGCCCATCTCCTCACAGAGGGCAGACATTGAGTTAATAATGAGATGCATCACAAAAAGTTTCCCTATTGTCACACTCATAACAATGCCCGGTGATCATGGATCCAAATGTAGGACATAGCAATGGGATGGTTGGTACTCAGGGTCACTGCCTTATCATCTGGTGCTCTTCCTACCACTGAAAATTGCCCCAATATTGAAGAAATAACACCTATCTGGTCTACACAATCAGAGGAGGGGTTGCTCAACAATGTGGTTAATTTAGTATTGTGTAGACAACTGAATTATATAACTTGTAAGGAAAATAAATACTTGTCATCTTTCTCCTTCTTACGATCTGAGAGTGTTTTACCACCAGAAGAATTAGCATTTGGGTTGTTCCAAGCTTCACTATGTAACTGAAAAAAATACTGCTTTAGTCCAAGAATTGATAGGCGCCCTATATTTACTCAATGTGTGGAACAAAGTCTCAGGAACTGAAAACCCCACTTTCAAACCTTAAATGTATATTACTCAATCAGATTCTTTGATATTATAAAATCATTTAATTTTTCTACTTACAGTGCAATTGTGAAATGAGGGTCTTCTATTTAACCAGTAGATGAGAATAATATGCACAATACAATAGATCAAATCAAAATGGAGATCCTTTGTTTCCCAGTAATACATTTTTCCGTTTTTTCAGTTTTAAAAATGACCATCTTCCTTTCACAACCCCAGAAGTTACAGCTAGTTTACTAATATTAAAAGCGCTAGAAGATGTCAAGAAAATTGGGTAATACAATAAAACAGTCTTACCATAGTTTTAAGCCTTTTTATCTTTAACAGAAACTTTTAAAATCTACAGACCATGTAACCTGTGCACTGAATTTTCATTTATATAAAAATACATTAATAAAGATCTACATTAAGAAATTATACTGAAAAAGCAGTTCATAATGTACCTTTCGGCTTTATAATTAGTTCTGTAATCTGTAATCAGATTATTTAAATCTAATATAGTTAAATTAGAAACTAAGTAATTGCTATTTCCAACAGGAATCATTATATCTTTGGAATTTTGCAAAGCGTTAATGAGCTTTGGAGAAATTATTATTATATTTCTTATTCACTTCATTCCCAGCAGTGAACACAATACCTGGCATATGGTACTTGCTAAATAAACAATTGCCGAATGAATAAATGAATATGTAATCATAAATAGGTGATTAGCAAAAGCACATTCATTTGTCACTGCTCCCACTCAGGGCATGGATGATATTCACTTCCATGTTTCAACTCATATCATTGACTCATTGCTTTCTGATCTTTCTGATTTGTTGAGTGTCCATTCTAACTGCATGGTGCATTTGCAATATAGGTCATTAAACAGCAATGTGCCTGTGTGTGAAAAAGTACAAAGACTACGAATCTAAGAGTCAGAAGCCATAGGGATTTGTTCTGCCACTCTTGTAACTGAGTTTGTTTACATGGGTAAAGGATATCTTCATTGAACCTAATGCAAATGAAGGCTCTGTGCTAGGCACATCATAGCATTATAAGACTTAACTCATAAAACTCCAAAAAGAAAATGATTTATCCCCATTTTACACATGAAAAAACAAACAAACAAACAAACAAAACAACTGAGGGTCAGAAAGATGAAGGAACTTGACCAAATCTACAAAGTAGGATTGCAAAAATAACTCTATTTGACTCCAAAACTCTATCACTAGTAGCAACTCTAATAATACAAAGAGTTTTGCAAACTGAAGCATCATACAAATATGAGCTGTTGTCACCATAGCTTTTCAATCTCCTAGATTTCTATCATTGCCTTCATAGATATCTCTTGTCTGAAGGTGACTAATACCACTCTATGAGTTTATCAGTGGAGTCCTTATTTTGCAAGACCTCTGTGGTAGACTCTGGCCAGTTCTCATTTTCAACCCCTTCTTGGTCTGTTTAGATAGGACATGACTGTTTGAGCGTGTTCATACACTGGTTATCATTCCGTAGGCACAGTCACTATTCAGGAGTGATTCCTGCTGACTGGTTTATAATCCGTGTAAAATATAGTAAAATGGTGCTGGTGGCACAGTATCCTGCATTCTGATCTTCAGCCTAGTGATATGGCTTCCTAGTGACAATTTTACATCCATAAAAGCTAAGGATGCTAGAGTTTCAAGGTACATGGCTGAGGATTAACTCCTATTCATGCTCTGGCAGGAACTCACTCTGGGCTGGAAGTCTACCATGGTCACCCAGTATGTCTTCCTTGAGGAACTGGGTGACTTGGGAAATTGTGCTCGCCTTATATCCCCCAGGCTGATATCTCAGGATACACTTTGCTGAGAACCTATCATTTGTGCTTATTGGGGTAAACTGTAAGATGTTAAGATGTGAATGTCAGAGTAGTCATTTGGGTCAAGTCTCCAACCCATCCTTTGCAGGGCAACTTCAGCCCTGGAGAGGCAGAAATGGTCAAGAAGAAAAACTCCAGCCCAACCTGCCTTGGTTCAAATCCTAGCTCAGCCACTTAACTTCTTTCTGCCTCAGTGTCTTTATCTACAAAATAGTCATGGGATAAGATCTACCTCAAAGGGATGTTAAGAAGAAAAAATATATATTATTTCTAAGCACTTGGAATAATAGTTGGCATGTAAAACTACATGAATACGTAAGTGTTTTAAAAATGCTGGAAGAGAATACTAATCATTATATTTTTTACATACGTGTATCGTTACAGAAGACACAGATTTTATAGATGATTGGAAGGTTACTCCATGAAAGAATTTCATTGCTTTGAATTCCACCAAGGCGAAATTAGTTGACAATTTCACCTGAGTTTGGCAGAAGCATCTCGTGTACTGTTAAGAAATAACCTGTGCAAACTATGAGTGTGAACAAAAGGGCAAGAAATTTGTTTTAACAAACTAAAACAATTTTTCAAAGCATGGTGAGAAAAAGAAAGTCAACCTATGTTACTTCCTGAATTAATCGACAGCCTCCATTCCCTGTGTAATGCATTTGATACTGAGGACTGCCAGTGCTCTGGGAAGGCTTGAGGCTGGCAGGGCTCCGCTCTGTGTGGCCCTCGGCATCTGCTCCCCACCCCACCCCCACGGCTGAGTGGGGTGCTTACCAAGCCTCTGTTGTATTGTCCCAAGTTGTTATTTTAATCACATAACCTTTCATTTTGTATATAGATAAAATACAAAAACAATAAGAACAATTTCTGTAAAAAACAGGTTGACTGCTTTGAGATAGCTCAATAAAGGCAATTACTAAACAACAGTTGCTGCAACTCTAAAAGAATGGAAAATCTAGATGTACATAAATCTAGGAATTAATAAACTCCTGTTGTTGGAGTTTATGAACTCCAATCAGTGGGCTCAAGTTAAAAAAAAAAAAAGCTTTGCCCCTACCTCCAAACATTGTCAAATAAATCTCCCACTGTTATCTTTTTTTTTTTTTAAGATTTTTTATTGGGGAATTGGGGGATGGGAACAGCACTGGGGAATTGGGGGAAGGGGAACAGACAAGTTGCTGTCGTCTTGTTCTTCAGTCTAGTTGTGGAGGACGTTGCTTCACTGGCCCAAGTTGGCACAATCATTGTGCTCTTCCTGAGCGAGGCAGATCAGTCGCCGGCTTCTGGACGGCCGCTCACTGCAGCTGCTGGCCGCTCATGCTGGCTGCTGGCTACACACGGTAGCCCATGGCAACCCACTGCCACAGGGGCTGCAGCCTACGCCGTCGCCGTCGCCGGCGACTCATGGCAGCCCAGCTCCAGGTTGAGCTGTTGTTCAGCATCTTAGCTGTGGAGGGCAGTGTCACTGGCCCTCATAAGTGGGATCCGAACCAGGACCCTCTGGCGTCCCAAGCCAGTTCATAACCATCGTGCCACTCGGCCGGCCCTCCCACTGTTATCTTTTAACTGAAAATAAAATGTATCTATATTTAAATTGTCCCCTTAACTGACTCTTTCAATTAACTGACCAATACAAATTGGACTGGGTAGTAGTTTCTACTGTAATTATATGAAATAGTTATTCTTGATAACAACTGAGTCTTATTTTTTCTTTAAAACAGGGTTATTGCCATTACTTTAAAGTATGAGCAGAATGGGGGAGCGGGGAGTCCTGGATAACGGTCAGGTCTATAAAGCTTTCTATCCGTGTGTATTTTAGACACCGTCATTTGTTGCCTATTGTCTACATCAAATGGAGAGCTTATTGGGTGATAATTTGCTGTCTCAGAATTATTTACAATTAGAGCAAGACCTCCATATATATCTGAGGTTAATTCCCCTGGACTTGCTCTAACATCCTGCATACACCGCAACCAGTATGACACCCCCATCTTTGTTGGTGTTTTGGAATTAAATCAAGCTATTTGCCAGGAAACAAGAAACTTTCAGCAGGAAAAGAGGGTGTTAATGATGTTAATAATGAATAAAGACAACACAGAGGGAGCAAACGAAAGCAGCAGGCCTGCTGATGAGCACTATTTGAAGGCGTAGGGCTGACCAAGGTTCCATCCAGCAAAATTTGGCCTTTAGCCTGTTTGGTAAATTCAGATTTATTGAAACACAGTCAAGCACATTTATTTACATATTTCCAATGGCTGCTTTCACTTTACAATGGCAGGCCTGAGTAGCTGCAATACAGGCTCAATAAATAAAAATAAATAAAATATTTACTATCTAGCCCTTTACAAAAAAAAGTTTGTTAACCTCAGCTCTGAAGGATCAATTCTATACAAGGCAGTGCTTTATGAGGTATGGATGTAACTGTGCTTTTAAAAAATGTCCTGGAACTTTGCCAGAGTAAATTAATTCCTCAGGGTTATCCCTAACAACGAGAGGCAAGCCAAGTGATTAACTAAGGCACTGACACTGTCTTATGACACAGCTTTCCCCTCAAGTTCCCCTTCAAGAGTGCCTCCTAGAAGGAGTCACTTAGGAGCATGCTGTGGAGATGATTCCAGATGGGAATTCTGATACTCTGCACACATGCTCTTTTCTCTGCCCTGACACCCCCGTCGGTCTACCTGCGCATCTCTGTGGCTTAGAAGATGGTGCTTCTCACAGACCCTGTAGTTTGGAGCTAACCAGAAGGAGCCAAGAAGATTGCTTGGGCTACCGTTCCACAGTTCATTTGTTTCTCCAAGCGTAACACTGTCGTGGGAGCTTGGGCTGAGGGTTCATTACATCTAAACATACAAGCAAGACCAAACTCAAAAGGAAAGAAGAGATAGGCAATGGAAACAGAAGTCGCACACCTGAGTCTCTACCTATACCATGGTCAGAGAGGCGGTGGGTCTAGTGGACAGAGCACGAGGCCAGAGGTCAGAACACATGGGTCTCGGTGCTGATTCTACCACTAACTGGATGCATGGCCTTAGGCAAGTGACTTATCTTCACTAGACCATACAGGGTTAGACAGCTACCCATAGGTCCCTTCTAGTGCTAAAATTCTAGGATTCTGGCATCTAGGATGCCAGTCTTAGGAGCCTGTGCTGTTAGTACACGTGCCTGGCATATAACAAGAACTATTATAAATGTTAGCTATCATTATTGTTTTGTAAAAAGGCAAATACAATGCTTGCCTTTAAATGTAAATGTGGATTCATCCCCATTATAACAACCAACAACCTAAAAGCAAATTCTATAAAACAGGTTACAAGCATAAGCAATGAAGACGGCAATTGCTACTGGCCTTCTCAATCAACACAAATGAATAAAGCTTTTTTTGGGGGGGAGGGGGGTTCGGCTGTTGTTGATGGTGGTTCTTAGATCTAAAACCCAAGCAATTACTCTTCCTATATATCTCCAACTAGAGAACTGGTTTGATCAATAGGCTATACTTTGAACTGCAATGTAGATTACGCCCCCCCACCCCCGCCCCTAAAATCTTGATTCCGGTTAGGACTAAGAACTGGAATTCAGGATTTGGAGTATCCAAACATCTTTTGCCATCTTTCCATAATATATATAAACTCTTTGGGGGGAGGAGGCTGTCTATCAAAATGGTAAATGACATCCAGTCTTGCGTTGTCAAAATTAGTCAATTGCGGGTGTAGAAGAACTGTTAGTACCTGCCATAATCCCTCAGGCCTCACCATTTCAGAGCTAGCCACCACACTTCCAGTTACTCTTCTTGCCTGCGAGTTTTCTCAGAAGACACAGACACCTGCTCTGCCTACCAGCCAGGCAGGCTGCAATGCGGGGCACTGATGCCCATCTTTGCAGCAGCCTCCCCCAGTGGCAGGTGGGATTGATGTAAGTTCCCCAGCCCTCTCACCCCGCAGGCGGAATAACTCTGAGCCATGTATTCTACACCATTTTGTAGAGTTTCGCCCATGAGTTGAAGACCTAATCATGCAGTGTAACTCTCTTGATGAGGAAACCTTCACCGAATGCCTTCTCAGTGGACATCCTGCCTCACCGCCCCGCTCCTGTTTTTTGTTTTTGTTTCGCTTTGTTTTACTTTTTAAATAAACTATTTTCATTCAAATCTCTGTCCCATAGTCTGTTATTGGGGGATCCAAACAAAGGCAAAGGGTGTAATCTATTAATTATTTTAAGTTTGAATAATAAGTATTTTCAACTCTACTAATCAGTGACATGTCAGGTACAAGATATTTATAGCCAAGAAATCAGGACAGAGTCTAAAAATTGTCAAGAGCATAAAAACCAGTGACAAACCTAACAGAAGTGGGAGAAAGTCCAAGCTGGCAGTGGTCTTTCTCTTTAGGTCAAATTCACTGGCGTTATACTTGTAAGAGGTTAGCTTGGGTTCATGGAGATTTTCCCAAAAGATGAAGCATTTTCTTTTCTTCATTGCTTATGTGTTCCAGAAACCTCTAGGCTCTTAGCATATCTCTTAAGAGTCTTGTATATCACTACAATCATTTCTCAGTACAAGCAATGGAAAGGTCAGGTTCAATGTGCTGCTGTCCAAGAAGCCACAAGATTTGGGCCCAGAGGACAAGCTCATCCTCAAAAGATCACGGTTTCTATTGCTCTTGTAGCTGCTCTATGAATTTACAGCAGGCATCCTTGAGCTAAATCTTTGAGCCTGACCCTCAGAGAGCTCTGAATGCAAGCTAAACACAAATCAAAACCTTATGGCCATGCCTAAGGAGGAAGATAGTAGAAATAGGGCATTTATTATAACACATCAGTTCCAAAGGTATCAATAAGGGTCCCGGCAGGAAGAAGAATTTACTTAATTAAAAAACATTTTCATTAAAAGACTAGTTACTAGTGAGCAGCTTTAAAGAACCACCAGGAATGTTGATGCACCCAGAGGCTAGCACCAGTGAGATGACCCACGGGACAGAAATTGCAAGTGGACAAAATACTGTTAATGGAACCAGCCAGAGCTGGAAGCCACGGAGGCAGGGCCAGGAGATGTGGCTTCAGAGAAGCGCAGTAGCCATGAAGGGAGGAATCAGGGAAGAAATGTGCCAGCTTCTCTCCCCGGCTCTCCTTCCGATGCCTTCCCTGGGCTGAATGCTACAGGGCAAGCATCCTGCGTGACAGAGCAGGGCCAGCCCCACAGAGCAAGAAACGGGGCAGAGAGGAGCAGACAGTGAAGGTGGGGTGAGGAGCAGGACAGTGGAAACGCCACTCTCGATGGATCAAACTTTGTAGGCATTCTGTTTGTTTTCTTAATACTTAGTTCATCTTTTCTGTCACTTTATTATGAAAATAATCAAACATACAGAAAAGTAAACGAGCTTAGAGTGAACACATGTATACTCACCACAGGGATTCTACCATCAATATTTTACTATACCTGCTTTATCACATGTTTCCAACAATCTATCTATCCATCAGTGAATCTTACGTTTGATGTTTTCCAAGTAAATTTCAGATATGAGTATACTTCTCCCTAAACACTTCAACATCATATCATTTACATCATTTACTTAGTTTATTTTTTTACTTAGTTTAAATTATTATTACAATGCAGGTTATTTTCAGCTCTGATATGTGGTGTGTGATATATATATATATATACACACACACACACACATATATATATACACATATATACATATATACATATATATGTATATATATGTGTGTGTGATATATATATATATATATATATATATATATCACACACACATATACACACACACACACATGGTGCCAAAAAGTGTATACACATTTTAAAAAAGTAAAAAACTGTATTGCAGTAAGGGGGGTGGTGGTAGATGAGGGTAAACAGGATCAAATATATGGTGATGGAAGAACTGACTCTGGGTGGTGAACACACAATGTGATCTATAGATGACGTTTTACAGAACTGTACACCTGAAACCTATGTAAATTTACTAACCATTGTCACCCCAATAAACTTTAATTAAAAAAAATTGTAATACTAAATATATACCAAAAACAAAAGATAAATACAAGTCACGTTTGACTTCTGCATTTACAAGAGGTGCTCAAAGTGGTTACCATCAGCGTAATTTTAATACAGATTTTTCCTTTCTTAAAATTTGCATATGTTTTTTTGCACCTTCTGTATATATATGAGCTGAATATATACCAAGAACTGAACACATAAATCAAGAAGTCAGTTGGTAAATGGGTCAATCAATTGCTTGCTTTCAGTTGGACTGCCCAGGAGCATTCGGTTTTATCAGGCATGTTGGTCCTTTCAAATCAAAGACTGGAAAAACTTTTGCAAACATGCTAGCTTTTAGCCACTTCACTTTCCAGGGATTCCAGCATTGCTCTTCATAAGCAAGCCAGTGTCAGCACAATAAAACTGAAGAGGAATGCTAAAGAACTTGAGTGCTGTTTTCCTCCTGACCTCCCAGTCAGATCTCATTACCAGAGAGGAACTGGCTTTATGCCCTTTCTCCCACTGACCTTCTCAATCATACCACCAATACCGTTCCCACACAAGCCTCATTTCTTTTTGGTTTTAAAGACAGATGGGGGAAGAAGGGGAATTGAACATTGGACTGTTTTAACTCCTCCTCCCTCACTATCTTTTGATGTCTGAGTAACAACATTGCCTTTGCTTCTTAACCTCCCAAGACATGATAAAAAAGCAGGTTTGAGGCGGCGCCACGTTACTTCAAACTCTACCTGTTCTCTGGGTATCGAAAACGACATATTTCACAGTATGGGTTCAATCAGAATCTCCTTAAAAACCCACAATTCCAGTAGCCTTTGGCAGCATGGAGGTAGAATTTAAATTACATACTGCTGCAGACAGACTCCCTGGGCCATTTCCTTCCCTAAATCATACTGCAATATGGGTTTTTCAAATGTCTGCTCAGGTTGAGCAAAATGTTGACACATGGAGGTGACACCTTTTCTATATTGTGCTGATGGAAGGAAATGAATTCAGGAGCTGGGAGCAGGATCAAATAAATCACACGATGTTAGAACGTATTTGCCCCAAATGAGGCCATCATTTTCCATTCCATAGCTGCCTGGGAAAGGCTGACTGCATACAAGACACCCCACCAGGAGATGGAGGGGTCACATAAGTGAAGACATCATAGTACTTGACTTGACAAAGTTACAAATCTAATAGGAAGCATGAATCAGGCACATCAATAGCATAACAGAAGGCAGAATGGGAGAAGAGAGAAGTGGCTTCTGGCTGGGACAGTAGGTGAAGACTTCACAGAACAGGGGGCAACGGAGCCATGCTTTGAAGAGTCCCTGCATTTCTTTAGGCAGAGATGAGGGCAGGAGACTCCAAGGAGGAAGATCAATATATGGACAGGTTCGGCATGGGGAAAGAGAAGAGTTGGTCCATGGAATCGCAAATCATCTAGCCTGGCTGGAACACAGGTTATGTATTGAGTGAGAAGACAGGAAAAGTAAGTTGGGGGCATGTTGTGACAAACCTCAGATGCTCAGCTTTAGAGTTTGGAAGGCAGTAGAAAGCCAGAGAAGAATATTAACCACAAAAGTGACAGGATTAGAACTGCATTTGGGGAAGGTTATCCTGGAGAGAGTATGGCTGAATCAAAATGGGGAGAGAACAGACATTATAGAAATAGCATCTTTCACAATTACTCCCTTAAATCACAGTAAAGAAGGTAGCTAAGAAAAATTACTGACATTCTAACTACAGATAACCTCTTTTTGGGTAAGGAGTCATACAGCTGATACAGGAAAATCTATTACTACCACAGTGTCTCCATAAAAACATATGATCTTGAGTCTTTGTTCTTGGTTTTGTACAAAGCCCAAAGTAAATGTTAGCCATTTTTATTAAACTCTAAGGTCTTTCATCAATGATGTGAACTTTATGATTTATCTACACACCAAAAGTCATCATTTGGGAATATAAACTCCAGGAATCTATAATATAAAATTAAGGAAATGAATTTCTCTTCAATTCCATTTTCATGAGAGCCTAAGCTCAGTTATACATTTGTATCAATGTTATCAATATCTGAGGTCATACCAAATATGGAAAAACTACCATCTCTACCATTATATAAATTCTATAAACCATACTGAACCTAATTAATATGGACTAAGTTTGGAGTGCTTATTATGTACCAAATGTTTAAGTGCTTTCCTAGGTGCATTTTCAGTCATAGTATTATCTCATTTATTTATCATGCCAAACCCTATGGTAGGTATTATGAACCTTAAGTTTTAGATGAGAAACCTAAGGTATAAGGAGATTAAGTACTCTATCTAGGATCAAACAGCCATAATAAATATTAAAGCTAGAATTCAAACACAGGTCTGTTTGATAGGATTTTTGTTACAATTCCTCCAAGCTGAAGGGATGTGTGTTATGTAGGTAAATTGTGGCCAAAACCCATCAATTACTTTAAAATAGGTATCAAAGGAATGCTTCTTTCATTTAACCTAATGGTTTATTTGTTTTACTACACCAGTTAGGAATGGCAAGAACCTCAAAGAGATGTTTAAGAAACTAACAGAAAGCCTTGATCGACCTTGAAATATGCCATGTTGAAGGTCTAGCAAATATCATTTGCCTCTAAAAAAGATGGTTACACAATGGAGGAATGGAAAGCTTCAAAGCCAGTCTGAGTCACCTGGGTGGTCCCTGAGACCCCAAGGGTCTTCCATAGGAGACACCTGGGAGGGTTCTGAAGCTGTGCTCCAGCTGCTCCAGCCGCTGCTCAGTTGTAAACAACCCTTCAGTCATCACGTATTTTGCAAAATGCACACCAACCAGCCAGGAGTATGATTGAAAGCAGTAGCAGTTTATTCTATACAATGTCCCATGACACGCATGAAGCCTCTGCAAGTAAAGGGTGGTGAGTCTTGTTGGCAAGGTCCCTCCTGGGTCCCTCCTGGCTGCAGGGCTAGTCTCGGGCATGTCACAGTGGCCATTACCCATTAGGTGCAGGAACACCTATAGGTTGATGGGAAGCAGCGAGTGCTGGGAGTTGGATGACCTGGGTTCATGTCCTGGCTATGCCTGTTTTCTGTTTGCTAAGTCATCAGCTCATGACTTCCTGGTGGGACAAGGGTTATAAGATATCATTTCTGCGAAAGTGCTTTGTAAAGTGCAGTGGTTTAACTACATGTATCCATTTATTTTCGTTGGAATCAGTCCACACCATCTTTATACTCATCAAAGCAGTCTCTGGTGTCTAAAAAATGAGTTTTATATTTTCAGATGCATTGCTCACTGAATAAATATTCTACTAGGAATAGTCCTTTTTTGTAAGGACACAAATAGAAGGAGCTTCTAGAAAACTGGGGGGAAAATTGGAGTTCCAGTTGTCTTAGAAATTTACTTTGCTTAACCCACTGGATAGTTATTTTACTTTCTAAAAGGGGTTAATTTTACTTTTTGTAAAGTGTAGGAAATGTGTAGCAACACATAGCATATGTTCATGTAACCATATACATACTTTTGGACCCAATTGTAAACTGATATAAGTCAATTTGACGGCATAGTTTTCAGGATCTTTTGTTAAATCATGGTAGCTTCCAAAAAGTACAGGTAAATGGTAACTATGTGCTTTTCAACCACGCTGCACACTACAATGAAAGCAAATTCCAGGCCAAATTCTGCCACATATTCAAATATTCATGAGCAAGAAGTCACAAATTCCCATACAGCCTATTCTTCTAACATCCCTTGTTTGTGCTTTCAGGAATTCCAAAGCACCGCAGTCAAGACAACACACTGTATTTGGCCTTTTTTATCCTGTCTACATTGCTGAATGGCTTCCTTACAGTTAGGTTGGGGCCATGTGGGCGTTTTCTGACCTGGCACATAAACATCTCTCATACAAGCCTTCTTTCTGTCTACCTTCTGTGACACCTTGGCAGTGGCATTAAAAAAGAGAGGAATTAAAGACAGAATGGCTGAAGTCTTCAAGTCACCATTTGGAGGACAGTAGCCCAGGAGAGCTGCCTAATAAGGAACATTCACTTTGGATTTAGACTAATGAAAAATACACTTTGTGTCAAGCCACTGAGATTTGGAGATGTTTGTTACAGCAGCAAGCACCTTGCTGAGGCAGATATATCTATATTCTAATGGCAGGACCAGCAAACCATCTAAGAAGATTAGGCAAATGAGTCTACTGTTAAGTGAGGGAGACACAGGGCTGAATGGAGCATTAGCCCAACTGCAAAGCTGCTAGACCGCCGGCCTTGATGCATTCTTATTCCTTGTCTATACAAAAATAGAGGGACATGTACAACCTTGCTAGCTAATCACATATTTCACCAAAGAAAATGTTATTTCTAATATAGTTTATGCTAATAAACAAACCCTCTAGCCTGGATGTTTGATAACATCACTTCAAGTTTTTTCTCAGCCACCCTTGAGAATGCAATTCATAGCAAAGTTCTTCAAATCATAACTAATCAGCCTTGGAGTGTGGATTCCTGGCTAGCACAGAGGTGAAGTCAAAGTATTCAACCGCTGGTATGGCGCAGTCACTGAGAGATTAAAATAGATGTAAACACTTAGGCTGGAGCTGTATCTTGTATCTTGGATTACTTCAAGTATTAATTAAGCACCCTTAGGACAGAGATTACAGTAATTCACACCGTGACTGTTTATACTGAAGCATTTAAAAAAAATAAATTACTAACAATAGAACAGGCGTCTAATTCACAGCCAATCATCCATTTTTATTTATTTCTCTGCTCACTCTAGGAATTACGAACAAAGGATCATGGGACCTATTCCTAAGTGTAAGATTAGATCAATAAAATTAGCCATCTGTCCAAGGAAGGCTTTCAGCTCAGGTTGTATTTAAGTATTATGTTTCCAACTGTCCAGATGTTACAGAAAAGTGCCTGCTGATACAACTCCTTTTGAACAATGTAAACCATTAACTGGCTAATACAAACTTATTGCACCAAGAAAAATAAATAGCATTAACATTGTGTTAAATCTGATTTGGGATTTTGGGTGCTCTGTCAGCAAACACAAGTGTTAAGATTTAAATTGCTTGGGATTTGCAGCGTCAGATGAAGAGAGAATCTTCAAGTGTCTTGAGGGGAGTGGAGGAAAAAAAAAGATGAAATGAGATCAAAGCTTTACAAAGTGTGTCCTTGGTTATTCTGGTAGGTTAAGGTAATAATAATTACTACCATTATTAGATAAAAGTATCTTATCTTTGTGTAGCACTTTAGCTCTTTCAAAGCACTAGTCCACTCTATTTCCTTTGATTCTGAAAATAAACTGGTGGGATCATCTGGGGTAAGTGCGGTGTTTTTTACACTGAGGAAACACGAGAATCATTAATAGGGAAAGGAAGAGCCACTGCGTCAGGTCTTTATCTTCTTATATCGCAGGTAGTGGCTCACGAATTATACATTACTCGTATTGACTGGTTAATGGGCAAACCTGGAGCTTTCTTAGCTCTCTAACTTAGTTGAGATTTTCGCCGACTCTGAGTCACACATCAGCCTGGATAATTCTCTTTCAGGGACAGCTGTACCGCCCGCCCCCCCCCCCATCACCACCATCACACACGGCAAAACCTCCCCAAGACAATTACCAGGCAAAGATCGTCCATCACCCTTGAGGTTACTGGTTCTCAAAGAAATCCATTCAAGTGAGACCACAAACTTGGCAGCCACATTTTCAGCCCAAAAATCAAGGCATGCGGTTGGCCAAAGAGTCTTTCTGATGTGTCAATTAATTTATCTGAAAAATTTTACAACGCAGTACAAATTAAATCGCATGTAATCAATCATGCATGAACATGTATGGAAAAGGATAAAAGTGCATGACATTGTAAGTGCCTGTGTTTATTACCATGCCTGGAACATAGTCTTTAGTTACACATAGTCACTCAGTTTCCACCCCCCTTTTTCCACCCCCTTCCCCCTTTTATAAATACTGCCTTCAAGCTTCAGGTTTCTAATTCTGTTTAATGCCTCGGTACATGCTTTGCCTATTTAATCCTTCTAGCGACCTTCAATGGTAGGTTCTTTTCTTGTCCTGTTTTTACAGATGAGGAAACTGAGGCTCACAGAGCTCATATATATAGCCTGCCCTGAGTCACCAAGTAACCGATAAAAAATAGTGTCAGAACTTGAACTCAAATTTGTGGAATATCAGAGTCTGTGCTCTCACAGAAGCCTTCCTGCTCAGTCAAGAGAAATCAGACTTGGGGGCTGTACTACGAGCTGTGTGGGGGTGGAGTGGGTCTGAGGAAAACGGGGCAGAGGGGCTGGTTAGACACAGTTCAGCACGGCGTTTTGTTAATGCTGCTGCCGAGTTTCCCTCCTTTGTGCAGCCGCCTCTCAATGAACAGGTTGGGGAAGCAGAGGTGAATAGGAGGGGCGTCTGCTCAGAACAGGCATCCTTCAGGAGCCTTCAGAACACCACAAGTCCCAATCCAACCTTAGGAAAACTCAGAGCATCTAAGCACAGGGCTTTTCTGGCTGCAATACAGGTAAGTATTGTTGCTGGGAATCCCACCTGGTGTGGATGAATGAGGTGGAGACTGCGCCCTGCAGAGTAGTGGGGTGGAGGTCCCTAGGGAAGGGAGGCAGTTGGAGGGGTCCAAGCCCCCCTTTGTCATGTCTCAAAGTATGGACTGGGAGCCACATGCACCAAATCACCTGAGGTTCGTGTTAAAAAGGCAGATGCCTCTTTACCCACACGGAAGTTCTGGAATTACTTGCCTGGGTCAGAGGCCTGTGACTTTCTGAGGTCAGACCTGCTTTGCGCCAGCTTTGAAAAGTGCGCCCTCTGCTGGCAACACTTTGATTTGCCTTTCACCTGAGTCTCCCTCCACACCCCACCCCCGCACCCCAGCGGGCTTCAGCGTACCATGAGATCAGGAGTTCTTCAAGGTGGTAAATGTCTTCCAGCTCATTCATGAGGCTGAAGCCACACTATGGGGTCCTTTTTCAAAACGGAAGTTCACAACCAATGGAATCAAAGATGGGTTTGAGGGGTACCCCCTACAAGCTGCCATTTAGACACTGTAGTATCTCCCCCCGCCCCCCTTTTTCCTTTTTCTATCCCTGACATAGCAGGAGTACTTCCAGTACCTGCAATCTGACATGCTGTGACTACAACAAGTAGCAGCGGTCTTGACCAGCTCTAAAGATCTTCTGTTGCAATTAAGACATCATGTCGTTCATTTAGTCAGTTGGAAGAAACTACAGTCCTGCTTGCAACTGGGTGAGACAGGAGAACACAGAATATCCACAGGGTACCCTTGTGAAAGCCGAGGTCCCACCTTAGCCTCTGGCGCTTGGGTCCCTGTCTCCCAGAAATCTAGCTCTGGGTCATTGGCCCATGTTTGCGCTATAGTAACCCATGAACAGATGGACAACTACTCCCAAAAGAATTCTAAGGTTATAGAAGCCGTAGGCTCAGGGTAAGAAACAAAAACAAAGAAAAACACCACTCAGTTCTTCTCTGGCCAAGTCTCTCTTCCATGAGAAAGAATTCTGAGAAACAAATACTGCCTCATGTTATACTACATTTACCCCTGACCTTGACCTCTCTGTCCCTTTATCTCATAGAGAATCAAAAGAGGGAGTGAGGGAAGGAGGGAGAGGGAGAGAGAGAGAGAGAGAAGAAGAGAGAGAGAGAGAGAGAGAGAGAGAGAGAGAGAGAGAGAGAAAGAAGAGAAAGAGAGAGAGNGAGAGAGAGAGAGAGAGAGAGAGAGAGAGAGAGAGAGAGAGAGAGAGAGAGAGAGAGAGAGAGAGGAGGGCTTCTTTACAGGGATTAGATGTGATGGGGAGACAAATAGAGTAGTAGGAGGGCTGGTGGAACGAAGGATCAGAGGAAATGATTTCTGTACTGGTGGCTGAACCGCACAGGACCCTGGGAGCGAGGTGCTGGGGAGATACATCCCTGGGGCCTTTGTGACCTCCAGTCTTCCCCAAGAAGCAAGACAATCTGGATTAGCCTTGTGGTGGAGCATGGTTTGTTGGAAAAGGGAGAGGGAGGGACATCCAGAAGAGATGAGCCCTCACATCACATGCTTTGGGAAGGGGACTTGGACGAGAGCTCTAAGTGAAGATGTAAGCGGTATCTGGTGAATACCAGGTTGCTCAGGGTGGTGCCAGGGAAGGACAACAGGATGACCCCTGACCCTTGACCCCTTAGCCATAGAGCCTCACACGAGCAGCAGCAGAAACCTCCTAGAGGCGCATGTATTCTCCCACCATCAGCCAACAAGGCACATGACCCAGGAGCTACCTGTGCCTTTCCAGGCTTTTGGTTTTTCTCTGAGTTTCTCTAGATCTTCATCTCCCCATTTTTACAGGTAGAGAAATGCTGAGGGAGTGGAAAGGGAAATACTGGAACCCTGCGTCTCTCTGAGGATGACTATGGAGTGTCAGGTCCTCCAGGGGAAGCCTTAAACTCTGAACCCTAACCTGAGCTAGTCCCACTGACCCTGACCTCAGGCAAACTGGAAAGGCAGGAAGGATGCCTCGTGCAGTCCTGCAGCCCAGAGTTAACATCGTCAGTTACCAATCTGCCTATGGACATGGATGTGGCTTCACGCGTGCGGGTTGAGCGCAAGTGTCTGGGTTTCCCTTTTGCTTCTTTCTGCCCCACATCAGAAGCAGGACAGTCCTTCCTGTACTTCCTGGTGAGATCAGGCTAAGGGACAAGTGCCAGAGGCCACTTTAGTTCTAGTTCGGTTTCTGCTGTTAGCGTGGGCAAGCCTCTTCCTCCCCCTCAGCCCAGTTGTAGAGGCAGCTTCCTTCCAGGTCTATGATTCTAATTTGAAATCTGAAAAAGAATGAAGGATAGCCAACAAATGGCATTGCCACGTCATGAAGACCTGGAGAGATGACAGTGTCCTATACCCTGCCCATCTTCAGAAGCCTCTTTTTCTACCTCCAGGTACTCTAGTGGACACTCTAACTCCTCACACACCTTAGCCTCAGGAGTTCAACAAGAAATAAGTGGTTCATCAATACTGAGTAAGGTTACACCCCCACTTCTTGTAGATGAGATCAGGAGACAGTAGCTTCCAGAATGTCACACTGGTATCATTCACACTCCGTTATCTTTGGAGGCCTGGGTGTAATCCCATGTACAAATGTTTAACAGCATTAACAGGCTCCCCACCCGTAGCAGCAGGGCTAACAGCCTCCCCCAGCTCTGTCCCTCGGAGCATCCCTGTTCAGTCAGATGCCCTCCAAGACAGGCTGTATGTCTGCTCCCGGCTGCTGAGGACTCCGTTTCTGGGCCTGAACATCAGAGCCTGAATTCCAGTTCCCCCACTTACTAGCTGTGTGGCCTTGGGTGAGACATTTAATCTTTCTAAGCCAGTTTCCTTTTCAGCTACACAGGAATAATACCAGTACCCATCTTACAGAGCTGTGGATCAAATAAACCAGTGTGTGCCACATTCTTAGAGCAGTGTAGCAAGCACTTAATTAGTGTTAGTTATTATCATTTAATTTGACTTAACTTGAAAACTGTCATTTCTTGTGGGTCTCAGAAAACACAAAGGTGTCTTTATTACTGCTCGGTGACACAAGAGGAGCTATCTTGGGGTGGAAGGACGGTGCCAACGTCAGCCCCAAATTAAACTCTGTAATTGAAGCTGCTACTTGGTTTTTTTCTCACCAGGGGTAGGTGGGTATGGGGGATTTTCAGGTTGATTTTGAATCCAAGACTTCTCCAACAAAGCTCTATTTGTCAAAAGTAGATTTAGTAGTGTGAGGTGACAGATGGGGTCACAAGGTGGCCACCTTACCTTCAAAGTGCTGCACACAAACCAATTTCTACTAAGGAAACAAGGTACAAAGAATTTCCCATATGGATACTAGCAGGATTTGCTGGTGTCTGGGGAAGATTATAAATTAGCCAGTTGCTGTTCACATGAGAGACAAGCAGGCACATTCAGTTTTTAATCTGGACCAATTTTCCGGATCAAAAACTAGTCTTTCCAAAGGATGTAAATGAGCCCAGGAGGAAATTTTCCCCTGACGTTTATAAAGTAGCTGTCATTTTAATCTGAGCAGCTTTCCAACCTGAAAGGCAGTGTCTGGATAAAATTATAAAGTAATGAAAAATTCTTCCAGGCTGAACGTAGTCCAAACACTCCTTCTACCTCAAATTTGATGTATTTAATATGCCAACATATTTAAAAGGTTGAGTTTCCACTATCAAAACCCCATCTATGCTTCAAATAAAACGAAAGAGGCCAACATGGCGTTTTCATGGCATGAACATCATCAGAATGAGACTGGATAACCAGGTAGAAAATATTTCTAGGAGAGGCGCTACAAAAAAATAAGAAAGGAAATATGGTGAATAATATGAGCAGTTTTATACAGCAGGCAGGCTTTTGTGGAATACTTTGTAAAAAAATTCTGCTTAAATGGATTCAAATCTATCCTTAAAAGAACATTGCATACACGGTTCATGTTTAAGAACTACGGGTATAACTATGCATTGTTCAAAATTGTGACTAAACCGGCAGACTGCAATTGATCATGATGTGGTTATCTCAGGGAGGAAAGTTAGAAAGAAGCCCTTCATTGAAATCCTGGTAGATGTGTGTATGTGCACATGTAAGAAGAAAAACTACTTAATATAATATTACCTTGGACTTCTTATATTATCTTCAAAATGAATTGAACAGTGGAAATAGAAAAAGCTCATAATTAAAGTGTGCTGCAGATTATGATAATGTTCTAACGATCAAGGCAGGTAGCAAGGTGTAGGTGATAACAGTCACATCCTGAAGAGTGAGGGTGTCTCCCAGAGCTGAAAGGAAACAAGTCTTATTTCCAAATGGAGAGATCCTTGAACAGCAAAAGCATTTAAGCAGCCATATGGGAACCTGCCAAGATCATTTTCCTTGCCCTCTGATAAATTTTCCCTGGTTTGTCTCTTTCTTATAAAAACATTAATTGTGAAGACAAACTGCACTTTCTGCAAAGTTCTGCAGACTGCATTCAAATAAAGTTATATCGTTTCCCATTGTTCATGCAATATAATTAATCCCATAAGACAACCTTGCTTACAAAGTAAACTAAGAAAAAACAGATTTTTCAGAATTCTAAATATAGTGTCAGCAAAGAAGAATACAAATCGTTGCTTGGAAAACAATGGTTAGAACTTCATTATTTAGAATGTTCTACTTTGAATAATCTCACAACACAGGCCAAATCAAAGTAGACAAAAGTGCACAAAGATTTTTTTTTACCCGTATAACTAGAGGAAATGCAAGTTATTGTGCTTCAAGTTCTCTCCAATGCTTTCTAATAGCTGACAACGCTCACATTTTTGTTTAAGTCTCAGAGCAAAGGCAGGAGTGCAAAACAAGATAAAATTAACCCTTTGCGCGCTCCTCTCTGAGAAAATGGCCCCAGCGTGGGAGAGAATCGTAACAGTCAAGTCCACATCCCTACACCGCGCGTGGGCAGGACCGGAGTTGGGCACAGGGGACTCGAGGCAAATCTGCAGACACTTAACAGCAAATGGCTGGGCTCTGGACAATATGAATTCAACACGATGTTTGGAGACACAGGAGGAGCTGTTTGACTCTGCACAGTTGCAGTGCTCCCTAATTGAGACAGCATGATCGCTGTCCCAGCTCTTAGCAATCTGTGATCAAATACAGAGCCCTCCACCTTTACTGTGCTTGGAAAATAGATCATTCTTTTAACAAATATCCCTTGAACTGCCTGGCCTCTCATGTGGGCGGGGGAGGAGGGGGTTGCTCTCGTCTTTTCTCAGCTCTGGGCAGAAATGAACCCAGTAAAACTGACGCTGGTCCGGGGAGAGAGAGGCGGTGCGTTGCCTGCTTAGCGTCCTCACCAGGGACCGGGACCCGGGCGCTCCCGGCGAGGTGCCCCGCTCCGAGCACTGAGCGCCTTACCTTGTTTTCGGAGAGCTGCTCCGAGCGACGACGCGACGCAGGGTCCGGAGCTGGAAGCCAGGAGCAAGAGCCGGAGCAAGATGCCTTGGATTAAATCCATTTCACCGCGGGCGTCTGCAAAGTTTCACCAAGTCCCGGACGCACAGGGCGTCTCCTGGGGGACTTGGAGGACGCGGGCCCGCCGATACCCTGGCGGGGGTGAGGCGGTGGAGGGCTGGGGGAGCCGGACTAGCAGCCACTGAGGAGTCTGAGGAGGCAGGACAGCAGCCGGGAGGTCGGCGTGCGGGAGTGAAGCCGGCTGCCAGTGGCAGGGCTTTTCGGGCGGGGGCGGCGAAGGAGGCCGACGGGGAGGGACCGGCTGGCGGTGGAAGGAGGGAGGCTCGACCCGCCCGGGGATGGAATTACAATCAGGTAGAAGCGAGAGGGGCAGGCCCTGAGACAATTGACTCTTCCAACATCTCTGGGGCAGACAGCCCGCCAATCGCTCCCTTAACGACCCCCAGCTCAGCCCTCCCCGCTGGTGACCTAAAATGGGGGGGGGGGGGGGGCTAGGGGGCCAACTTCAACCACTAGAGACGCAGGCGAGGAGTTAGGTGATTTCGAGTCCAGGTCCCTAGGCTACTACGGTCCTGACCCTGAATTCTTGCGGCGCCTCTCCCTCCCAGGTTGAGCCCTCCTCCTGCCGCGGACCCCCTAGGACGCTTCCAACCAGCCTGGGGACTTTCCCCAACACCTCCAAAGATGATTCTGGTCGGCCAAGCGCACTTGGAGGGAATGGGAGGAGGAAGCAGAGGGTCTGTGGTTTCCAAGTGGGGGAAGGAAAGAGGAAAGGGGGGCGGGGCCGGCCCGTTAGGGCGCTGAGAAGATCAGGGATTTAAGAGGCGCAGATGGAGAGCCCTGCCACTCAGACGGAAAAACGCCCGGCAGAGATTAAGGCCCGGGGCAGGGTCCCCTCGCGGCAGAGGAGGGCAATTGGAGACCCGCCAGGGGAGCAGAGGCAACTCCGGTTAAACCTGGCGTCGGGGAAAGGAACGGGCGCTCGAGCCCCCTGGCGGACGAAGTCTGCGTGGGAAGGTCCGCCCGCCGCCGGGGCAGGGGCTGGAGGCCGGCGCGGGGTCCTTGGCCACGGATCCCGGGATCAGAGTTTCCGGGCCGGCTTACTGGCCCGTAAATACCCTTTCTCCGCGGGATTTGCTTCCCCGAGGACTCAGTAAAATGTGTCCTTTTGCCGTTTCCCTACGAGAGGGGAGATCCCAAGACTCAAGTCGCTCTGCACGCTGCCGTGCTGAGCTCCAATCCAGGGAGAAGAGAACGCAGATATAAGAAATACACGAAGAGGGAATAAACCAAGAGGGCCACGCAGCCTCGCCAGTTCCTGGGAAAAGATCAAGGCCCTAGGAAGTGCTTCCAAAGGAAGACAGCGGTCGCTGGCCGAGAGGACCGCACGCTCGCCCAACCGAACATGCAGCACAGCTAGGGCTAGATGGGCGTCCTGGCCCCTCACTGTTAATCTAGGTTTGGGGGAACCAGAGGGGAAAATGTTGACTGATGTGTTTCCCCTGAATGAAGCATCCTTTGGCCAAAGAGTTTGTAATAAGCCCGATTTTGTTGGTTAGCAGAGCTGAGGATATGTTTTCTTAAGTTGGCATTCTCAGATGTGCAACTGTCCATAAATAAATTCAAAGTCCCCTCCAACTTGAGTATTTGGAAGTCTTAGCTGTGACACCAGAGCTTGTCCTTTCACACGGATCTGGAGCAGAAAAGTGGAGACAGACCGTGCTTTTCACCTCCATGGTGATAACATAGCCCTGTCTGGAAACCAGGTGGTGTGACTGCCCCCAGGGCTGCTAACCTCAGAGGCAGCAGAAGCACAGACCCCAAGGATTATCAGCGCCCCAAGAGGTCATCGAGGCCCTGCCTCCATGCCAGGCAGGAATCTGCTTTCAGCATCCTTGGCAGGTCATGTGCCTGCTGAGCTCAGAAGTTGTTGGAAGCTCTTTTCATGAGAAAGTGATTCCTTATATCACAACTAAGGTGGCACCCACAACCAAGCAAGTGTTACCATGAAGATACCTCCCATGTTGGTTCTGGTCTTGCACTCTTAAAAGTGATTCTCCCTGATCTAGAAATTAGAAGTAATAATAACCATTAATATTATGGCTAGATTTATATAACACTGACTACATACCCTACCCTCTTTGAAGCGTTTTATAATCCCAATAACAACCATACCAGGTGGGTACTGTTATTAGTATTATTCCCGTTTAACAGATGATGACACTGAAGCTTGAAAAGGTTAAATAACTTGCCCAAGTTCATGCAAACTCCCAAGAGACAGACTTTTAAAAAAAAAAAACCACAACATTTTATTGGGGAATTGAGGGAGGGGAACAGACAAGTTGCTGTCCTTTTGTTCTCTCATCTAGTCAAGAGACAGACTTTTGATTGAATACGGAGTCCAGGCTTTAAGGAGCCGGGTGGAGAGTAGACACAGCAACAGATGGAGAAGCAGGACATCTGGGCGCTTCATCTCAGGCCCTGCTTATGGTACTGGGGGTGCCAAAAAATGGATACAAGTGGGTGCTTTGGTCAACAGTGCTCAGGCAGTAGCTCGCCATCATCAGAAGTGTCTGGACGCTGATGGTAACCACCTTGAGCACCTCTTGTCATTGCAGAAGTCAAACATGACTTGAATTCATCTTTTGTTATCGGTATATATTACAATTTTAATATAGTTTTTCCTTTCTTAAAATGTGTATACGTTTTTTGGCACCTTCTGTATATTTGTATGTTAGTAAACTATAGCATGAAAAATATATGCTGGATGAAGTCACTAAGTTCCAGATTTTGCTTTCTCTTTATCATATGATGAAATAGCACATCTACTACAAGCCATCTCTTTTTCTCTGAATGTACTTTTTAAAAGACCTTGTACAAACTGTCCTCTGCAAATTTTGCAAGCCTGAGTTTTAGCCTCAACAGTTAGCCCCTGCGAGCTCCTCAAACCTGGCCCTGAGGGCCTCCCTTGCACCTTTTGCAGATGGCCATAGGCGATCTGGAAGCTGGCTTGGTTTCTTCAGAGGCCGCTCTTGTTTCTTCCTTGCAGGATTACCTCTGATCATACTGTTACCTTTTACCGTTCGAGTGCCTCCAAAAGCTCTGGATCCTTAGGCCATTGAGATAAGACCTTACTTCTTGAGAGCTGCTTGTTACAAATATAGGGCACACGTTAGACTGAACTTGTTCCTTTCCTTTGCTAGTCAAATCACATCCCCCAAGGTCCCCTCTTCTTCCAGTTTGACAACCTGCATATGGCACTTGTAAATCTGATAAACGACAAATGGATCGCTTGCCTTTCACTGTCCTGCCTTCTGCGAGGAGGGGAACCAAAGAGAGCAAAGAGGTTTTGAATGTTTCATTTTAAAAAATCTGTTCAAATTCACTGGAGGTCTAAACTCAATTAATAAGGTCACAAGCAGAAGAGTGACCTGCCTGCTTGGCTCAATATCATGGACGAAGAGTCTGACCTTTGGTCCATGGAATGGATTTGGAGGCTGTTAGAAAAAAGTAAAGGCAAACTTACCAATTATAGAATGTTTACAAAGTTCCTAAATGAAAATGAGAAAAAGAACGCAGCAAGGAATTAGCTTTAGGTTTATTTTTTGAGTAGGTTATATGTACATATAATATTTGAAATATACCTCAGGTAGAGTGTATAGTGAAAAATGAGTTTTACCCCTTCCTCGCTCAGAAGCAACCGCTGCTATCAGTTTCTTGTGTATCCTTCTAGAGATATTCTAGGAACACACAAGCAAATATATACACATATATTTAACACAAACAGGAGCTTCTTGTGCACGCCTTTTAACTGCAGATCCTTCCAAATCAGCAGGTACAGATCTGCCTCCCTCTTACTAACTGCTGAGTAATGTTCCATTGTGTGAATACAACAATTTGTCCTTTCTCCTGTTATTTCCAATGTTATTATGAGGCACAGCACTTCAGTGAATGATTTTAAATATGTAACAGTTTGCACATGTTATAATAGACTGTAGAATACGTTTCTAGACTAGCCATTGCTCAGCCAGAGGGTAAATGCCTTTTCATGTTGATAATTTGCCCAAATTTCCTCCTAAGGAGAGTATATTAATTTATACTCCCATGAGTAATACAGGAGTGTGACTATTGCTACAAACTCACATCAACATAGTGTCTTATCAAGCTCAAACTATGTATTATATCATGTAGATTATGTTGTAATTGACATACAACATATAAAGTACACAAATAATAAGTGCACTGATTGGCGAATTATAGCAAAATGAGCAGACTTGTATAACTACTACCCAGATCAAGAGCTAGGATGTGCCCAGCACCCCCAGTAATTCCTCCTCATGCTTCCTCCCTAGATGTATATATTTTTGAAAAAAAAATGGGGAGCATTCAAACCTCCCCATTCACTTTTAATTAAAATCCACAAATAAAAATAAATCAGCAAAAAATGTAAGCACTCCCCACCCCCAACATGAAACAAGCATTAATTGAGATTCGATCCTATCATATTAAGGGTCTGTGCTGAGAACAGAAGGACTATAGGAAACAAAATACAGCGTCTTCTGCACTCAAGAAGACTACAGTTTTGTTGAAAGAAGACAATTGCACAGACCACTGTTCTACAAAGCAGAACAAAGGAAGCACTTGATAAGAGTGCAAACAACATGCTGTGGGTATGTCCAGAGATGAAGGCCCTATATTACAAATTACAATCTATGTAATAATGCACTATAAAATATAGCCATCAACCTCCTGGATGTTTAAATCATGCTTACATACATAACAGGATTCACCAGGGTCAGAACTGGAGTTACCAGGGTACATGACATGGTATTCCCAAATCTGTCCTTCCTGCTGCATACGTTTCTAGCAGCCTTGATTAAAAATGGCTGGGGAATTACAGTTAAGTTAGGCAACCTGATGATTTTGCAGCCTTTTATTTTAATGTAAACTTTTTTTTAAGATTTTTATTGCGGAATTGGGGGATGGGAACAGACAAGTTGCCGTCCTTTTGTTCTTCAGTCTAGTTGTGGAGGACGTTGTTTCACTGGCTCAAGTTGGCACCATCATTGTGCTCTTCCCGGGCGAGGCACATCAGTCGCTGGCTTCTGGATGGCCGCTCACTGAGGCTGCTGGCCACTCACACTGGCTGCTGGCTACACACACGGTAGCCCATGGCACCCCACTGTAGCAGGGGCTGCAGCCTATGCCTTTGCTGGAGACTCACAGCAGACCAACTCCAGGTTGAGCTGTTGTTCAGCATCTCAGCTGTAGAGGGCAGTGTCACTGGCCCTCATATGTGGGATCTGAACCAGGGCCCTCTGGCGTCCCAAGCCACCTCTTAACTAACGCGCCACTCGGCCAGCCCAATGTAAACTTTTTAATGAAGTATAAAAGTACATAAATCATAAGTGTATAATCCAATGGATTGTCATAAAGTGAATAAACCCATGAGATAAGCCTGCAGATCATGAAATAAAATAATGCCAGGCCCTAAAAGCTGTTTCATTTCTCCTACTCATAATCATGACCTACCCCACAACCAAATGGGAAAGCNTGAAGGATGAGGGAGAAATTAGCTTCAGTTTCTCCTTGTATAATGGGAACGTAACACCTATTTTAAAGGCTGTACCCAGGGCACTGTGCATACCACTGCAGATCATGAAATAAAATAATGCCAGGCCCTAAAAGCTGTTTCATTTCTCCTACTCATAATCATGACCTACCCCACAACCAAATGGGAAAGCACTGTCCTGATTTCTAACATCTAGGTTAGTTGTGCCTGGTTTTGAACTTCATGTAAATGGAATCCAGTAATTTAATCCAGTAATGTAATCATTGATGTCTAGCCTCTTTTATTAAATGTTATGTCTGGGATCTTCATCCAAGTTGTGTGGTGTTTTTCTCATTGCTGTATACAATTCCATTAGGGAATGAATATATTGGGTTGTCGGAAAAGTCATGATGTATTTTTTCTATGTTTTCCTTTGCAAAAATGCATCATGACTTTTCTGACAGCCGAATATTTCAGTTTGTTTGAATTCTCCTGCTGATGGACATTTGTGTTGTTTCTAGTTTGGAGCTCCAACTCCAAATGCCTGTGTGATCCTTCTTGTATGTGTCTTTGGCAAACATAACGTATGCATTTCTCTTGTGATACCTGAGAGCAGATAGACTAGGTTATACGGTAGGCATAGGTTTAAGTTTGGAAGATATTGTCAAGCAGTTTTCCAAAGTGGCTATTACCAGCTTACACATCCACTGGCAGCATAGGAGAGTTCCACTTATTCCACAGTCTCACACACATTGATATTGTCTTTTTCATTTTACTCATTTTGGTGTGTGCAATAATACCACATTCTAGTTTTAATTTGTGTGTCCTTGATAACTAATGAAGTCAAGTACCTTTTCACGTTTATTGGCTATTATATGTCCTATTTTGTAAAGTACCTACTCATGTCTTTTAACCATTTTTCTATTGGATTGCCTACCTATTACTTATTGATTTGTAGAAGTTCTTTATATATTCCAGGTACAAGTCATAGGAGGTTTTTGTTGGTGGTGGATATTTACATTTAAAATATTTTTCCCACTCTGTCTTGTCTTTAACTCAATTCATGATGACTTGTAATGAACAAAAGTCCTAGTTTTAATGTAGTACAATCAATTTTTTTCATTAATGGCTAGCATTGTTTATATCCTGTTTAAGAAACTTTCCTTACCCCAACATCACAAAGATGTTAGTCCATATTTTCTTCTAAAAGCTTTATTGTTTATTTTCCATATTTATATCAGCAATAGTTTTCTGTGTCTGATGTGGGATGGTGCTCATAGCCTTTTTTTGACTGGATGCCTCCCCGCCCCACCCATGTAGATATGGGCAGCTTCATTTCCATGTGGAGGAGATTGGCTTCTGGAGTGTATCTTTCTTCTGCAAGCATCAGCCAAGCTGATGTTCAAGGCTAAAGCTGTGACTACAGTATGAGCCCTGTAGATAGCCACCCTGCAGTATGTATTTTGGAGCATAAACAAAGCTCATATGCTTCAACATATCTTAATGGTTTCTCTGTTTTCTTGAAATTTCTACCATTTGAAATGCTCCGATGGGCTAAAAGTATGACTTGTTTATGACTTATATCTCTTCTATTCCAAAAAGCACTGGAGAGAGAGAGAGAGAGGAGAGAGATGTTTTAAGAACTTCTACCCAGGTTGTCGCTCTAAAAATGGACATATTCTTTCTGAAAAGGAAGAAAGGCCTCATTAATACTGTGCGTGTTACCACAGAGGTAAAGGCTAATTTATTAGCTAATTTAGCTGTCACCTAGGATATCAGCATCAAGGAAGGTCTCTAGCAGGTAGAACAGACGAGTTTGATGGTGATTTGGGAAGGGGAAATCGGTGGTGCGTGAGCATCAGGATGTGGGCTATGGAGCGCTTGAAGTAGTGAAACCCTGGAAACAATAAACATATCCATCACTCGAGGAGAACTGGTAAAATACATTATGGAATATAATGGAACACAATACAGCTATCTAAAAAAAAACACATGGGTTTAGAGTCTCGTGTGCTGAAATGGAACAAAGTGGACAAAGCAAGCTGTAGAACAGAGAGCAGGTGGTAAAGGATGTGGGCAAGGGGCTGGGAGGACTGGGGTGAATGGAGGGAAATTAGCCTTGTGTTATTTTTTTTACTGCTCATATTTTTAACCATAGGAATGTCTTTATTTGGGTTAAAAAGAAAGTATGCATGCATTTTAAAGAAGAGTATAGGGTAGTCTAGGTGGAGTGACAGGAGGAATGATAGGGACTGGGAAACCAACAGAAGAGAGGCAGTTCCCACATGTCGGAGGAGGAGAGAATGAGGAGTTCGAGAGGGGCGCTGCCGAAGGGGAGGAGCGCATGAAAAACAGACCTCACAAGTCATGTGATTCTGTCCAGTGCTGCTAGATTTAACGTGTAAGAAAGAGAGCCAGGAGCTACCAACTTCCTGAAAATGCAGGGCGACCCTGCAGCATGCTGGATTTGTTGGGGATCTGCAGGGTTGTGTGACTTCCAGCCAACAGGGAACCACACGCAACAACACAAACACAGAGCCTCACAGTGGCCCCACGCAACTGCTCACCATCCTAAAGGCATCTACTTAGCGAGCCGGCACGCAACTTCAAAATACAGGGCTTGTTGGTGTGAAATGACAGGATGACCAGAGTCTTGGTAGACTAGAGGCCAGGGAGACCTGCACTCTAGCTTTAGGCCTGTCCCTAATTGTCAGTGGGACTTTGGTGATTCAATTGATCTCTTTAGACATTCTTTTTCTCCTCGAGCAAATGAAGGTGTTGGATAACATGATGTCTCAGCTTGTGCTAGGGCTCGCGATCTCAGCTTCCAGGGAAGTGCTTCTTTACTTTTCCTGGGATAAACAAATGTCACTACTTAAAAACAAAAAGGAGTCTTGGAAAAGGTTCAGTCTCAGAAAACTTTGAAGTTGGAAAGCAACAGTCTTCAGCAAAATATAAAAAGCAAATAAAAAATAAAATAAAATGCAGCATTTAATATGCACACACACGCAAACGTCAGGACAAAAGCAATTCCTTGCCTCTGAGAAGACTGTGGGAAGCCGGCTCACCATTTCCAAGCAGGCGGTATTCCAGTCCACCCAGACAAATGAAATGGGAGGTGTGAGCAGGGAGGGGCAAGGAAGACCAGAGTTGGGAGGTGGGCGTAAGAAGCAGAGGAATGCTGGCTCAGTTTCTGGGTTATTTAATGACTATAAATAAATGAGGATTTTCTGATGCCAAGAAAAAATCCTGTGGAAAGCAGCAAAGGGCCAGTTTTTCTGTCTGTGTTTGATTATATTTTTATTTGTGTGCTTCTTAGAGGAGGAAGTGTGGAGGAAGAGGGGACTGGAAGACATGAGGGTATGGTCTGATCATTGAGTGTCACAGGAGGTGGAAAAGAGCTGGGTGAGGGGGACACTTGGTTTGTACCCAGCCTCAGAGAAGGAAGAGGTTTAAGCGAGAGAAGTTGTGTGGCATATCAGGATGGTAGTGTTGATGGAAGGAAGGAGGAATGGGATCGTTTCATAGGAAATTCCTTATCCAAAAAGTAGGAGGGGATGGCTTAGATTCATGTTTTTAAGTTAACTGACAATATGAAGAAAGATCAACAGTGAAGGATGAGGGAGAAATTAGCCTCAGTTTCCTCCTTGTATAATGGGAACATAACACCTATTTTAAAGGCTGTACCCAGGGCACTGTGCATACCATGCACTTGGCATTCACTGATGTTGGCTTTATTTCATTCCAGCACAGGCTAAGTTCTCTCCAGAGTTAAGCTCCAGAAGCACTAGTGGATAATTGCTACGATGGCAAAGAAGACTTAGGGCCCAAGATGATGCTTTGATCTAGACACTTTTAACATGACTGGAAATAGAAAGTCAAGGTTTATATTTTGGGACAATGGAAGATGTCTCCCAAAAGATAATGACATACTAGACAGGGATTCTTCCAGGAAGGAATAATGGCTGAACCATCAAAATAAATAGATACACACAGAGTACAACAGGTAAGACACCAGTTAGTCCTCATTGCTTCTGGGAACATCAGCCCATTCATATTTTCCTTCAGCTTTAGTGCCTCTTAATTGAACCAGCATGCATGCCTGTCATGTTTTCTTTGTTTATTACTTACTACATGTCCCAGATGAGTCACACTGCCTCCCTGACACCAGTTTCCTGGGCTGAACTGAAACTGGACATTTTTGTGATCATGTTTGGGCGCGGCGGCCCCAGGCACATCCTCCTCAACCCTGTCCAGACCCAGTGATTTATCCCCGAGAAATGCTACCATAGCTCTGGTGTCTGAGCTGAAGGAATCGACCAACGTAGTTGTTGGGTCCAGATGATGGGAAAATCCAAGGAGCAGACACAGATGTTGACGTGCACACAGTGGGCAGTCCTGAAAGGAATCATTTGGTGAACAGAGAGCGATGGCTTTAACTGCTCTTTGGTTCCAGACTCTATTACAATCATGGGTTTAACTGAAGAAAAAACAACAACACACAATTCAAGCTATCCAATTTCACTGGTGTAGAAATGTAATGACTTTATTTTGAATGCATAGGAAAGTATGTATGTATGTGTGTGCCCCCTTGTACTCCCACCCATGCAGGTACACACCTGGGCTTTCCCAAACAGTAGAGAACTATATAGAGGGAAATTAGAACAAAGAAGAAACCCAGAAGTCAAGAAAATAAATTGGGAGTAGAGAAAAGAGCAGAAGTAGAAGAGACAGAAAACAGGATGGACATTCTCACCTATATTCCAAAAAGTACACAGAATTAGCTAACAAGTTTGATAGCACGGTTTCAAATTTTAACTATTTAGCATTTTTATGACATGTCACATAGATTAACAAAATTGCCAATTCAAATTGGTGGCTCCTACAAGTGTGTCCTTCCTTAAGAAACCTGAATTTTTTAAAGATTCATTTGGGAGATGACTGGGA